>NC_092095.1:44721721-45040002 GCF_045679555.1 Salvelinus alpinus | reverse complement strand
ATAACATAAGGGTGTAACTAGAGTATCACTGGTGTTACAGTCAAAAAGCAGCACTAGTGTCTTTACAATAAGCAGGGGAGCAAATATCTGCCAACTCTTGGATCATCCTGCCAATTGTGGGCCACGATGCTAAATACTACCTACCTTTGATTTGTCTTGTCCTGCTCTCTGAACTTTAATGTCACAGCCTCCCTACACCCCCAAACCTCTTAACAGTCAAATGAAACCCCACTCAACACCCCATTTAACCCCCATGTCCCCCAGGCTCAGCTGCCCTGATTGGTTTCATAATCTTTCAAAAAATATTGTTATTTTTTCCCCAATCGGTGGTGCCAAGCTGGGTAGGGTGGGGGTGAGGCTACTGTAGAATGCCACCATTCTATTCAGCCAATATCCCCCACCCCCCTTATAGAGCATCTGGCTATTGTATTCCTAACCCCCCCAATGGGGTACCCCCCCCCCCCCCCACACGCACGTCAGAACAGATTAAATACAATCCCCAGGAGTGTCTAATAAGTGTTGTTCTCGGGTGTTATTGTTTATGGCATTGTGTTTGTGATCCTTGTGACGTTTGAACATTGCCTATTTTTCTGTTTTCGATTAAAGTGTTGATTCAGAGGTTTAAGCTTGACCACAACATGTGTTCTTGGTACTAACCACCACCTCTTAACAGACAAAAAAACATAGTGTACTGAGGAGAAGGCTTATAGCTACAATACTGGTAATCACCCAGAGAAACCTGGCCTGGCTTGGCCTTTCTGTGTAACGCCTGTCATCGGAAGGAGTGGACCAAAGCGCAGCGTGAAAAGTGTTCATGATTATTTATTTATCAAAAAACACTTGAACAAAGTAACAAAACAAATGCGAACAGTTCTGTCAGGTAACAGAGACTAAACAGAAAATAACTACCCACAAAACACAGGTAGAAAAAGGCTACCTAAGTATGATTCCCAATCAGAGACAACGATAGACAGCTGCCTCTGATTGGGAACCACACTCGGCCAAAAACAAAGAAATAGAAAACATAGAAATAAAGAAACTAGAATGCCCACCCTAGTCACACCCTGGCCTAACCAAAATAGAGAATAAAAGCCTCTCTATGGCCAGGGTGTGACATTCTGAGACAAACAGAAAACACAATTTTGTGTCATTGTTTTCGGTGGCAATTGTTGTTGTTTTTAACCATTAACAGTGACTTAAACCATTTGTATTGGTTATTTAGGAAATTGTTTAAATCCACAAACTGAAAAAGTCAATCTTGGGCCTCCCGAGTGGCGCAGCGGTCTAAGGCACTGCAGTGCTTGAGGCATCACTACAGATCCGGGTTCGATGAGGCGACGCACAATTGGCCCAGTGTCATCCGGGTAGGGGAGGGTTTGGCAGGCCAGGATGCCCTTGTCCCATCGCGCTTTAGCAACTCCTGTGGCGGGCCGGGCGCATGCACTCTGACACGGTTGCCAGTTGAAACATTGGTGCAGCTGGCTTCCGGGTTAGGTGAGCAGTGTGTCAAGAAGCACTGTGGCTTCGCTGGTCGTGGCGCATGGCTCTCGACCTTTGTCTCTCCTGAGCCCTTACGGGAGTTGCAGCGATGGGACAAGACTGTAATTATCAATTGGGGAGAAAAGTGGTAAAAAAGTAAATGCTGACTCACAGCAAGCTGTAAATACATACGCACGTCGCTCACTGTATAGTACAGTGTTCCAGAATAAACATAATGTACGCACTCTCTCCCTCAATGCTCTCTTACCTTGTTTCGCTCTCTTGAATGGTAATGTTTTGCTGTTTCTGTTTTTTTATGTCCCTCCTTCAACCCCCTCACTATCTAGCCTATAATCAAAAACTTTTCCACAAAAGTAGTGCTATGGTATTTTACTAGTCCTGTTGGCACTCCCACCCCCAAACATCTTCGCGCAGCTATGTTTCTGTCTCTCTGTTTTTGTCGCTCGTTCAACCCCCTCACCCTTTTTATTCACGTGTTCTTTCCATATACAGTACCAAACAAAAGTTTGGACACACCTACTCATTCAAGGGTTTTTCTTTATTTTTACTATTTTCCACATTGTAGAAAAAAAATATGGAATAACACATATGGAATCATGTACTAACCAATAAAGTGTTAAACAAATCAAAATATATTTTAGGTTCTTAAAGGTTAGCACCGTTTGCCTTGATGTCAGCTTTGCACACTCTTGGCATTCTCTCAACCAGCTTCACCTGGAATGCTTTTCCAACCGTCTTGAAGGAGTTCCCACATATGCTGAGCACTTGTTGGCTGTTTTTCCTTCACTCTGCGGTCCAACTCATCCCAAACCATCTCAATTGGGTTGAGGTTGGGTGATTGTGGAGGCCAGGTGATCTGATATATGTATTTTATTTAACCTTTATTTAACTAGGCAAGTCAGTTAAGAACAGATTCTTATTTTACAATCCCGGCCAAACCCTCCCCTAACCCAGACGACACTGGGCCAATTGTGCGCCGTACTATGGGACTCCAGATCACGGACGGTTGTGATGCAGCCCAGGATCAAACCAGGGTCTGTAGTGACACCTCCAGCACTGAGATGCAGTGCCTTAGACTGTTGTGCCACTTGGGAGCCAACACTCCGTCACATTTCTTCTTGGTCAAATAGCCCTTACACAGCCTGGATGTGTGTTGGGTCATGGTCCTGTTGGAAAACAAACGATAGTCCCACTAAGCGCAAACCAGATGGGATGGCGTACTGCTGCAGAATGCTGTGGTAGCCATGCTGGTTAAGTATGCCTTGAATTATAAATAAATCACTGACAGTGTCTTTAATTTTATTACACTTTTATTTAACTAGGCAAGTCAGTTAATTAAGAACAAATTCATATTTACATTGACGGCCTAACCCGGCCAAAACCCTAACCCGGACGACGCTGGGCCAATTGTGCGCCGCCCCATGGGACTCCCAATCACGGCCAGTTGTGATACAGCCTGGAAACGAACCAGGGTCTGAGATGCAGTGCCTTACACTGCTGCGCCACTCGGGAGCCCTAAGAAGAATCTCAAATTTAAAATACATTTAGATTTGTTTAACACCTTTTTGGTTACTACATGATTCCATATGTGTTATTTTATAGTTTGATGTGTTCACTATTATTCTACAATGTAGAAAATAGTACAAATATAGAAAAACCCTTGAATGAGTGGGTGTGTCTGTCACGCCCTGACCTTAGAGAGCCTTTTTATTCTCTATTTGGTTAGGTC
This sequence comes from Salvelinus alpinus, assembly GCF_045679555.1. Taxonomy (NCBI): domain Eukaryota; kingdom Metazoa; phylum Chordata; class Actinopteri; order Salmoniformes; family Salmonidae; genus Salvelinus; species Salvelinus alpinus. The sequence goes on along the minus strand of NC_092095.1, from coordinate 45,036,773 downwards.
AGGGTGTGACTAGGGTGGGCAATCTATGTTGTATTTCTATGTTGGCCTGGTATGGTTCCCAATCAGAGGCAGCTGTCTATCGTTGTCTCTGATTGGGGATCATACTTAGGCAGCCTTTTTTCCACCTTAGTTTGTGGGATCTTGATTTTGTATAGTTGCTGTGTAGCCTGCAGAACTTTACGTTCGTTTTGAATTCTGTTGTTTTTCGGTGTTCATTTTAATAAAAGTAAGATGTCCGCCTACCACGCTGCACCTTGGTTTCCTCATTCAAACGACGAGCGTAACAGAAGATCCCACCACCAGAGGACCAAGCAGCGTGGCCAGGAGGAGCAGGGATCCTGGGCCCGGGAGAAAAGGGAGTGGAGGACATCATGGACATGGGAGGTTATGGCAGGAGACAAGACCCTACCATGGAAGCAGGCGGAGGCAGCGAAGGAGCATCAACGACGACTCCGGGGTTCGCAACCACGACGGATGCCCGAGAGGCAGCCCCCAAATTTTTTTGGGGGGGGAACACGGAGTGGTCGGCGGGGCCAAGGGGTGAACCAGAGCCAGCCAGGGAGTCGAGTGTGTAACTCGACGAAAGATTCCGGAGAGAGGTGTTGGCGTTGAGAGCGCTGCAGAGCGGGTGTGCTGAGGAGCGTGACATCAGTCCAGTGTCATATGCACCACGCATCTGGCCTCCAGTGCGCCTCCCCAGTCCGGTACGTCCTGTGTCTCCTCCACGCACTCGCCCTGAGGTGTGTGTCACCGATCCGGTACAATGTGTGCCGGTTCTACGCACCGTGTCTCCAGTGCGCCTCCACAGCCCAGTGCATCCTGTGCCAGCTCCCCGGACTTGCCATGTGAAGGTGGTCCTTTGTCCAGGACGTGTTGTGCCAGCTCTACGCTCCAGACCTCCAGTGCGCCTCCACGGTCCAGTATATCCTGTGCCAGCTCCATGCACCCGGCCTCCAGTGCATGTCTCCAGCCGGGTACATCCTGTGCCTGCTCCACGCACGAAGCCTCCAGTGATGATCCATGGCACGAAGTCTCCAGTGATGATCCATGGCCTGAAGCCTCCAGTGATGATCCATGACCCGAAGCCTCCAGTGATGATCCATGGCCCGGAGCCTCCAGTGATGATCCATGGCCCGGAGCCTCCAGTGATGATCCATGGCCCGGAGCCTCCAGTGATGATCCATGGCCCGGAGCCTCCAGTGATGATCCATGGCCCGGAGCCTCCAGTGATGATCCATGGCCCGGAGCCTCCAGTGACGGTCTGCGGTCCAGAGCCTCCAGCGACGGTCTGCGGTCCAGAGCCTCCAGCGACGGTTCCATGTCCGGAGCCTCCAGCGACGGTTCCCAGTCCGGAGCCTCCGGCGACGATCTACGGTCCGGAGCCTCCAGCAACGATCCACGGTCCTGTTCCTCCGGCGATGATCCACAGTCCGGTTCCTCCGGCAACGATCCACGGTCCTGTTCCTCCGGCGACGATCCACGGTCCTGTTCCTCCGGCGATGATCCACAGTCCGGTTCCTCCGGCAACGATCCACGGTCCTGTTCCTCCGGCGATGATCCACAGTCCGGTTCCTCCGGCGACGATCCACGGTCCGGTTCCTCCGGCGACAATCCACGGTCCGGACTCCCAGGCGACGAGCTACGGTCCGGTTCCTCAGGCGACGATCCACGGTCCGGAGTCCCCGGCGACGATCTACGGTCCGGTTCCTCCGGCGACAATCCACGGTCCGGATCCTCCGGCGATGAGCCACGGTCCGGTTCCACAATAGCGGAGGGATCCACGAGCGGAGCGTGGTCTACGTCCCGAACCGGACCCTCTATAGAGTCAGGTTTTGCGGCCGGCGTCCGCACCTTTGGGTACTGTCACGCCCTGGCCTTAGAGAGCCTTTTTATTCTCTATTTGGTTAGGTCAGGGTGTGACTAGGGTGGTGTTAGAGGAATTTCATAATTCCTTTATGTGCTGATTAATTAAAATCACTCTGTCTGTTTCTAAGAATTTGTAAGATCCTTATTAACATAAAATAGACAGGGAACAGTCTTATTAAAAATAGATAATAGTATTTATTCTCGGAGCACGCTCCCATTTAACCATAAACAACAGTTTATATACAAAATATGACGTCATTGGTTACAGAATAAATCTCGTCCTCTTGACCAAGATAAAACAGGTTTGAAAGTTCATTCCAACTCACCAGCGCACACACATGACACACAATATCATTTATTCTCCTGAAGGCTCACTATATTTATTACCACTTTAGCAGACAACTTGAGATAATGGAAGACCTAAAAAGTTACTCACTGCCTTATCTAAACATCTCAGGGCTAAGTTGGGTCAGTTCAACCATAGTTTAACGATCCTTTTTGTTTACTTTATAACCCACAGTACAAACCTCTCTAACTAAGTTGGAATGGTGTTTATTATGGTTTAATTCCTCCTTGTTCATACTACATAATCCCTTCCTTATGAATTAACATTATTAATCAGATATAATAAGACATGGTAGAGTTTAAATTAGTTATAGTTTTATCTAAATGTAGAAATTGTTTAGTCATTATTCATAAAATTCCTAACAGGTGGGCAATCTATGTTGTATTTCTATGTTGGCCTGGTATGGTTCCCAATCAGAGGCAGCTGTCTATCGTTGTCTCTGATTGGGGATCATACTTAGGCAGCCTTTTTTCCACCTTAGTTTGTGGGATCTTGATTTTGTATAGTTGCTGTGTAGCCTGCAGAACTTTACGTTCGTTTTGTATTTTGTTGTTTTTCGGTGTTCATTTTAATAAAAGTAAGATGTTCGCCTACCACACTGCACCTTGGTCTCCTCATTCAAACGACGAGCGTAACAGTGTCCAAACTTTTGACTGGTACAGTATGTGATAACTGTTTTATGATTTGATTGTATTCCTCTCTGGGTGATTGCCAGGCAAAGCCATAGAAGAGGGTGGAATGAGGAATGTCTTACCATGATGATCATTTACAATGTTGCTAACCCGATACATGTAATCTTCACAGAGCTGAGTAGGGCAGAGAGGAGCCTGTAAGCCTCACAGCTGTAGCATGAGGTTGTGCTCCAAATGGCACCCTATTCCCAATATAGTACAGGGCTCTGATCAAAAGTTCTGCACTTGGAAATAGCGTGCCATTTGGGACACCGCCTAAGAGATGCAGCTGCTCTGCTCAGCCTCCCCACCACCTGTCACAATGCATAAATCCACATGATTACCCAGCATACAGGGGAAGTCTTGAGAATATTTGGCAACGTTCCCATTAGGTCCCTTAAGGGTTTCGGCGAAATGAACCAAGAGGTTCACAGCGCGATGCCATGAACCACAGCGATGCTGTGAACCAAGACGTGAGTTTCAATCCCAGGTGCGGAAACATTAAATAATAAACACTGTTTGAATAAATATACACAATGTAATCATGTACACTACCATTCAAAAGTTTGGGGTCCCTTAGAAATGTCCTTGTTTTTGTCCATTAAAATAACATAAAATTGGTCAGAAATACAGTGTAGACATTGTTAACTTCTAGTTCCTCCCAAACCCGGATCCGGGAGCACCCCCCACAGTAAAAAAGCTGACTAGCATAGCCTAGCATAGCGTCACAAGTAAATACAAGCATCTAAATATCATTAAATCACAAGTCCAAGACACCAGATGAAAGATACAGATCTTGTGAATCCAGCCATCATTTCTGATTTTTAAAATGTTTTACAGGGAAGACACAATATGTAAATCTATTAGCTAACCACGATAGCAAAAGACACAACTTTTTTTTCTCCACCATTTTTTTCCTGCATGGGCAGCTATCACAATTTCGACCAAATAAAGATATATATAGCCACTAACCAAGAAACAACTTCATAAGATGACAGTCTGATAACATATTTATGGTATAGCATATGTTTTTTGAGAAAAATGTGCATATTTCAGGTATAAATCACAGTTCTACATTGCAGCTGCAATCTGAAATAGCGTTGGAAGCAGCCGGAATAATTACAGAGACCGACGTCAATTACCAAAATACTCATCCTAAAACATTTCTGAAAAATACACAGCATACAGCAAATGAAAGACCAACATCTTGTGAATCCAGCCATCATTTCTGATTTTTAAAATGTTTTACAGGGAAGACACAATATGTAAATCTATTAGCTAACCACGTTAGCAAAAGACACCACTTTTTTTACTCCACCAGTTTTTTACTCCATCAGTAGCTATCACTAATTCGACTAAATAAAGATACATATAGCCACTAACCAAGAAACAACTTCATAAGATGACAGTCTGATAACATATTTATGGTATAGCATATGTTTTTTTAGAAAAATGTGCATTTTTCAGGTATAAATCATAGTTTACCATTGCAGCCACTATCACAAAACTCACCAAAGCGACTAGAATAACTACAGAGAGCAACGTGTATTACCTAATTACTCATCCTAAAACATTTCTTAAAAATACACAGCGTACAGTAATTGAAAGACACAGATCTTGTGAATCCAGACAATATTTCAGATTTTCTAAGTGTTTTACAGCGAAAACACAATATATCGTTATAGTAGCATACCACATGAGCTAACATCACCCCAGCATTGATTCAAGGCAAAAAGAGCGATAACGTTATCACCTCCAAAATATATTAATTTTTTCACTAACCTTCTCAGAATTCTTCAGATGACAGTCCTGTAACATCATATTACACAATGCATATAGAGTTTGTTCGAAAATGTGCATATTTAGCATCACAAATCGTGGTTATGCAATGTAATCAGTCAAAACATGGCATGCATTCTGGCCGGCGCAATCTTGGAAAGGCACCTAAGTTTACGATTATTTATCGATTAGATTGACAAAAAAAATACAGGTTGGACAGCTAATGAAAGATGGATTAGTTATTAATGCAACCGCTGAGTTAGATTTTTAAAATTAACGTTACTAGACATACTGTCACGTTCCTGACCTGTTTTCTGTTAGTTTTGTATGTTTTGTTGGTCAGGACGTGAGTGTGGGTGGGCATTTCTATGTTTTGTGTTTCTATGTGTAGGTCTATTGTAATCAGCCTTATATGGTTCTCAATCAGAGACAGGTGTTTGACGTTGTCTTCTGATTGAGAACCATATATAGGTTAGCTGTTCACACTGTTTGTTTGTGGGTGGTTGTCTCCTGTGTCTGTGTATATGTTTTCACCATACAGGACTGTTTCGTTCGTTCGTCGTTTTGTTTTGTAGTAAGTACTTGTTCGTTCGTTCTTCATGTTTCATGTAAGTTCGTCGTTCTAGTCTGTCTACATTCGTTTTTGTTATTTTGTATCATTCCAAGTATAGTTCGTTTTGTTCTTGTTAAATAAACTTCAGTATGTCATTTCAACGCGCTGCACCTTGGTTCAATCCCTGCTCCTCCTCTTCGGATGAAGAGGAGGAGGAACGCCGTTACAGAACCACCCACCAATCCAGAACCAAGCAGCGCAAGTTTGAGCAGCGGCCAAGAAATCAGGACTCATGGACTTGGGAGGAAGTATTGGAGGGAAAAGGACACTGGGCTCACATTGGGGAATATCGCCGCGCTCGTGAGGAGATGGAGGCAGCGAGAGCCCAAGAGCGGTGGTATGAGGAGGCAGCAAGGAGACGTGGCTGGAAGCCTGAAAAGCCCGTGAGTACTACCCAAAAATTTCTTGGGGGGGGGACTAAGAGGTTGTGGGCCAAGGGCAGGTAGGAGACCTGCGCCCACTTCCCAGGCTAACCGTGGAGAGCGGGAGTACGGGCGGACACCGTGTTACGCAGTAGAGCGCACGGTGTCTCCTGTACGTGTTCATAGCCCGGTGCGGGTTATTCCACCTCCCCGCACTGGTAGGGATAGATTGGGCATTGAGCCAGGTGCCATGAAGCCGGCTCAACGCGTCTGGTCTCCAGTGCGTCTCCTCGGGCCGGCTTACATGGCACCAGCCTTACGCATGGTGTCCCCGGTTCGCCTACATAGCCCGGTGCGGGTTATTCCACCTCCCCGCACTGGTCGGGCGACGGGGAGCATTCAACCAGGTAAGGTTGGGCAGGCTCAATGCTCAAGGGAGCCAGTACGCCTGCACGGTCCGGTATTTCCGGCGCCACCTTCCCGCCCCAGCCTAGTACCAACAGTGCCTACACCACGCACCAGGCTTCCAGTGTGTTTCCAGAGCCCTGTTCCTCCTCCACGCACTCTCCCTGTAGTGCGTGTATCCAGTTCGGTGCCTCCAGTTCCGGCACCACGCACTAAGCCACCTGTGCGTCTCCTGAGTCCTGTACACACTGTTACTTCTCCCCGTACTAGTCCTGATGTGCGTGCACTCAGCCCGGTGCCACCAGTGCCGGTACCACGCACCAGGCACAGAGTACGCTTTGAAAGTCCAGTGTGCCCTGTCCCTGCTCCCCGCACTAGCACGAAGGTGCGTGTCCTTAGCCCGGTGCCTCCAGTTCCGGCACCACGCACCAGGTCTACAGTGCGCCTTATCCGGCCAGAGCCATCCGTCTCCCCAGCGCCATCTGAGCCATCCGTCTCCCCAGCGCCATCTGAGCCATCCGTCTCCCCAGCGCCATCTGAGCCATCCGTCTCCCCAGCGCCATCTGAGCCATCCGTCTCCCCAGCGCCATCTGAGCCATCCGTCTGTCCCGAGCCATTAGAGCCGCCCGTCTGTCCCGAGCCGTCAGAGCCGATAGTCAGTCAGGAGCCGCTAGAGCCATTCGTCAGTCAGGATCTGCCAGAGCCGCCAACCAGACAGGATCTGCCAGAGCCGCCAACCAGACAGGATCTGCCAGAGCCCCCAACCAGACAGGATCTGCCAGAGCTGCCAACCAGACAGGATCTGCCAGAGCCGCCAACCAGACAGGATCTGCCAGAGCCGCCAACCAGACAGGATCTGCCAGAGCCGCCAACCAGACAGGATCTGCCAGAGCCGCCAACCAGACAGGATCTGCCAGAGCCGCCAACCAGACAGGATCTGCCAGAGCCGCCAGTGAGCCATGAGCGTCCAGAGCTGTTAGTGAGCCATGAGCAGCCAGAGCCGTCAGCGAGCCATGAGCAGCCAGAGCCGTCAGCGAGCCATGAGCGTCCAGAGCCGTCAGCGAGCCATGAGCGTCCAGAGCCGTCAGCGAGCCATGAGCGTCCAGAGCCGTCAGCCTGCCATGAGCGTCCAGAGCCGTCAGCCTGCCATGAGCGTCCAGAGCCGTCAGCCTGCCATGAGCGTCCAGAGCCGTCAGCCTGCCATGAGCGTCCAGAGCCGTCAGCCTGCCATGAGCGTCCAGAGCCGTCAGCCTGCCATGAGCGTCCAGAGCCGTCAGCCTGCCATGAGCGTCCATAGCCGTCAGCCTGCCATGAGCGTCCAGAGCCGTCAGCCTGCCATGAGCGTCCAGAGCCGTCAGCCTGCCATGAGCGTCCAGAGCCGTCAGCCTGCCATGAGCGTCCAGAGCCGTCAGCCTGCCATGAGCGTCCAGAGCCGTCAGCCTGCCATGAGCGTCCAGAGCCGTCAGTCAGCCATGAGCTGCCCCTCAGCCCGAAGCGGCTATTAATCCAGAACTGCCCCTCAGTCCAGAGCTGTCTCTCTGTCCGGAGCTGCCCTTCAGTCCGGAGTTGCCCCTCTATCCTGAGCTACCTCTCTATCCTGAGCTACCTCTCTATTCTGAGCTATCTCTCTATTCCGACGTACCTCGCTGTCCTGAGCTACCTTGTCCCGGAGATGTCCCTTATCTTGGTGTTGCCCCTTATATTAGGTGGGTGGAATAATGGGGTGGTCATTGTAAAGGGGAGAAGTAAGCTAGGATTGATTATGGTGGGGTGGGGACCTCGTCCAGAGCCTGAGCCACCACCGTGGTCAGATGCCCACCCAGACCCTCCCCTAGACTTTGTGCTGGTGCGCCCGGAGTTCGCACCTTGAGGGGGGGGTTATGTCACGTTCCTGACCTGTTTTCTGTTAGTTTTGTATGTTTTGTTGGTCAGGACGTGAGTGTGGGTGGGCATTTCTATGTTTTGTGTTTCTATGTGTAGGTCTATTGTAATCAGCCTTATATGGTTCTCAATCAGAGACAGGTGTTTGACGTTGTCTTCTGATTGAGAACCATATATAGGTTAGCTGTTCACACTGTTTGTTTGTGGGTGGTTGTCTCCTGTGTCTGTGTATATGTTTTCACCATACAGGACTGTTTCGTTCGTTCGTTCGTTCGTCGTTTTGTTTTGTAGTAAGTACTTGTTCGTTCGTTCTTCATGTTTCATGTAAGTTCGTCGTTCTAGTCTGTCTACATTCGTTTTTGTTATTTTGTATCATTCCAAGTATAGTTCGTTTTGTTCTTGTTAAATAAACTTCAGTATGTCATTTCAACGCCCTGCACCTTGGTTCAATCCCTGCTCCTCCTCTTCGGATGAAGAGGAGGAGGAACGCCGTTACAGAACCACCCACCAATCCAGAACCAAGCAACGCCGTTACACATACAGTGTGCGTTACAGCCAGACTAGTGCCGCAACAATGGCCGACAAATGCGTTTACATTTTTCCACATAAATACGGAATAAAATCATAAATAGCTCTTACTTTTGGACGAGCTTCCATCAGCATCTTGGGCAAGTTGTCCTTTGTCCAAAAGAATCGTTGCTTTGTTGTAAAACATCCTCTTCAACTTCGGAACTAGCAGCTAACAATAGCTATGTCGCACAGACATGCCCAAATGGCCAAAGTGCAATACTAAGGAAATACCGAAAATAGCAATATACTCGCATAAACTGATATAACTCGGTTTAAAATAACTTCGTTATGATGTTTCTAACACCTATATTGAATTAAATTACAGACGGACATATCTAAGGCCGATAACTGAGCGTTTCAAAATGCTATCCTGAGGTCTTGCGTTGCGTAATGGCGGAAGTCGAAAAGAGAGCGCACTTCGTTCCTTGGGGCTTTATAAGCTCTGAGAAATACGTCGAGACTCCATTCCACTTCTCATTGGTTACTGACATCCAGGGGAAGGCGGGTGCAGTTCATTTCGACCCATAGGGCACACACAGAGCTTTAAACTGATCTGAGAACAGAGCCTAGTTTTCTGACCTTCGCATGTCCTGTCATGATTTTCGCTGTAGAAAGAGTTCTGGTTCACCCACAGACATAATTCAAACGGTTTTAGAAACTAGAGATTGTTTTCTATCCAATAGTAATAATAATATGCATATTGTACGAGCAAGAATTGAGTATGAGGCAGTTTAATTTGGAGACGATATTTTCCAAAGTGGAAACAGCACCCCCTGTATTGAGAAAAGGTTGTTGTAAATGACTTTTGTTACTGGAAACGGCAGATTTTTTATGGAATATCTACATAGGCGTACAAAGGCCCATTATCAGCAACCATCACTCCTGTATTCCAATGGCACGTTGTGTTAGCTAATCCAAGTTTATAATTTTAAAAGGTTAATTGATCATTAGAAAACCCTTTTGCAATTATGTTAGCACAGCTGAAAACTGTTGTCCTGATTAAAGAAGCAATAAAACTGGCCTTCTTTAGACTAGTTGAGTATCTGGAGCATCAGCATTTGTGGGTTGATTACAGGCTCAAAGATTATAGATTATAACAGAGGAGATTATAACAGAACATGGCCAAGATGTTCAAATGTTCATAAATGACCAGCATGGTCAAATAATAATAATCACAGTAGTTGTCGAGGGTGCAGCAAGTCAGCACCTCAGGAGTAAATGTCAGTTGGCTTTTCATAGCCAATCATTAAGTGTATCTCTACCGCTCCTGCGGTCTATAGAGAGTTGAAAACAGCAGGTCTGGGACAGGTAGCACGTCCGGTGAACAGGTCAGGGTTCCATAGCCGCAGGCAGAACAGTTGAAACTGGAGCAGCAGCACGTCCAGGTGGACTGGGGACAGCAAGGAGTCATCATGCCAGGTAGTCCTGAGGCATTGTCCTAGGGCTCAGGTCCTCCGAGAGAGAGAAAGAAAGACAGAAAGAGAGAATTAGAGAGAGCATACTTAAATTCACACAGGACACCGGATAAGACAGGAGAAGTACTCCAGATATAACAAACTGACCCTAGCCCCCCGACACATAAACTATTGCAGCATAAATACAGGAGGGGTCAGGAGACACTGTGGCCCCATCGGATGATACCCCCGGACAGGGCCAAACAGGAAGGATATAACCCCACCCACTTTGCCAAAGCACAGCCCCCACACCACCAGAGGGATATCTTCAACCACCAACTTACCATCCTGAGACAAGGCCGAGTATAGCCCACAAAGATCTCCGCCACGGCACAACCCAAGACTTCCTGTCTGCGCCAACCCAGACAGGAAGATCGCGTCAGTGACTCAACCCACTCAAGTGACGCACCCCTCCTAGGGACGGCATGAAAGAGAACCAGTAAGCCAGTGACTCAGCCCCTGTAATAGGGTTAGAGGCAGAGAATCGCAGTGGAGAGAGGGGAACCGGCCAGGCAGAGACAGCAAGGGCGGTTCGTTGCTCCAGCGCCTTTCCGTTCACCTTCACACTCCTGGGCCAGACTTCACTCAATAATATGACACACTGAAGAGATGAGTTTTCAGTAAAGACTTAAAAGTTGAGACCGAGTCTACGTCTCTCACATGGGTAGGCAGACCATTCCGTAAAAATTGAGATCTATAGGAGAAAGCCCTGCCTCCAGCTGTTTGCTTAGAAATTCTAGGGACAATTAGGAGGCCTGCGTCTTGTGACCGTAGCGTACGTGTAGGTATGTACGGCAGGACCAAATCGGAAAGATAGGTAGGAGCAAGCCCATGTAATGCTTTGTAGGTTAGCAGTACAACCTTGAAATCAGCCCTTGCCTTAACAGGAAGCCAGTGTAGGGAGGCTAGCACTGGAGTAATATGATAATTTTTTTGGGTTCTAGTCAGGATTCTAGCAGCCGTATTTAGCACTAACTGAAGTTTATTTAGTGCTTTATCTGGGTAGCCGGAAAGTAGAGCATTGCAGTAGTCTAACCTAGAAGTAACAAAAGCATGGATGAATTTTTCTGCATCATATTTGGACAGAAAGTTTCAGATTTTTGCAATGTTACGTAGATGGAAAAAAGCTGTCCTTGATACAGTCTTGATATGTTGATCAAAAGAGAGATCAGGGTCCAGAGTAACGCCGAGGTCCTTCACAGTTTTATTTGAGACGACTTTACAACCATCAAGATTAATTGTCAGATTCAACAGAAGATCTCTTTGTTTCTTGGGACCTAGAACAAGCATATCTGTTTTGTCCGAGTATAAAAGTAGAAAGTTTTCAGCCATCCACTTCCTTATGTCTGAAACACAGGCTTCTAGCGAGGGCAATTTTGGGGCTTCACCATGTTTCATTGAAATGTACAGCTGTGTGTCATCCGCATAGCAGTGAAAGTTAACATCATGTTTTCGAATGACATCCCCAAGAGGTAAAATATATAGTGAAAACAATAGTGGTCCTAAAACGGAACCTTGAGGAACACCGAAATGTACAGTTGATTTGTCAGAGGACATACCATTCACAGAGACAAACTGATATCTTTCCGACAGATAAGATCTAAACCAGGCCAGAACTTGTCCGTGTAGACCAATTTGTGTTTCCAATCTCTCCAAAAGAATGTGGTGATCGATGGTATCAATGGCAGCACTAAGGTCTAGGAGCACGAGGACAGATGCAGAGCCTCGGTCTGACGCCATTAAAAGGTAATTTACCACCTTCACAAGTGCAGCCTTAGTGCTATGATGTGGTCTAAAACCGGACTGAAGCATTTCGTATACATTGTTTGTCTTCAGGAAGGCAGTGAGTTGCTGCGCAACAGCTTTTTCAATTTTTTTGGAGAGGAATGGAAGATTCGATATAGACCGATAGTTTTAAAAATATTTTCTGGGTCAAGGTTTGGCTTTTTCAAGAGAGGCTTTATTACTGCCACTTTTAGTGAGTTTGGTACACATCCGGTGGATAGAGAGCCGTTTATTATGTTCAACATAGGAGGGCCAAGCACAGGAAGCAGCTCTTTCAGTAGTTTAGTTGGAATAGTGTCCAGTATGCAGCTCGAAGGTTTAGAGGCCATGATTATTTTCATCATTGTGTCAAGAGATATAGTACTAAAACACTTGAGTGTCTCTCTTGATCCTAGGTCTTGGCAGAGTTGTGCAGACTCAGGACAGCTGAGCTTTAGAGGAATACGCAGATTTAAAGAGGAGTCCATAACTTGCTTTCTAATGATCATGATCTTTTCCTCAAAGAAGTTCATGAATTTTTTACTGCTGAAGTGAAAGCCATCCTCACTTGGGGAATGCTGCTTTTTAGTTAGCTTTGCGACAGTATCAAAAATAAATTTCTGATCGTTCTTATTTTCCTCAATTAAGTTGGAAAAATAGGATGATCGAGCAGCAGTGAGGGCTCTTCGATACTGCACGCTACTGTCTTTCCAAGCTAGTCGGAAGACTTCCAGTTTGGTGTGGCGCCATTTCCGTTCCAATTTTCTGGAAGCTTGCTTCAGAGCTCGGGTATTTTCTGTATACCAGGGAGCTAGTTTCTTATGACAAATGTTTTTAGTTTTTAGGGGTGCAACTGCATCTAGGGTATTGCGCAAGGTTAAATTGAATTCCTCAGTTAGGTAGATAACGGATGTTTGTCCTCTGACGTCCTTGGGTAGGCAGAGGGAGTCTGGAAGGGCATCAAGGAATCTTTGTGTTGTCTGAGAATTTATAGCACGACTTTTGATGCTCCTTGGTTGGGGTCTGAGCAGATTATTTGTTGCGATTGCAAACGTAATAAAATGGTGGTCCGATAGTCCAGGATTTTGAGGAAAAACATTAAGATCTACAACATTTATTCCATGGGACAAAGTCTAGATCCAGAGTATGACTATGGCAGTGAGTAGGTCCAGAGACATGTTGGACAAAACCCACTGAGTCGATGATGGCTCCGAAAGCCTTTTGGAGTGGGTCTGTGGACTTTTCCATGTGAATATTAAAATCACCAAAAATTAGAATATTATCTGCTATGACTACAAGGTCCGATAGGAATTCAGGGAACTCAGTGAGGAACGCTGTATAGGCCCAGGAGGCCTGTAAACAGTAGCTATAAAAAGTGATTGAGTAGGCTGCATAGATTTCATGACTAGAAGCTCAAAAGACGAAAACATCTTTTTTTTTTTTTGTAAATTGAAATTTGCTATCGTAAATGTTAGCAACACCTCTGCCTTTGCGGGATGCACGGGGGATATGGTCACTAGTGTAACCAGGAGGTGAGGCCTCATTTAACACAGTAAATTCATCAGGCTTAAGCCATGTTTCAGTCAGGCCAATCACATCAAGATTATGATCAGTGATTAGTTAATTGACTATAACTGCCTTTGAAGTGAGGGATCTAACATTAAGTAGCCCTATTTTGAGATGTGAGGTATCACAATCTCTTTCAATAATGGCAGGAATGGAGGAGGTCTTTATCCTAGTGAGATTGCTAAGGCGAACACCGCCATGTTTAGTTTTGCACAACCTAGGTTGAGGCACAGACACGGTCTCAATGGGGATAGCTGAGCTGACTACACCGTCTGTGCTAGTGGCAGACTCCACTAAGCTGGCAGGCTGGCTAACAGCCTGCTGCCTGGCCTGCACCCTATTTCATTGTGGACCTAGAGGAGTTAGAGCCCTGTCTATGTTGGTAGATAAGATGAGAGCACCCCTCCAGCTAGGATAGAGTCTGTCACTCCTCAGCAGGCCAGGCTTGGTCCTGTTTGTAGGTGAGTCCCAGAAAGAGGGCCAATTATCTACAAAATGAGAAAGTTGTCCGGCTGCGGGGACCGTGCGGGGGGGGGATTTATACTACTATCTGTACTTACTGGTGGCACAGACGCTGTTTCATCCTTTCCTACACTTAAATTACCCTTGCCTAACGATTGCGTCTGAAGCAGTGCTTGCAGCACAGCTATCCTTGCCGTGAGGCGATTGTTCTCCTGTATAGCGACTGCAATTAGAAGGCATCATGTTAATGTTACTACTTAGCTTCGGCTGTTGGAGGTCCTGACGAACCGTGTCCAGATAAAGCATCCGGAGTGAAAAAGTTGAATGAAAAAAAAAGTTGTGAGGGATAAACTCAAAATATAAACGGTAATTAAAAAGTAAAAACCGTAAAGTTGTCAGGTAGCAAAGTAAGGTTGGCAACAAAACGCACAGCAACACGTCTGCAAGTTGTGACCGGAAATGACAATGCATAATGTACACAGTAAGGTTAATTGATATTCCACCTTACTGTGTACATTATGTGAAGCCTATAGTCTAAGTTCCTGCTATCAAGATGTTTCCCCTATCTGTGTTCTGAATCACAGCTATGTTCCTATCAAAATGGAAAAAATAAAATGATATGTAAAAGTGGTACCAATCAGGTAAAAGTAACTGCATGTACATACCAATCCTCTGATATGGTATACACAAGTCTGTTATTCCACTATGCTTATTATACTACAATAAGACCATGCTTTTCTCATCCTATTTGGGAAACAACCATCATAGTTCATACATATTTTTTTCTTCTTATTCGATTGAACTTAAAATGGTCCTAGAATCATGTTCCCACTAGCTATTGTAGTATATCAGGAAATGTGGATTATGTCAACGGTAGGTTGTGTATAAAACACCTTCTATTTGAGTATGATTAGTTAAGATCATTTTAAGCCCTTCACATTCCACTTGGCTGGCTGTTTTTGTTGATGTTTTTCAGCTGTGCAGAATTACACATGAAATTAGTGAGCAGGGCCTGGTAGGGCTAGCCTACCATAATCCTATTTTCTTCAGTTAAATATAATGTTATGTGTTTGAGGTGTTGACATAAGTGGCATATGGAAACTAATATAGCTGTGTAGTGTGTATAAATAAAGGAAAATATGCAGAGAGAGAGAGAGAAACAGAGAGAGAACAACATAATACAGTGTAGGAATATCATAACAATTTATTGTAGTAAGTCGTCTGTCTGTCTGCCTGCCTGCCTGCCTGCCTGCCTGCCTGTCTGTCTGTCTGTCTGTCTGTCTGTCTGTCTGTCTGTCTGTCTGTCTGTCTGTCTGTCTGTCTGTCTGTCTGTCTGTCTGTCTGTCTGTCTGTCTGCCTGCCTGCCTGCCTGCCTGCCTGCCTGCCTGCCTGCCTGCCTGCCTGCCTGCCTGCCTGCCTGCCTGCCTGCCTGCCTGCCTGTCTGTCTGTCTGTCTGTCTGTCTGTCTGTCTGTCTGTCTGTCTTAATTACACAGAGCGTAGGTGTAAAAATTATTGGCACCCCGAAAGATTTTTATAAGTAAAATCAAACAACATTAAATCTGCATTAACATTAAACCTCTTTTTAGGTTAATCTCATTTTAAGGAAATGTTATGTGGCCTTCCATGGCTTCCTGTTTCACTGGGATATAAAAATTAGGTAACACACATGTACAATCCATTTGTATTCCATCACTATGGAGAAAGGCAAAGAACTCATAATGAAAAAATAGAAAAATGGTTTGTGACTTTTATAAATCAGGCAATAATAACAACTGAAAAATCTAATATACCACCTACCTTTATTAGGGCAACAATTAAGACATTTACAACCACTGTTGGTACACTTGCCTGGTAGAGGACGCAAGTGTATCTTGTCCACACATACAGTGAGGAAGATGGTTTGGAAAGCAAAGAAAAGTCCAAGGGCCACAGTTGGAGAATTACAGAACTTGGTCATATCTTGGGGTCACCAAGTCTCCAAATCTACAATTAGACACCACCTCCATGCCAATAGGCTATTTGGAATGGTTGCCATAAAAAAATACTTTATTGAGAGCATTGGATTGTAACTGGGTGCTATGGTCAGATGAAATCAAAATATAACTCTTTGGCCATGCACACCAGTGGTCAGTTCTGCCTCGAAAAAGAAGGATGCATATGCAGAAGAGAACCTCATACCCACTGTAAAGTATGGTGGTGGATCTTTGATGTTATGGAGCTGTTTTGCTTCCTGGGTCATGAACCAGTACATTTTAGACCTAAACCTGGTTTCTCTTCCAGGAGACTAAAACTTAGCTGCAAGTGGGTCTTCCAGCAAAACAATGACCACAAGCACACATCAAAATTCACAAAGAAATGGTTAATTGACCACAAAATCAACGTTTCGCAATGGCCATCTCAGTCCTCCGACTTGCCCCCAATGATAACCTGTGGTTTGAATTGAAGAGGGCAGTCCATAAGCGCAAACTGAAGGATATCAAGAATCTGGAAGACAAATGTGTTGTTAACCAACTATAGTTTTGGCAAGTCGGTTAGGACATCTACTTTATGCATGGCCTACCTTCAAACTCAGTGTCTCTTTGCTTGACATCATGGGAAAATCAAAAGAAATCAGCCAAGACCTCAGAAGAAAAATTGTAGACCTCCACAAGTCTGGTTCATCCTTGGGAGAAATTTCCAAATGCCTGAAGGTACCACGTTCATCTGTATAAACAATAGTACTCAAGTATAAACACCATGGGACCACGCAGCCGTCATACCGCTCAGGAAGGAGACGCATTCTATCTCCTAGAGATCAATCAATCAATCAAGTTTATTTTATATAGCCCTTCGTACATCAGCTAATATCTCGAAGTGCTGTACAGACACCCAGCCTAAAACCCCAAACAGCAAGCAATGCAGGTGTAGAAGCACGGTAGAGATGAACATACTTTGGTGCATACTTTGGTGCAAAAAGTGCAAATCAATCCCAGAACAACAGCAAAGGACCTTGTGAAGATGCTGGAGGAAACAGGTGCAAAAGTATCTGTTTCCACAGTAAAACGAGTCCTATATCGACGTAACCTGAAAGGCCGCTCAGCAAGGAAGAAGCCCCTGCTCCAAAACCGCCATCAAAAAGCCAGACTACTGTTTCCAACTGCACATGGGGACAAAGATTGTACTTTATGGAGGAATGTCCTCTGGTCTGATGAAACAAAAATATAACTATTTGGCCATAATGACCATTGTTATGTTTGGAGGAAAAAGGGGGAGACTTACAAGCCGAAGAACACCATCCCAACCGTGAAGCACGGGGGTGGCAGCATCATGTTGTGGGGGTGCTTTGCTGCAGGAGGGACTAGTGCACTTCACAAAATAAATGGCATCATGAGGGAGGAAAATTATGTGGATATATTGAAGCAACATCTCAAGACATCAGTCAGGAAGTTAAAGCTTGGTCACAAATGGGTCTTCCAAATGGACAATGACCCCAAGCATACTTCCAAAGTTGTGAAAAAATGTCTTAAGGACAACAAAGTCAAGGTATTGGAGTGGCCATCACAAAGTCCTTACCTCAATCCCATAGAACATTTGTGGGCAGATCTGAAAAAGCGTGTGCGAGCAAGGAGGCCTACAAACCTGACTCAGTTACACCAGCTCTGTCAGGAGGAATGGGCCAAAGTTCACCCAACTTATTGTGGGAAGCTTGTGGAAGGCTACCCAAAACGTTTGACCCAAGTTAAACAATTTAAAGGCAATGCTTCCAAATACTCATTGAGTGTATGTAAACTTCTGACCCACTGGGAATGTGATGAAAGAAATAAAAGCTTAAATAAATAATTCTCTCTACTATTATTCTGACATTTCACTAACTGATCCTAATTGACCTAAGACAGGGAATTTTTACTAGGATTAGATGTCAGGAATTGTGAAAAACTGAGTTTAAATGTATTTGGCTAAGGTGTATGTAAACTTCCGACTTCAACTGTACAGCATAAATAAAAAGGCTAAGTGCTGTTTTCCTCAAAAGGGGATGGTGAACACTGAATAGTCATGAGCCTACTTCTTTCCTAGAATCACAACATGGCCAGATTGCCACTACATCTAATTCACTAATGTATTCTATACTTATTCAGGTTATGAGCTGTCATTTATACCAATGCCCTACATTCAATAACCATTAAGCCCAGATGATATTTCAAAACAAGAATTTTGTTTATGCCAGGCTAGCCCATCTGATATTCAAATCAGGAGGCCCCCTTTCCTCACAGTGTTGCACCCATCTGGTGTGGAGCCATAAGAGATGCAGTAGTTGGGGCATAAGGGTCACTTACAGCAGCCACAATGACATTGAAACAGCATCCTACTTTAGCCAAGGACCAACCAGCATGGACAAGATGGAGGCGGAAGTTAGAACTGCTGCTGAGAAACACTTAAGCCATCCACCTAATGTTTCTTAAAGGATTATGAAGCTTTTAAAATAACACTCAAATCATAACAGACTTGTGACGCAAATGAGAGATTCCTGTTTCGGCACAGCATGACGACAAGATCACCGCAAAAAGTGAATCACAGCACCAATAATTAGTGAATTATTAACAATTTCTCACTGTAAGACATGACTGAGACAAGGATACATCAGTGACAATCAGCCTGCATCCCCTCTTCAAGTGCGTGGTGGGGCATTTACATATTTGCTTTCATGTCTGATTAGCATTTACTGATGTCAGGTGTACAGCTGGCCTGGCTGGGACGTGACTGGAAGGGGGATTAAAGTGCGTACGGCAGTGTCTGCAGCCTCTTCTGGGTCAATCTCATTAGACTTTCCTTGATTCCTCACTTCCTTTCTCCTTGCCTCTGAAGGGAAAAGAGAGATGTGGTGAAGGATAGGTGGAGAGGAAGGCTGGAGACACCAGCAGTCCACAAAGCATTGGTTATCTTGTGTCAAGGCCTTGTGTTCCAAGAGGCATGGTTGAGTGAGTGAGTGAGTGAGTGAGTGAGTGAGTGAGTGAGTGAGTGAGTGAGTGAGTGAGTGAGTGAGTGAGTGAGTGAGTGAGTGAGTGAGTGAGTGAGTGAGTGAGTGAGTGAGTGAGTGAGTTGCATCTACAATATATCTACTATTACTTTCTAAAAGATTATGTGGGGCACAAACTGCCTCACAGGTTAACATTGGAAACCCATGTCATCCCTAGGTAGCTACCCCAGCCATACATGTACTGTGTCTGGGTTGGGTAGCCCATGCTCAGGGTAGCAGATGGGAGTATAGGTCATCAGTGATGGACTTTTAAAAAGATTGATTTGAATGAGAATCACCCCATACTCATGATCAGCTTCATATGAAGTAGTCTCAGACACCCAGAGCGAAATTTTTGCGTAATTGCGTCAGATGCTCGATTAAGTTCTGGGGGAGACCCTCTGAACAGAAACTCAGAGCCAGTTTCAGGTAAGTGTATGGGCCAAATGCCCCCTCCCCTTCTGAAATTCTAAAGATGTGAGCATCTGCGAAATCGTGATTTGTCCAAATGACCAGTGACAAAAAAACTGTGTACCGGAACAAAGTTCCTCGTTAGTTGTCGCATCCCACAGTCTGTTAGTCTGTTGACAGATGATACTACCATTTGTGTTACGTGCTTCTGTCCACGAGTTACATAATGTATGAAGAGACGTTAGCTAAGCCGCTAAGAGATAGCGCTGGCAATATAGACGGTGTCCCAAATGGCACCCTATTACCTATATAGTGCATTACTTTTGACCAGAGACCAATATGTGCCATTCAGAGGGTGAAATGGCAAGACAAAATATTTAGGTGCCTTTGAACGGGGTATGGTAGTAGGTACCAGGCGTACTGGTTTGAGTGTGTCAAGAACTGCAACGCTGCTGGGTTTTTCATGCTCAAACGTTTCCCATGTGTATCAAGAATGGTCCACCACCCCCTTAACCGTCAATCATCCATGTCTCTGCTGTTGTGGGTCTCTGTTGTGGGTTGTATCTCTATCTTTAGGCCCTTATTGATCATTCACTCCTGTGGTCACATTAAGGAAAGACAAAGAGGCCATCACTGGCTATGTCAGATAAAGCACAGCTCAGTGATTGGTCAGTGATTGAGAGGCTAGCCAGCTGTTCTGGAGGTGACTGGTCGTGTTAGCAAGGGCAGCAGAGTATTTAGGAATAACCACTTTTGTTTACATGCTATCAAGTTATATCAGTTATTTTCAGTCAGTGTGTGTAACCTTTTCCCACTGATCTAAAAATATTCTATTACTTTCCACCAACAGCCCCCCACCCACATCCATGCACTTGCAGAGACACAGGCACATAGAAACACACAGGAACATACACACATACAATGGGGCAAAAAAGTATTTAGTCAGCCACCAATTGTGCAAGTTCTCCCACTTAAAAAGATGAGAGAGGCCTGTAATTTTCATCATAGGTACACTTCAACTATGACAGACAAAATTAGGGGAAAAAATCCAGAAAATCACATTGTAGGATTTTTAATGAATTTATTTGCAAATTATGGTGGAAAATAAGTATTTGGTCACCTACAAACAAGCAAGATTTCTGGCTCTCACAGACCTGTAACTTCTTCTTTAAGAGGCTCCTCTGTCCTCCACTCGTTACCTGTATTAATGGCACCTGTTTGAACTTGTTATCAGTATAAAAGACACCTGTCCACAACCTCAAACAGTCACACTCCAAACTCCACTATGGCCAAGACCAAAGAGCTGTCAAAGGACACCAGAAACAAAATTGTAGACCTGCACCAGGCTGGGAAGACTGAATCTGCAATAGGTAAGCAGCTTGGTTTGAAGAAATCAACTGTGGGAGCAATTATTAGGAAATGGAAGACATACAAGACCACTGATAATCCCCCTCGATCTGGGGCTCCACGCAAGATCTCACCCCGTGGGGTCAAAATGATCACAAGAACGGTGAGCAAAAATCCCAGAACCACACGGGGGGACCTAGTGAATGACCTGCAGAGAGCTGGGACCAAAGTAACAAAGCCTACCATCAGTAACACACTACGCCGCCAGGGACTCAAATCCTGCAGTGCCAGACGTGTCCCCCTGCTTAAGCCAGTACATGTCCAGGCCCGTCTGAAGTTTGCTAGAGAGCATTTGGATGATCCAGAAGAAGATTGGGAGAATGTCATATGGTCAGATGAAACCAAAATATAACTTTTTGGTAAAAACTCAACTCGTCGTGTTTGGAGGACAAAGAATGCTGAGTTGCATCCAAAGAACACCATACCTACTGGGAAGCATGGGGGTGGAAACATCATGCTTTGGGGTTGTTTTTCTGCAAAGGGACCAGGACGACTGATCCGTGTAAAGGAAAGAATGAATGGGGCCATGTATCGTGAGATTTTGTGTGAAAACCTCCTTCCATCAGTAAGGGCATTGAAGATGAAACGTGGCTGGGTCTTTCAGCATGACAATGATCCCAAACACCCCGCCCGGGCAACGAAGGAGTGGCTTCGTAAGAAGTATTTCAAGGTCCTGGAGTGGCCTAGCCAGTCTCCAGATCTCAACCCCATAGAAAATCTTTGGAGGGAGTTGAAAGTCCGTGTTGCCCAGCAACAGCCCCAAAACATCACTGCTCTAGAGGAGATCTGCATGGAGGAATGGGCCAAAATACCAGCAACAGTGTGTGAAAACCTTGTGAAGACTTACAGAAAACGTTTGACCTCTGTCATTGCCAACAAAGGGTATATAACAAAGTATTGAGAAACTTTTGTTATTGACCAAATACTTATTTTCCACCATAATTTGCAAATAAATTCATTAAAAATCCTACAATGTGATTTTCTGGATTTTTTTTCTCATTTTGTCTGTCATAGTTGAAGTGTACCTATGATGAAAATTACAGGCCTCTCTCATCTTTTTAAGTGGGAGAACTTGCACAATTGGTGGCTGACTAAATACTTTTTTGCCCCACTGTACACACACACACAATATCCAAAGCAATGCTGCAAATAGCCAACAATTGATAAATGCACAAGAAAACAAATAAGCCACTGCTGCAGCAAAAAAGTTAATAATCTTTGTCACGCCCTGGCCTTAGTATTCTTTGTTTTCTTAATTATTTCGGTTAGGTCAGGGTGTGACATGGGGAATGTATGTGGTTTTTGTAGTGTCTAGGGTGGTTGTAAGGTTTAGGGGGTTTATTAGAGTAGTTGGGTTTATGTTTAGTATAGTAGTCTAGCTGTGTCTATGGTTGAGTGTAGGTATCCTAGGATAGGAGAAAGTAATCCTTCTAACCCCCCCCCCCCCCCTTAAGAGAGTTAGATGCACTATTGTAAAGTGGTTGTTCCACTGGATATCATAAGGTGAATGCACCAATTTGTAAGTCGCTCTGGATAAGCGCGTCTGCTAAATGACTTAAATGTAAATGTAAATGTATCTAGGAAAGTCTATGGTTGCCTGAATTGGGTCTCAATTAGAGACAGCTGGTTATTGTTGTCTCTGATTGGGAGCCATATTTAAGGCAACCATAGGCTTTAGCTGGTTGTGGGGAATTGTCTATGTTGAACGTTTGTAGCCTGTGTGTGTGTGTGTGTGTGTGTGTGTGTGTGTGTGTGTGTGTGTGTGTGTGTGTGTGTGTGTGTGTGTGTGTGTGTGTGTGTGTGTGTGTGTGTGTGTGTGTGTGTGTGTGTGTGTGTGTGTGTGTGTGTGTGTGTGTGTGTGTGTGTGTGTGTGTGTGTGTGTGTGTGTGTGTGTGTGTGTGCGCACTACGTTTATAGCTTCACGGTCGTTTGTTGTTTTTGTATAGTTTGTAATAGTGTTTCGTTTCATGTTCATCTTCGTAGTAAAAATAAAAGAAGATGGCTTATTTTCCACATGCTGCGTTTTGGTCCGTCTCTCCTCCACACGATCGTGACAATCTTAATATCACATTCTCTATTGCTGTGTTATGATATTATATACAACTCCAAGCAGTGGTAGATAAATACACAGATGACTGGCCTGATTGTACAGAGTTGAGAGTGAGCTGATCTTCTCTGGTAATCTGTCACCGCTCACCAGAAATGGGAAAACATGCACAGAAATGTGTCTAGTCATAAGATATACAGTATATACCGAAATATGCATGCAAAAATATGCACACAAAAATGTAACATTTTGCATTCTGAGAAACACATTTTCACGAAATAACTACATAAGACGAGAACCACACAAACAACAATGTCCATTCGGAAATATTTTGATTTTGCGTGATCGCCCTCACTCAGTATATGCCCTCGACAGTATATGCCCTCTCCTAACCTTACCCTCAACAACAACCCCCTCACCCCACCCTGCTCCTCTCACCCCTTGGTGGTTTCAACCCTCAAGCCGATCTCTGTCACAAACACTTCACCATCAAGACCGCAGGAGAGAAGCAGCATACAGCAGAAGGCTAATTGGTATTGTGTGGAGAATTGTCCTTTGTGCTCCTGCCACAGCCCCCAAACACACACACACACATACACACACAGTGACAGCCCGCCATGGCACACAAGGACATTTGGAAAATCTGTTATGGGACAGCAGGATTAAAGAATGTGCTTACTCCACACTCTAGATGCTGGCTCGACACTATCCCAGCTCCCGCCTGTATTTTAACGGTTTAAGGGAAACAGCTAAATGCTGAGAGGGAAATGTCCCCAACAGCCTCTCTCATATTTTACAATCAGAGATTACCAGAGAACTCTCAACTCTGGGACCATGCTAATCTTTGACCCTTTTGCTCACTGTATAATCCTACTGAGGAATTATAGGGCCAGTGCTAGACACTTGACCACAACTTTCTCTCCCTGCGAGCCATTTTACACCCCTGGGATTGGTCTATGGGGAATTAACTCAGCTACTTAGCACAAGGGTAATTTAGCATTACTGGTATAAACCCGCTCCAGAAGTAGGGGTGGGTCGCCTGTTTAATATCCCCAGGGAGGAAGCCCACTGTTCAGGTAGGGAGAGCTGAGGAGATCCTTACCTCCAGAGCTCATCCTATGGATGGAAGGTACAGTATATGATAGGGCTGCACAATTTTGACAAAATATCTAATTGCGATTTTTGTGGGCAGATATTGCAATTGCGATTATGAATTGTGATTTTCAAACACTTAGGTGAAAACTTAATTCCATCAGACATGGTTGTTCAAGAGTCAGGGTTGAAAGCATCACTTCTAAAATTAGTTCATATGAATGAATACATACTGTGCTAACTGAATACAAAACCAAAACCAAAACTATTAGAAACACCTTCCTAATATTGAGTTGCACTCCCACTTTTGACCTCAGAATAGCCTCAATTCATTGGGGCATGGACTTTACAAGCTGTCAAAAGCATTCCACAGGGAAACTGGCCCATGTTGACACCAATGCTTCCCACAGTTGTGTCAAGTTGGCTGGATGTCCTTTGGTGGTGGACCACTGTTGAGGCTGAAAAACCCAGCAGAGTTGCAGTCCCTGACACAAACCGATGTGCCTGGCGCCGACCATACCCCGTTCAAAGGCACTTAAATCCTTTGTCTTGCTCATTCACCCTCTGAATGCCAAACATACAAAATCCATGGCTCAATTGTCTCAAGGCGTAAAAATCCTTCTTTAACCTGTCTCCTCCCCTTCATCCACACGAATTGAAGTGGATTTAACAAGTAACATCAATAAGGAATCATAGCTTTCACCTGGTCAGTCTATTTCATGGAAAGAGCAAATTTTCTTTGTGTTTTGTATACTCAGTGTAGGTGATAGCATCTGTGATTTCTGTGTCTGCAGGACGTTTTGAAAACGAATCGATAATCAATGCCTGTTTAATGTAGGTGGCTGGCTGTGGCTGTGGCTGAGGCGCTTTGCTGCTGTCAACGCTTTTTACACCATGCAATCGTCGTAAAGTAGGGGCTTGTTCTTCTTCAAATTATTGAATACATTTGTTGTCGCCACAACTCTGAAGCACTTTTTACACAGCACTTGTTTAATATCTGTTTGCCTATAGCCAAAATACTGCCATACCACTGAAGATGCGCCTTTCTTTGGCATCAAATCGATCTCGTTTAGCAGTCACAGCACTCATGTTTCCGAGGTTTACGGAGGTAAAGCTCTCGCTCTCCTCACTAGCATCTAACAGCGCTTAGGACACTTGTGATTGGTCAGCATGTGCATGCCATGCAGAAAGTGAGGTCAGCAATCAGGGTTTCCTAAACTCGGTCCTCAGGACCCCAAGGGGTGCACATTTTGTTTTTTTGCCCTAGCACTACACAGTTGATTCAAATAATCAACTAATCATCAAGCTTTGATAATTTGAAACAGCTGTGTAATGTAAGGGCAAAAATTAAAACGTGCAGCCCTTGGGGTCCCGAGGACCGAGTTTGGGAAACGCTAGCGCATCTCATTGGAAGAGATGCCATAGTATCATTATTGTTGTATTAATGGAGTGTCAAAAGTGAATCGCAGCCATTTGCGATATGGATATTGCAATTTCGATCTGACTTTGATTAATCATGCAGCCCTAGTATATGGATTGGCAAACATGCATGCTTACTAGTGTAGCACAAATGTTAACATATTACATCTAGACCTATTCAGCTGCTGTGCAAATGCAAAGACAGTGAGAAGCACAAACAGAACAATTTTCCACTACATAGTGCTATACCCATTTATACAAGACAAACTTCTTTAGCATGTGTGGCTGAAGAGAAACTTATTGTAGAAAGCACACAGCCTTCATGAATACAATACATGGTAAGAAAACAGAAGTCTGGGAGTCATACAGTAGGTCAATATTTAAGTCAAGATTAACCTGCTTTACTTACAGTGGATATAAACATAGGCCCAACTGTTTTCAGTGTTGACCAAAGTCGTGACAACGTCCATGATATCACAGAGTATCTAAGTCAAAGAGCTTGACCAATGACAAGAGGATTTGCATATATATACACAGTACCAGTCAAAAGTTTGGACACACCTTCTCATTCAAGGGTTTTTCTTTATTTGTACTATTTTCTGCATTGTAGAATAAAAGTGAAGACATTAAAACTATGAAACAACACATATGGAATCATGTAGTAAGCAAAACAGTGTAAAACAAATCTAAATATATTTTATATTTTAGAATCTTCAAAGAAGCCACCCTTTGCCTTGACAGCTTTGCACACTCTTAGGATTCTCTCAACCATCTTCATGGAGTAGTTACCTAGAAAGCATTTCAATTAATAGGTATGCCATGTTAAAAGTGAATTTGAGGAATTTATTTCCTTCTTTATGCGTTTGAGCCAAATCAGTTGGGTTGTGACAAGGTAAGGGTGGTTGTCACGAATCCCGCCGAGGATGGTGCCTCTTCCTGTTCGGGCGGCGCTCGGCGGTCGTCGTCACCGGCCTACTAGCTGCCATCGATTCTTTTCTTTTTGTTTCTGTTAGTTTGGGCTGATTGGGTGCACCTGTTTTGAGTTTAGTTTGGTGGGTAGGCTATTTAAGGGCAGGTAGCCCGCTGGCTGTTGTGCGGGCTTGTATTCTGTTATGTTGGTGTTGGATTTGTAATGTGGATTTTGTTATTTTCTCGGAACAGTTTAGTCCGGTGTTTTGGGACTCGTCTTTTCATGCGCCCGTATGTTTTAGGGCATGATCGTTTTCCCTGTGTATTGGAAAATAAATCCACGTTCTTGAAACCTGCTCTCTGCGCTTGACTTCATCCACCCAGTACTCCTAGCAGCTCTGACAGAAGCCCGCACCACAATATGGAGTCAGCAGGAGCAGCGACCACCCCTCTCCCAACTATGGAGGAGCGTGTCCATCATCATACAGCTGTCCTTCATCGTATCGGGTCAGCGATGGACATGATGATGGAGAGGATGGAACGATGGGAGAGGAGTGGTCTCCCGACGGCCCCTTCAGCTCCCCTGCAGACGACACAACCCACTCCTACAGGGTCATCGGCTGGGACCAGCACATTGCGTCTCACCCCCCCGAGGGTGTACGATGGAGCAGCGGCTGGTTGCCAGGGATTTCTGCTCCAGCTTGAGCTTTACCTGGCTACCGTGCGTCCGACTCCCTCGGGTGAGGAGAGTGTAAGCCTCCTTGTCTCCTGTTTGTCGGGGAGGGCCCTGGACTGGGCCAACGCAGTCTGGAACAGCCCAGACTCGGCTCGGGACCATTACGCGGAGTTCACCCGCCGGTTTCGGGCTGTGTTCGACCACCCACCAGAGGGCCGAGCGGCGGGTGAGCGTCTGTTCCACCTCAGACAGGAGACGAGGAGCGCCCAGGAGTTCGCTTTAGAGTTCCGGACCTTGGCTGCTGGTGCGGGGTGGAATGACAGGGCCTTAATAGACCATTACCGTTGCAGCCTCCGGGAGGACGTCCGTCGGGAGCTAGCTTGTCGGGACACCACACTCTCCCTCGATGAACTGATAGACATGTCGATCCGACTAGATAACTTGCTAGCTGCCCGCGGGCGTTCAGAGGGGGTCCTGTCCATTCCACCTCCCAGCCCTCCCGCTCCAACTCCGATGGAGTTGGGAGGAGCTGCATCTAGGGGGACCGGAGGAGGTGGCTCTTCTTGCACCTACTGTGGCCGGAGAGGACACACTTCGGACCGGTGCTGGAGGAGTCCATCTGGGAGTCGGGATGGCAGGCGGAATACTCCTCGGCCACCCCAGGTGAGTAGGCACAAGACTCACCCAGAGCTCCCTGTTGGTCACATGTTTTTGGTTATTTTTTTCCCTGCGTTTTTCCCCTCTCTTCAGCATAAGGCGCTAGTCGATTCAGGCGCAGCTGGGAGTTTTATGGATCGCGGACTCGCCCGTAAGTTGGGTATTCCGCTGGTGCAGATAGACCCACCTTTTCCCGTGCACTCCCTAGATAGCCGACCGTTAGGATCAGGGTTGGTCAGGGAGGCCACGATTCCGCTGGACATGGTAACCCAGGGGGATCATAGGGAGCAGATCAACTTTTACCTTATCGATTCACCTGGGTTTCCAGTGGTGTTGGGGGTTCCCTGGCTAGCCATTCACAATCCCCTCATTTCCTGGCGACAGGGAGCTCTTCAGGGGTGGTCAGATGAGTGTTCAGGTAGGTGTGTGGGAGTTTCCATCGGTGCCACATCGGTGGAGAGTCCAGACCAGGTTTCCACTGTGCGCATTCCCCCAGAATATGCCGATTTGGCTATCGCTTTTAGTAAGAAAGAAGCGACTAAATTACCACCTCATCGACGGTGGGATTGTGTGATAAACCTCCAGGAGAACGCTGCACTTCCCAGGAGTCACGTGTACCCATTGTCACAGGAGGAGACGTTGGCTATGGAGACATATGTCACGGAAGCTCTGGGACAGGGGTTCATTCGGCCCTCCATGTCACCCGCCTCCTCGAGTTTCTTTTTTGTGAGGAAAAAGGAGGGAGGACTGCGTCCGTGCATTGATTATCGAGGTCTAAATTCAATCACAGTGGGATTTAGTTATCCACTACCTCTCATCGCTACGGCGATGGAATCATTCCACGGAGCACGTTTTTTCACAAAACTGGACCTCAGGAGCGCGTATAATCTGGTGCGTATTCGGGGAGGAGACGAGTGGAAAACAGCGTTTAGTACCACATCAGGCCACTATGAGTACCTCGTCATGCCGTATGGGTTGAAGAATGCTCCAGCCGTCTTCCAATCCTTTGTAGATGAGATTCTCAGGGACTTGCAGGGGCATGGTGTGGTAGTATATATTGATGACATCTTGATCTATTCTGCCACACGCGCCGCGCATGTCTCCCTGGTGCGCAGGGTGCTTGGGCGACTGCTGGAGCATGACCTGTACGTCAAGGCTGAGAAATGTGTGTTCTCCAAACCAGCCGTTTCCTTCCTGGGTTATCGCATTTCCACCTCTTGGGTGATGATGGAGTGTGACCGCGTTAATGCCGTGCGTAATTGGCCGACTCCAACCACGGTAAAGGAGGTGCAGCGGTTTTTAGGGTTTGCCAATTACTACCGGAGGTTTATCCGGGGTTTTGGCCAAGTGGCGGCACCCATTACCTCACTGCTGAAGGGGGGCCCGGTGCGTCTACGGTGGTCGGCCGAGGCAGATGGAGCCTTCAACCAGTTGAGGGCAAGGTTTACTGAGGCTCCAGTGTTGGCGCATCCGGACCCTTCGTTAGCGTTCATAGTGGAGGTGGATGCGTCCGAGGCTGGTGTTGGAGCCGTGCTATCACAGCGCTCGGGCACACCACCGAAGCTCCGTCCCTGTGCTTTCTTTTCTAAGAAGCTGGAGCCGGCGGAGCGGAACTATGATGTGGGGGACCGGGAGTTACTAGCTATGGTAAAAGCCCTGAAGGTGTGGAGACACTGGCTTGAGGGGGCTAAATACCCTTTTCTCATCTGGACTGACCACCGCAATCTGGAGTATATCCGAGAGGCGAAGAGACTGAATCCGCGTCAAGCTAGGTGGGCCATGTTCTTTACTCGTTTTAGATTTACGATCTCTTACCGACCAGGTTCCCTCAACACGAAGGCCGACGCGCTGTCTCGTCTCTATGACACGGATGACCGGCCCATCGATCCGACTCCCATTCTTCCAGCCTCGTGTCTGGTGGCCCCGGTGGTATGGGAGTTGGACGCGGACATCGAGCGGGCGTTGAGGGTAGAACCTGTGCCGTCTCAGTGTCCTACTGGCCTGAGGTACGTACCGCTTGGTGTTCGTGATCGATTGATTCGGTGGGCTCATACACTACCTTCTTCGGGTCATCCAGGGATTGAGAGGACAGTGCGGGGTCTTAGGGGGAAATACTGGTGGCCCACCTTGGCTAAGGACGTGAGACTCTATGTCTCTTCCTGCTCGGTATGCGCACAGAGTAAGGCTCCTAGGCACCTGCCTAGAGGGAAGTTACAACCCCTCCCGGTTCCACAACGGCCATGGTCTCATTTATCGGTAGATTTCCTGACTGATCTTCCCCCGTCTCAGGGGAACACTACCGTTTTGGTCGTTGTGGATCGGTTTTCTAAGTCCTGTCGTCTCCTTCCATTGCCTGGTCTCCCTACGGCCCTACAGACTGTGGAGGCTATATTTACCCACGTCTTCCGGCACTACGGGGTGCCGGAGGACATCGTATCTGATCGAGGTCCCCAGTTCACGTCCCGGGTATGGAGGGCATTTATGGAGCGTCTGGGGGTCTCGGTCAGCCTTACCTCTGGGTATCACCCCGAAAGTAATGGGCAGGTGGAAAGAGTGAACCAGGAGGTGGGTTTCTGAGGTCGTGTTGCCAGGACCGGCCAGGAGAATGGGCAAGGTACGTCCCGTGGGCAGAGTTGGCCCAGAACTCACTCCGCCACTCCTCAACTAACATGTCGCCATTTGAATGCGTATTGGGGTACCAGCCGGTCCTGGCTCCGTGGCATCAGAGCCAGACCGAAGCTCCTGCGGTGGAGGAGTGGGTACAGCGCTCTAAAGAGACCTGGCGGGCAGTCCAGGCCTCTCTCAGGCAGGCCAGTGAGCGGCAGAAGAGGAGCGCTGACCGCCACCGCAGTGAGGCCCCTGTGTTCGCACCAGGGGACAGGGTCTGGCTCTCGACCCGAAACCTGCCCCTCCGCCTGCCCTGCCGGAAGCTGGGGCCGCAGTGTGTGGGGCCATTTAAAGTCCTGAGGAGGATAAACGAGGTGTGTTATAGATTACAACTCCCTTCTTACTATCGCATTAACCCCTCGTTTCATGTGTCTCTCCTCAGGCCGGTGGTAGCTGGTCCCCTTCAGGAAGGTGAGGTTATTTGGTAAAAGACCAAGTTCATATTATGGCAAGAACAGCTCAAATAATCAAAGAGAAACGAAAGTCCTTCATTACTTTAAGACATGAAGGTCAGTCAATGTGGAAAATGTCAAGAACTTTCCAAGTTTCTTCAAGTGCAGTCACAAAAACCATCAAGCACTATGATGAAACAGGCTCTCATGAGGACCGCCACAGGAAAGGAAGACCCAGAGTTACCTCTTCTGCAGAGGATAAGTGCATTAGGGTTAACTGCACCTCAGATTGCAGACCAAATAAATGCTTCACAGAGTTCAAGTAACAGACACATCTCAACATCAATTGTTCAGGGGAGACTGCGTGAATCAGGAATTCATGGTCGAATTGCTGCAAAGAAACCACTACTAAAGGACACCAATAAGAAGAAGAGGCTTGCTTGGGCCAAGAAACACGCACAATGGACATTAGACCAGAGGAAATCTGTCCTTTGGTCTGATGAGTCGAAATTAGAGATTTATGGTTCAAACCACTGTGTCTTTGTGACCGGAGGATCTCTGCATGTGTGGTTCCCACCGTGAAACATGGAGGTGTGATGGTGCTTTGCTGGTGACACTGTTGGTGATTTATTTAGAGTTCAAGGCACACTTAACCAGCATGGCTACCACAGCATTCTGCAGCGATACGCCATCCCATCTGGTTTGCTCCTACTGGACATATAACACATTTTTCAACAGGACAATGACCCAAAACACACCTCCAGGCTGTGTAAGGACTATTTGACCAAGAAGGAGAGTGATGGTGCTGCATCAGATGACCTGGCTTCCACAATCACCCAACCTTAACCTAATTGAGATGGTTTGGGATGAGTTGGAATGCAGTGCAGAGTGAAAGAAAGGAGGGAAACATATGCTCAGCATATGTGGGAACTCCTTCAAGACTGTTGGAAAAGCATTTCTCATGAAGCTGGGTGAGAGAATGCCAAGAGTGTGCAAAGCTGTCATGAAGTGGGTGGGTACTTTCAAGAATCTCAAATAAAATATATTTTGATTTGTTTAACTTTGTTTGATTACTACATGATTTCATATGAGTTATTTCGTAGTTTTGATGTCTTCACTTTTATTCTACAAAGTAGGAAATAGTAAAAGTAATGAAAAACCCTTGAATGAGTAGGTGTGTCCAAACTTTTGACTGGTACTGTGTGTGTGTGCATATACAGTGGGGAGAACAAGTATTTGATACACTGCCGATTTTGCAGGTTTTCCTACTTACAAAGCATGTAGAGGTCTGTAATTTTTATCATAGGTACACTTCAACTGTGAGAGACGGAATCTAAAACAAAAATCCAGAAAATCACATTGTATGATTTTTAAGTAATTCATTTGCATTTTATTGCATGACATAAGTATTTGATCACCTACCAACCAGTAAGAATTCCGGCTCTCACAGACCTGTTAGTTTTTCTTTAAGAAGCCCTCCTGTTCTCCACTCATTACCTGTATTAACTGCACCTGTTTGAACTCGTTACCTGTATAAAAGACACCTGTCCACACACTCAATCAAACAGACTCCAACCTCTCCACAATGGCCAAGACCAGAGAGCTGTGTAAGGACATCAGGGATAAAATTGTAGACCTGCACAAGGCTGGGATGGGCTACAGGACAATAGGCAAGCAGCTTGGTGAGAAGGCAACAACTGTTGGCGCAATTATTAGAAAATAGAAGAAAATAGAAGAAGTTCAAGATGATGGTCAATCACCCTCGGTCTGGGGCTCCATGCAAGATCTCACCTCGTGGGGCATCAATGATCATGAGGAAGGTGAGGGATCAGCCCAGAACTACACGGCAGGACCTGGTCAATGACCTGAAGAGAGCTGGGACCACAGTCTCAAAGAAAACCATTAGTAACACACTACGCCGTCATGGATTAAAATCCTGCAGCGCACACAAGGTCCCCCTGCTCAAGCAGGCGCATGTCCAGGCCCGTCTGAAGTTTGCCAATGACCATCTGGATGATCCAGAGGAGGAATGGGAGAAGGTCATGTGGTCTGATGATTCAAAAATAGAGCTTTTTGGTCTAAACTCCACTCGCCGTGTTTGGAGGAAGAAGAAGGATGAGTACAACCCCAAGAACACCATCCCAACCGTGAAGCATGGAGGTGGAAACATCATTCTTTGGGGATGCTTTTCTGCAAAGGGGACAGGACGACTGCACCGTATTGAGGGGAGGATGGATGGGGCCATGTATTGCGAGATCTTAGCCAACAACCTCCTTCCCTCAGTAAGAGCATTGATGATGGGTCGTGGCTGGGTCTTCCAGCATGACAACGACCCGAAACACACAGCCAGGGCAACTAAGGAGTGGCTCCGTAAGAAGCATCTCAAGGTCCTGGAGTGGCCTAGCCAGTCTCCAGACCTGAACCCAATAGAAAATCTTTGGAGGGAGCTGAAAGTCCGTATTGCCCAGCGACAGCCCCGAAACCTGAAGGATCTGGAGAAGGTCTGTATGGAGGAGTGGGCCAAAATCCCTGCTGCAGTGTGTGCAAACCTGGTCAAGAACTACAGGAAACGTATGATCTCTGTAATTGCAAACAAAGGATTCTGTACCAAATATTAAGTTCTGCTTTTCTGATGTATCAAATACTTATGTCATGCAATAAAATGCTAATTAATTACTTAAAAATCATACAATGGGATTTTTGGGATTTTTGTTTTAGATTCCGTCTCTCACAGTTGAAGTGTACCTATGATAAAAATGACAGACCTCTACATGCTTTGTAAGTAGGAAAATCGGCAAAATCGGCAGTGTATCAAATACTTGTTCTCCCCACTGTATATATACACTGCTCAAAAAAATAAAGGGAACACTTAAACAACACAATGTAACTCCAAGTCAATCACACTTCTGTGAAATCAAACTGTCCACTTAGGAAGCAACACTGATTGACAATAAATTTCACATGCTGTTGTGCAAATGGAATAGACAACAGGTGGAAATTAGAGGCAATTAGCAAGACACCCCCAATAAAGGAGTGGTTCTGCAGGTGGTGACCACAGACCACTTCTCAGTTCCTATGCTTCCTGGCTGATGTTTTGGTCTGGCGGTGCTTTCACTCTAGTGGTAGCATGAGACGGAGTCTACAACCCACACAAGTGGCTCAGGTAGTGCAGCTCATCCAGGATGGCATATCAATGCGAGCTGTGGCAAGAAGGTTTGCTGTGTCTGTCAGCGTAGTGTCCAGAGCATGGAGGCGCTACCAGGAGACAGGCCAGTACATCAGGAGACGTGGAGGAGGCCGTAGGAGGGCAACAACCCAGCAGCAGGACCGCTACCTCCGCCTTTGTGCAAGGAGGAGCACTGCCAGAGCCCTACAAAATGACCTCCAGCAGGCCACAAATGTGCATGTGTCTGCTCAAACGGTCAGAAACAGACTCCATGAGGGTGGTATGAGGGCCCGACGTCCACAGGTGGGGGTTGTGCTTACAGCCCAACACCGTGCAGGACGTTTGGCATTTGCCAGAGAACACCAAGATTGGCAAATTCGCCACTGGCGCCATGTGCTCTTCACAGATGAAAGCAGGTTCACACTGAGCACATGAGCACATGTGACAGACGTGACAGAGTCTGGAGACGCCGTGGAGAACGTTCTGCTGCCTGCAACATCCTCCAGCATGACCGGTTTGGCGGTGGGTCAGTCATGGGGTGGGGTGGCATTTCTTTGGGGGGCCGCACAGCCCTCCATGTGCTCGCCAGAGGTAGCCTGACTGCCATTAGGTACCGAGATGAGATCCTCAGACCCCTTGTGAGACCATATGCTGGTGCGGTTGGCCCTGGGTTCCTCCTAATGCAAGACAATGCTAGACCTCATGTGGCTGGAGTGTGTCAGCAGTTCCTGCAAGAGGAAGGCATTGATGCTATGGACTGGCCCGCCCGTTCCCCAGACCTGAATCCAATTGAGCACATCTGGGACATCATGTCTCGCTCCATCCACTAACGCCACGTTGCACCACAGACTGTCCAGGAGTTGGCAGATGCTTTAGTCCAGGTCTGGGAGGAGATCCCTCAGGAGACCATCCGCCACCTCATCAGGAGCATGCCCAGGCGTTGTAGGGAGGTCATACAGGCACGTGGAGGCCACACACACTACTGAGCCTCATTTTGACTTGTTTTAAGGACATTACATCAAAGTTGGATCAGCCTGTAGTGTGGTTTTCCACTTTAATTTTGAGTGTGACTCCAAATCCAGACCTCCATGGGTTGATAAATTTGATTTCCATTGATAATTTGTGTGTGATTTTGTTGTCAGCACATTCAACTATGTAAAGAAAAAAGTATTTAATAATAATATTTCATTCATTCAGATCTAGGATGTGTTATTTTAGTGTTCCCTTTATTTTTTTGAGCAGTGTATATACAGTGGGGAGAACAAGTATTTGATACACTGCCGATTTTGCAGGTTTTCCTACTTACAAAGCATGTAGAGGTCTGTAATTTTTATCATAGTTACACTTCAACTGTGAGAGACGGAATCTAAAACAAAAATTCAGAAAATCACATTGTATGATTTTTAAGTAATTAATTTGCATTTTATTGCATGACATAAGTATTTGATCACCTACCAACCAGTAAGAATTCCGGCTCTCACAGACCTGTTCGTTTTTCTTTAAGACGCCCTCCTGTTCTCCACTCATTACCTGTATTAACTGCACCTGTTTGAACTCGTTACCTGTATAAAAGACACCTGTCCACACACGCAATCAAACAGACTCAAACCTCTCCACAATGGCCAAGACCAGAGAGCTGTGTAAGGACATCAGGGATAAAATTGTAGACCTGCACATGGCTAGGATGGACTACAGGACAATAGGCAAGCAGCTTGGTGAGAAGGCAACAACTGTTGGCGCAATTATTAGAAAATGGAAGAAGTTTAAGATGACGGTCAATCGCCCTTGGTCTGGGGCTCCATGCAAGATCTCACCTCGTGGGGCATCAATGATCATGAGGAAGGTGAGGGATCAACCCAGAACTACACGGCAGGACCTGGTCAATGACCTGAAGAGAGCTGGGACCACAGTCTCAAAGAAAACCATTAGTAACACACTACGCCGTCATGGATTAAAATCCTGCAGCACACGCAAGGTCCCCCTGCTCAAGCCAGCGCATGTCCAGGCCCTTCTGAAGTTTGCCAATGACCCTCTGGATGATCCAGAGGAGGAATGGGAGAAGGTCATGTGGTCTGATGAGACAAAAATATAGCTTTTTGGTCTAAACTCCACTCGCCGTGTTTGGAGGAAGAAGAAGGATGAGTACAACCCCAAGAACACCATCTCAACCGTGAAGCATGGAGGTGGAAACATCATTCTTTGGGGATGCTTTTCTGCAAAGGGGACAGGGCGACTGCACCGTATTGAGGGGAGGATGGATGGGGCCATGTATCGCGAGATCTTGGCCAACAACCTCCTTCCCTCAGTAAGAGCATTGAAGATGGGTCGTGGCTGGGTCTTCCAGCATGACAACGACCCGAAACACACAGCCAGGGCAACTAAGGAGTGGCTCCGTAAGAAGCATCTCAAGGTCCTGGAGTGGCCTAGCCAGTCTCCAGACCTGAACCCAATAGAAAATCTTTGGAGGGAGCTGAAAGTCCGTATTGCCCAGCGACAGCCCCCAAACCTGAAGGATCTGGAGAAGGTCTGTATGGAGGAGTGGGCCAAAATCCCTGCTGCAGTGTGTGCAAACCTGGTCAAGAACTACAGGAAATGTATGATCTCTGTAATTGCAAACAAAGGTTTCTGTACCAAATATTAAGTTCTGCTTTTCTGATGTATCAAATACTTATTTCATGCAATAAAATGCAAATTAATTACTTAAAAATCATAGAATGTGATTTTCTGGATATTTGTTTTAGATTCTGTCTCTCACAGTTGAAGTGTACCTATGATAAAAATTACAGACCTCTACATGCTTTGTAAGTAGGAAAACCTGCAGAATCGGCAGTGTATCAAATACTTGTTCTCCCCACTGTGGGGGAGAACAAGTATTTGATACACTGCCGATTTTGCAGGTTTTCCTACTTACAAAGCATGTAGAGGTCTGTAATTTTTATCATAGGTACACTTCAACTGTGAGAGACTAAAACAAAAATCCAGAAAATCACATTGTATGATTTTTAAGTAATTAATTAGCATTTTATTGCATGACATAAGTATTTGATACATCAGAAAAGCAGAACTTAATATTTGGTACAGAAACCTTTGTTTGCAATTACAGAGATCATAGGTTTCCTGTAGTTCTTGACCAGGTTTGCACACACTGCAGCAGGGATTTTGGCCCTCTCCTCCATACAGACCTTCTCCAGATCCTTCAGGTTTCGGGGCTGTCGCTGGGCAATACGGACTTTCAGCTCCCTCCAAAGATTTTCTATTGGGTTCAGGTCTGGAGACTGGCTAGGCCACTCCAGGACCTTGAGATGCTTCTTACGGAGCCACTCCTTAGTTGCCCTGGCTGTGTGTTTCGGGTCGTTGTCATGCTGGAAGACCCAGCCACGACCCATCTTCAATGCTCTTACTGAGGGAAGGAGGTTGTTGGCCAAGATCTCGCGATACATGGCCCCATCCATCCTCCCCTCAATACGGTGCAGTCGTCCTGTCCCCTTTGCAGAAAAGCATCCCCAAAGAATGATGTTTCCACCTCCATGCTTCACGGTTGGGATGGTGTTCTTGGGGTCGTACTCATCCTTCTTCTTCCTCCAAACACGGCGAGTGGAGTTTAGACCAAAAAGCTCTATTTTTGTCTCATCAGACCACATGACCTTCTCCCATTCCTCCTCTGGATCATCCAGATGGTCATTGGCAAAGTTCAGACGGGCCTGGACATGCGCTGGCTTGAGCAGGAGGAACTTGCGTGCGCTGCAGGATTTTAATCCATGACGGCGTAGTGTGTTACTAATGGTTTTCTTTGAGACTGTGGTCCCAGCTCTCTTCAGGTCATTGACCAGGTCCTGCCGTGTAGTTCTGGGCTGATACCTCACCTTCCTCATGATCATTGATGCCCCACGAGGTGAGATCTTGCATGGATCCCCAGACCGAGGGTGATTGACCGTCATCTTGAACTTCTTCCATTTTCTAATAATTGCGCCAACAGTTGTTGCCTTCTCACCAAGCTGCTTGCCTATTGTCCTGTAGCCCATCCCAGCTTTGTGCAGGTCTACAATTTTATCCCTGATGTCCTTACACAGCTCTCTGGTCTTGGCCATTGTGGAGAGGTTGGAGTCTGTTTGATTGAATGTGTTTTGACAGGTGTCTTTTATACAGGTAACGAGTTCAAACAGGTGCAGTTAATACAGGTAATGAGTGGAGAACAGGAGGGCTTCTTAAAGAAAAACTAACAGGTCTGTGAGAGCCGGAATTCTTACTGGTTGGTAGGTGATCAAATACTTATGTCATGCAATAAAATGCTAATTAATTACTTAAAAATCATACAATGTGATTTTCTGGATTTTTGTTTTAGATTCCGTCTCTCACAGTTGAAGTGTACCTATTATAAAAATTACAGACCTCTACATGCTTTGTAAGTAGGAAAACCTGCAAAATCGGCAGTGTATCAAATACTTGTTCTCCCCACTGTATATACACACACTACCGTTCAAAAGTTTGGGGTCACTTAGAAATGTCCTTGTTGTCCATGAAAACATACATGAAATGAGTTTCAAAATGAATAGGAAATATAGTCAAGACCTTGACAAGGTTATAAATAATGATTTTAATTAATTTCAGCCCATGCTTCCTGAAGCACCTCACACAAGTTGGATTGGCTTGATGGGCACTTCTTACGTACCATACGGTCAAGCTGCTCCCACAACAGCTCAATAAGGTTGCAATGCGGTGACTGTGCTGGCCACTCCATTATAGACAAAATAGCAGCTGACTGCTTCTTCCCTAAATAGTTCTTGCATAGTTTGGAGCTGTGCTTTGGGTCATTGTCCTGTTGTAGGAAGAAATTGACTCCAATTAAGCGCCGTCAACAGGGAATGGCGTGGCATTGCAAAATGGAGTGATAGCCTTCCTTCTTCAAGATCCCTTTTACCCTGTACAAATCTCCCAAATCTCACCACCAAAGCACCCTCAGACCATCACACTGCCTCCCAACATGCTTGACAGATGGCGTCAAGCACTCCTCCAGCATCTTTTCTGTGTCTCACGAATGTTCTTCTTTGTGATCTGAACACCTCAAACTTAGATTCGTCTGTCCATAACACTTTTTTCCAATCTTCCTCTGTCCAGTGTCTGTGTTCTTTTTCCCATCTTAATCTTTTCTTTTTATTGGCCAGTCTGAGATATGGCTTTTTCTTTGCAACTGCCTAGAAGGCCAGCATCCCGGAGTCACCTCTTCACTGTTGAAGTGGAGACTGGTGTTTTGCGGGTACTATTTAATGAAGCTACCAGTTGAGGACTTGTGAGGCATCTGTTTCTCAAACTAGACACTCTAATGTACTTGTCCTCTTGCTCAGTTGTGCACCGGGGCCTCCCACTCCTCTTTCTATTCTGGTTAAAGCCAGTTTGCGCTGTTCTGTGAAGGGAGTAGAACACAGCTTTGTATGAGATCTTCAGTTTCTTGCCAATTTCTCACATGGAATAGCCTTAATTTCTCAGAACAAGAATAGACTGACGAGTTTCAGAAGAAAGTTATTTCTTTCTGGCCATTTAAAGCCTGTAAACGAACCCACAAATGCTGATGCTCCAGATACTCAACTAGTCTAAAGAAGGCCAGTTATATTGCTTCTTTAATCAGAGCAACAGTTTTCAGCTGTGCTAACATAATTGCAAAAGCTTTTTCTAATGATCAATTAGCCTTTTAAAATTATAAACTTGGATTAGCTAACACAACGTGCCATTGGAACACAGGAGTGATGGTTGTTGATAATGGGCCTCTGTACGCCTATGTAGATATTCCATTAAAAAAATCAGCCGTTTCCAGCAACAATAGTGATTTACAACATTAACAATGTCTACACTGTATTTCTGATCAATTTTATGTTATTTTAAATGGACAAAAAATGTGCTTTTCTTTCAAAAACAAGGACATTAGTAAGTGACTCCAAACTTTTGAACGGTTGTGTGTGTGTGTGTGTATATATATTTCTGGTCCCAGTCCGTCAGGTAAGGAGCTTAGTTTAACCGGCTCAAGACACTGAAACAAACACCATCATATCCATGGCACAGTTCTAGACAGACACTCGGCCACGTAAACTTCTTACTAGAACACCTCTTACTAGAACACACTGACAGGTGAGTAAAGTGGCCCCAATAACAAGTCACTCAGCCCTAGTTGTTATTCTGAACATATCAAAATGTTTCTGTTCTAATTTCCCAGAGAATCAAAATGTTCTAAGATCATTTTTGAGTAGCGTATGTGTCAAAATGTTGTTTAAATGAAGGACAGTAGTTTGAAATCTCATCAGGGACTCGGTATCACCAGTATTTCAATTCTGTTCTATTTCTAGGTCAAGGTGGCAACAGAATGTCTTGGGGGTAAAGAGGATATTTTGGTTCTTTGGCCATATTCTTAGTCCTCCAATTCAATGAAAGCTCTCTAAAAACAGTCCCTACACTACCCCCTTGTGGTAGCATTCTACACCATATGTTGAATAAACACATGACGCCTTCAAAAATTAAAAACCATGTTATTCACAGAAAGCTGAAATTCAATAACCATTATTGAGGTAGAATGGGTTTCATTTAGGCAGATTGTAAACAAAGATAAAGAAAAAAAAGTGTCTGAAAACTGCAAATGCCACAAATCAAGGGAAACTGCATTTTTCTATCTACATTTACATTTACATTTAAGTCATTTAGCAGACGCTCTTATCCAGAGCGACTTACAAATATCTAGGTCAAACAGCTCAGACAAGTGACATGTTTGTGCAACTCAGTCCAAAAATTACCCAAGATCAGAATTGACTAAAAAACAGTAAAAAACGTGATTTCCGTTGTGTGAAACTATAAAATAAATCTAGAAATCTGAACAGCAGTGCCGGACTAACGGACTTACTTACTGAATTAGCACATTCTTCCATGGTGCAGAGAGAAACATTTGAAGTTTTCTAATGCTATTCTAAGCATTGTGTCATGAGGACAAGAGCAAATTTTGACATACACAGTTTTAAAGCCAATTTCCTACAATTCTACACTTTTTGCCATTGGGCAGATTTTGGGGGGTTGATATTTTATAGCGCATCTCATTTTGTTCACATTTTGCCATGAGGTTAAGATAACTTTGCCATTCTAAAGCTAATTTCCTACAATTCTACACATTTTGCCATGAGGCTGAAATCATTTAAAAGTTTTAAAGCTAATTTCCTACAATTCTACACATTTTGGTATCATATGCAACAAAAATATGGGTTAGGGGCCCAAGGCGCGTGCCTACAGTGCCTGTTCAGTAATCCGGCCCTGCTGAACAGTTGAGCTCACTTGATGAGGAATCCCTCTGTATTAAAGTAGAAACTACGTGGGTGTATGTACGTGTGTCTGTGAAAACCAACCCCCAACTCCAGGGGAGACTCTCAATTGCGTACTCCTCGCATCATCTCTCCATCTCAAAACCTATTGGAGATGGTCAGAGGGAAGGGACCTCTGGCTTTCTCATCCAATGGGTTATGAGAAGAATACTAGGCGAGAGGAGGTGAGGAGAATACAATTGAGATTCTCCCCAAGATGGCTTTCCTTGTCATCTTCAGCAGGCTCTGGGGTAAACTTTCCCCAAGGTACAGATCTAGGATCAGCTTCCCCTCCCCCAATCCTAACCTTACTCATTTGTGGGGGAAATGCAAAATAGACCCAAGATCAGCATCTTGGGGCAACTTCACTCTACTCCATTCAGCAGCAGCCCCCCTTGGTTTGCTTGCTGGACACCGGCCTCTCGTCTTCCAGGTCTATGGTGAGTGCGGCCTCGCTCTCCGACCTCATCCTCAGGATGGACGGCAGCACCATGTTGGACAGCGCCTCGAACAACGCATCCACGTTGGCACCCGTCTAGGCTCTCGTCTCAAAGCACATCCTCTCTGCAGGCGGGCTCAAACGCTCATCCAGCACGCTGGTAGAGCGCCATGGCTTCCTCCTTTTGAACCTCTCGGTTGGCCACAGGGGAGCCCGTAGTAGCGGAAGCTGGAGGGGTGAGGTGGCAGGCATAGTGCGGTATGTGGACAGGGGGTCAGTAAAGTTAGCCTTGTTGCAGTCGTGATTGGCCGTGTCGGTGAGAGACAGGAAGCGGTCCTCAAGCTCGACCAGGCTCTGCCAGTTGGTCACGTCGTAGGTGAGGATGACAGCAGACGCGCCCCGGCAGTACATGGGGCCGAGCCTGTGGAACTGCTCCAGATCTAGAAGTGAAACATTGAGCATGTTTAGATGGTTACATAGTGTAATGAAACAAGAAGGGAGAGGGAGCTTGTCCAAGGTGGTCTGCGAACCCTCAGCCTTCTGGTCAAAAGACCAGCACGCTAACAACTGCTCCAAGAAACCTCTCCGCCTTGTGGGAGTCAATATATGTGTTTATGAACGCAGGGTCGCTCTACTATACAGCAAGAACAAGCATAAACCAACAGAGATATACACATGGGCAGACAGATCAACTTTTACTATATGCTTTGGGTATTCCACACACAAAAGCTACTGATTTCTGTATTGAATGGAAAAACCCAGTCACTCAAGACAAGAGGTTATCTTCAGTTGAGCTCTGTATGGAAAGTAGCCCTAACTACTGTGTCAAGCACTTCCCCCGCCCATTAATTGCCCCACTGTAAACAAATCCCCCCAAAATTAGACATGAAATACAAATTTGAAAAAGATTCTTGAAACCCTACTGTGAATTTGGAAAATACATATTGATTCTTGGTTCTGTCAACCAATTACTCTTGATGAGTATAGCCTAAATAATTTAAATTAGTCTGTCTGTGCATTTAAAAATGCAAAATAAAAGTATAAATTGACATTGCACTTTCCCCATGTGCTATACAATATATTTTATCATAAAAAATACCTACCTGCGGTGTCCCAAAGCGATATGTTGTAGGGTCCCCACTGCTTAAGTAGAACGCACCGCCGACGATACTAATGGCATCATTTAACTTTTTATCCATGTACCTGTGTAACAGAGAGGTCTTCCCAACGTTCATGTCCCCCAATATAACCAGTTTCACGTCAGGCCTCATTTCAGGCATTGTTATTTTCATTCTCCTTCTAGACATCCGAACAGGCTACACTATCTCAAAAGTGCAATTGACTTTCAATAAAAACGTATTTGATAAAATTGTCAAAGCAATTAAGCATCACTACTGTTCCAGTCTGACAGGTGGCCTTTGACATGCATAGAACATGTGTAGGTCTAAAGCGAAGGAATGCATAGGATTACCAAACCGTGAGCAACTTCTACCCATGTAGCATCCACCGCAG
Source organism: Salvelinus alpinus (assembly GCF_045679555.1). Taxonomy (NCBI): domain Eukaryota; kingdom Metazoa; phylum Chordata; class Actinopteri; order Salmoniformes; family Salmonidae; genus Salvelinus; species Salvelinus alpinus. The sequence continues at coordinate 44,993,915 of NC_092095.1, read as the reverse complement.
AATAAAAGGCATATGACTCATTCCTACATGAACAGATATATCAATGAAGCTGTGACACAGCTTGCTCAATGATCAAAGTTCACTCAGAAAATGACGACAGGGGAAACTTGTGCGAAAGACTGCTGGACGTTTTAAAGTAGTATCTGGCCAACGAGCATGCAGGAACATCAAACAAATAACTGAGCTTTGATAGTAAAATGTTAATGTAGTCCACCAAACCAAAGAGGGGTTTCCCTTTATATTTGCATGTATGTAGCTATTGTATTTGTTCAGCTGCATGTCTTGTGACCTTTGTTTGATAACAATTCATATTCTGAGAAATTAACATTTAATCAAAGGTTGGCATCCTTTTACTTCTATATGTCCACTCCCTCTAATGTGTGTGTGTTGATGAAATCAGTAGCAAATAGTATAACGTAGCAACAGAAAGACAATGAACAAAAATAGCAGGCAAAACCATCCACTGGACAATGTTGGAGGCAGTTTATGGTAGAGAAATTAACATTAAATTCTCTGGCAACAGCTCTGGTGGACATTCCTGCAGTCAGCATGCCAATTGCACACTCCCTCAAAACTTGAGACATCTGTGGCATTGTGTTGTGTGACAAAACTGCACATTTTAAAGTGGTCTTTTTCCCCTAGTACTAGGTACACCTGTGTAATGACCATGCTGTTTAATCAGCTTCTTGATATGCCACAACTGTCTGGTGGATGGATTATCTTGGCAAATGTGAAATATTCATTAACAGGGATGTAAATAAATGTGTGCACAACATTTGAGAAAATAAGCTTTTTGTGCATATGGAAAATTTCTATGATTTTCTATTTCATCTCATGAAACATGGGACCAAGACTTCGATGTTGCGTTTACATTTTGTTTTAGTGTGTAATAATTTAAACTGCATTTTGCACAGGAATAATGTGCCAATTCTGATTTCAAAAGATATACATATTTGATAGTCATTCCCCTGAAATACATTTTACTTTGACTCAAATAGCTTCAAGTGAAAAATATTTTAAATGAAAACAATAGTTTATACACAATTCAATCAATACAATTTTGCAGACCTCAGTATTATTTTATGACGATTCCATTATTTATTTTTTTGAAACGATGCAATCACATAATATGCAATGCCAGTGACGTAGTCCAACCTGCCCTATGACTAGGGTTGCAAAGGGTCGGCAACTTTCCGGAAAATTTCCGGATTTTTTCCATGGGAAGTTAAGGCCGGGAATTTGGGGAATTTTGCTTAAATTCATTTAAAAAAAGTTAGCTTATAACAGTGAACCTTTTTTTGTGGGATACACAAGGCAATTCTAGGTCTTGTGGTATATTTTGGTTAAACTATCCCCAATTCAATGGAATTGCAACCCTCTGCATGCACAGAGCATTCTTCCAGGCAGTCAATGACCTTGGACCACAGAAGGTATTTGCACTGGTGACAGACAATGCTGCGAACATGAAGGCTGCTTGGTCTAAGGTGGAGGAGTCCTACTGGCTGTGCTGCTCATGCATTGAATCTGCTCCTCAAGGACATCATGGCACTGAAAACAATGAATACACTCTACAAGAGAGCCAAGGAAACTGTTAGGTATGTGAAGGGTCATCAAGTTATAGCAGCAATCTACCTCACCAAGCAAAGTGAGAATAATAAAAGCACCACATTGAAGCTGCCCAGCAACACCCGTTGGGGTGGTGTTGTCATCATGTTTGACTCCAAGAAATGGCCATATCACTGTCTGCCGATATGGATCAAGAGGATCCTCCTGGATGATGTATTTTTGGAGTGGTAAGCAGCCCGAAACTCCTGAAAGCTATAGCAGTAGCCATTGCACAGATTGAGGGAGACAATTCCACCCTGTCTGATGTTCAGACTGCTTGCAGATGTAAGAGAAGAAGTCTGTACTGCCCGGCCCACTTCACTGTTGCTCCAAGCAGAGGAAACAGCAGTTCTGAAATACATCAAAAAGCATGAAGACTTCTGCCTGAAGCCCATATACACCGCAGCATACATGTTGGACCCATGGCAAGAGCATCCTGTCTGGTGCAGAGATCAACAAGGCCTAAGGTGTCATCACTACCGTGTCTCTCCACCTTGGCATGGATGAGGGCAAGGTTCTTGGCAGTCTGGCAAAGTAGAATTCCAAGTAAGGGCTTTGGGATGAAGGTGCAATATGGCAGTTGTGCCAAAATATCTCATCAGCCATCTGATGGAAGGGACTTTGTGGATCTGAGTCTCTTTCCCCTGTTGCCTCCATCATCCTCCAAATCCCACCAACATCAGCCGCCAGAGCGCAACTGGTCCTTGTTTGGGAACACACACACACCACAGCACGCAACAGGCTGACCAATACAAGGGTTGAAAAATTGGTGGCCATCCGGGCAAATTTGAAGCTTTTTGAGCCTGACAACGAGCCATCCTCAACAAGGTGGGAAAGTGAGTGAAGATGAGGCCTCAGAGTCTGATGTTCAAGAGGTGTACATTGAAGAGGTCCAGGGAGAAGACATGGAAGCCTGAGAGGAAGACAACCAAAGCTTTAGTTTCTAGACTATCATTTTACAGATGTATTGTTGAAAACATTTTTGGGACATGCGTTGGATCATTGGGGATCATTCAATATTCCCGTTCTTTAATTGAGTTGATTCTTCACATGGGATGATTTCACTGAACAACAAATTTCAATTCGTAACTAAATTGTTTTTTTTATTTCTATTGGAAGGATTTAATAATTTGCAATTATGTATACTTATGATAAGGTAAAAGGTTTATGTTTCTGTCTCCATATGATATGGTAAAAATAGCCAATGCAAAAAACATCTACATTTAAACAGTATTCATATGAATTTGCATATACTTCCATTAATTCCAATGGAAAATTTCCACCTCTGAATATTCCACAAAATGTACAACCCTACCCATGACTGAAATTCCATTATACCAATCCTTCCAAAGTTTTGAGTAAACCGCCAACAACATCATTGCAGCTCCAACCCACAATTCCATGTCTCTCAGTCTTTGTGGTAGTCCTTAATCTTCATCCAAACCAGGACATACAAAACTCAAAATCTAAGCTCATTCTGTTTGCAATTCTGTTCTACTTTTCCTTATCCTGGCCAGCTGGCCTCTTCTGAGAAATCTCCCACGTGGACTTGGGGCCTCGGTCCTGAATTCAGAAAAAAAACAAAAAACTTGAGTCATAATGAAGGAATGTCACCCAGTTAAACCTCTGCATACTACAAACACTCAAGTCTTTCAACAAGGTATAACAGTATGGTTAATTTTGCAATATCAGTACATAGCTAAAGATGTTAATATAATGTTATAATAAGGCCTTATTAATGTGCATCATTGGTGCAGGATGTATTTTTAGAGACACCAGATGGCATAAAGTATCCAAGTGTTCAACTTCTTGGATTAGTTTTATCCTATGGTTTGAGGAAATGTAAAACTGAAAGAAGAAAAAAAAAAACTTTCAAATATTACCTAAAGGAAATCTGACTATTAAATGCGAAATGAAAGAGGTAATCCAGTGCTTCATATTCCATTCACCCAGCTCAATGTAACATCGATAGGTTTAGGCTACAACATCATACTCGAATTTGCCCTATACCCATCCTGAGGTTGCTACAACCTAACCTAAATATGTAAGTTTATAACGTATTAACGTAGGTGCACAGGAGGTTTAGAGACAAAGGTGGCAGTGACACATTCAATACCGCCTTGCATACTCTTGCCTGCATCTAGCGGATCTAGGGTGTAATCATTATTCCAAACAGTTGTTCAGTTTTGCAACCAAAACAAGAGTTTCTATTGCAGGTCAGTCCATCCCATTTACTTTCGTTTAAGAAACGTTTTGCAACATAATTGGTAGAATGAATACAGCCCTGATTACCTACACACACAGTTCACTTTCATAGCAGCCACATACATACAGCATCCTCACTGGATTAATAATTCCTTCTCGCATCTATACGCTCTCCTCCTCTCACCTTCACTTGTGAACTTGAGCACAACAGCTGTCTGTGACCCTGCGAAAAAACAGCACAGCGCACATCATTGTCACCATTTTAGCTAAAGCGGCAGGTAGCCTAGTGGTTAGTGTTGGACTAGTAACCGAAAGGTCGAATCCCCAAGCTGACAAGGTAAAAATCTGTTGTTCTGCACCTGAACAAGGCAGTTCACTGTTCCTAGGCCGTCATTGAAAATAAGAATGTGTTCTTAACTGACCTGCCTAGTTAAATAAAAGGTAAAAAAGTAAAAATAATAGTCAACATAGCTACTAGAAGTAACGCGGTAGTAAACCTGCTACAATCACGCAGTACAGTAAAGTTTGGGCGTTATCCAGATTTTCATACCGTTCTTCTGCCATTCCGGGATTTATGGTATAACCGGCTTGCATACAAGGGGGCACTAAAAATGTAAAAAGCCCATTGGGTGTCTTACTACCAAAATGCTAACAAAATCTCGTTCTTTTTAGCTTGTAAATGTCCACACTCTTTTGATTGGTAGCATAACGTGTCAGTTCATATTGCAAGAGCTCTGATATGTTGGAGGATGTCCTCTGGAAGTCGTTGTAAATATTGTGTAAGTCTATGGAAGGGGGTGAGAACCATGAGCCTCCTAGGTTTTGTATTGAAGTCAATGTACCCAGATGACGAAAAATAGCTGTCCTCCGGCTACACAATGGTGCTACCCGAGAGAATGCTGTTGAGGCTACTGTAGACCTTCATTTCAAAACAGTGTGTTTTAAATCAGTTATTTGATGTGCATATACTTAGTATAGATTTTCTAAAAAGGATAACGTAAAGTTTCACTTTCGTCTTCCCCTTCCTCCTTTGAGGAACATTCCACTGACCTACACACACTAACCCTTATGTGCACTCCCAAAGGTGCAAGGTCTTTCCCGCAGGGTGTCACAGGCTTTGAGGGGTACCCTTTCTGAGTGTGGTCTTGGACTGGGATGGGTGGGCTCTCCAAGGGGCGTGTCTTCCACGGACAAAGCGAAGGTCCGCACATCCCTACGGAACCGAGCCAACTGCTCCACCATGTTCTCTAGGGTCCCCGAAGAATCTACAGAATGAGCCTCCTGAAGGTGAAGATAGGTGAGATATGGGAACAAGTAAACCAGTTAGGGTTATGGTACCTTATGGTCCTGTGTGGCTCAGTTGGTATTGCATGGCGCTTGCAACGCCAGGGTTGTGCGTTCGATTCCCACGGGGGACCAGTATGCTCTGGATAAAAGTGTATGCTAAATTACTAAAATGTCAAATGTAACATAAAATAGTATAATCATAAAATAGTATAATTATTATAATTAACCTGACTTTAAGCCCATAATTGGTGCCATTTTAACCACAGAAAAAAAGTGTAACGTTTATGGACATTTACCATTAAAATGGTGCAGACACACCATGTACACAATCATATGTTGCACTGGAAAAAGGCAGGGATTTAATCCATTCAGTGGTACACCATACAGTACAAGCCATCCCCTTATGAAACACAGGAAAATCTACACGATAAATTGTGTCATCTTTGTAACAATTCAATGCAATGTGTGAAGGTATGACTTGTGATGTTACATCTTATTCAGGTTAGTTGTGTTGACATGCTGAGATGTTGACTTTCTTAGCCTGAACCTGTTCCTCAGAGGGGTACGCTACGTTTGTCATGCTTCTCACCTTAGTGATGGGCTGAAGATGGCGGTTCCCATGGTAAACAAGGCTCATGATGGCGTTGACGACCCTTGGCGTTTCAAAGTCATCTGACGACGTTTGCTTTGGTTTCAGCTAACCTTGAAAACACAGACGCCAAGGAATTGGTCAAGGTTTATCTGCTTACCGTCTGAAGGACATGGGCTATGGTAGAAAAATTAACTGTTCAACCAGACTTATTAAACATACACATAAATGACCCACCTTGTGTAAAATATGCAAGCAAATATATCACCTTGACAAAGGCATCATCAGAACCGAAAATTGCTGTAATGTCTCAATCAACTGAGAATGCATGTGACTCTCCTGATGCTTCCTGATGAGATGTTCCTGAACTAGAATGAACTTCTGTGTGTATTCAACGCTGTACTACACTGCATATAATTATAATAGCAGAAAGGAGATGTAGGCCCTACCTTTCCATAATGCCCCCTCCTGCACAGCCTGGCACTGTAGCTGGCCCCTCATGTAGGCCTGGGCATCATGGGTGAAGGCAGTAGTGGTTGCCAGGGAGCTCCAGGCTTCGTTCAAGCTGGCGTCACTGTAGTTGATTGCTGTGAACAACAAAAAACGATGAGCTCAACATCACTTGAGTAAAATGAAAGCCAGTGTACTACAATAAAAACCACCAAAAAGGGTTCACACCTGATTTGTATTTGGTCAGCAGGCAGAACATTCAGAATTCATTGGCGGAGTAAGATTCTAGGAAGTCCTACAAGTGAGAGAGATGGACACACATGAAGTAGATATTACCTCAATTAGGAAGAATGAAGACTTGTTATAAAACAAATGACCTTTTCTATAGTGCAAGTCTGAAACCATTTAATGATGTTTATTTATTTAAAAGTAGTAATGTACTGTAGATCAACACTTTACCTTTATCGTTATATAATTATTCAAGGACTGACATTTTCTCAGCACTTCCTTTAAGATGTAAATGTCATGTATAAGAAAATAAAGTAAAAGTAGGAATTCAGATATGAATCGCATCCTTTTGCCGTTCTCCATCATTACTCATGGAGTACTTAAGTCAAATCAAATGAAAGTTTATTTGTCACGTGCGCCGAATACAACAAGTGTAGACCTTACAGTGAAATGCTTACTACTTACAGGCTCTAACCAATAGTGCAAAAAAGGTATTAAGTGAACAATAGGTAAGTTAAGAAATAAAAACAGTAAAAAGACAGTGAAAAAATGTAGCAAGGCTATATACAGTAGCGAGGCTATAAAAGTAGCGAGGATACATACAGTCACTGGTTAGTCAGGCTGATTGAGGTAGTATGTACATGTAGATATGGTTAAAGTGACTATTCATATATGATGAACAGAGAGTAGCAGATAGCCCGGTTAGTCAATGTGCAGGAGCACTGGTTGGTCGGGCCAATTGAGGTAGTATGTACATATGTACTTGAATCTATAGTTAAAGTGACTATGCATACATGATAAACAGAGAGTAGCAGCAGCATAAAAGAGGGGTTGGGGGGCCCACAATACAAATAGTCCGGGTAGCCATTTGATTACCTGTTCAGGAATCTTATGGCTTGGGGGTAAAAACTGCCTTTTTGTCCTAGACTTGGCACTCCGGTACCGCTTGACATGCGGTAGTAGAGAGAACAGTCTATGACTGGGGTGGCTGAGGTCTTTGACAATTTTTAGGGCCTTCCTCTGACACCGCCTGGTGTAGAGGTCCTGGATGGCAGGCAGCTTAGCCCCAGTGATGTACTGAGCCGTACGCACTATCCTCTGTAGTGCCTTGCGGTCGGAGGTTGAGCAATTGCCATACCAGGCAGTGATGCAACTAGTCAGGATGCTCTCGATGTTGCAGCTGTAGAACCTTTCGAGGATCTCAGGACCCATGCCAAATCTTTTTTGTTTCCTGATGGTGAATAGGCTTTGTTGTGCCCTCTTCACAACTGTCTTGGTGTGTTTGGACCATTCTAGTTTGTTGGTGATGTGGACACAAAGGAACTTGAAGCTCTCAACCTGCTCCACTACAGCCCCGTCAATAAGAATGGGGGCGTGCTCAGTCCTCCTTTTCCTGTAGTCCACAATCATCTCCTTAGTCTTAGTTACGTTGAGGGACAGGTTGTTATACTGGCACCACCCGGCCAGGTCTCTGACCTCCTCCCTATAGGCTGTCTCGTCGTTGATCAGGCCTACCATCGTTGTGTCGTCTGCAAACTTAATGATGGTGTTGGAGTCGTGCCTGGCCATGTAGTCGTGGGTGAACAGGGAGTACAGGAGGGGACTGAGCACGCACCCCTGGGGGCTCCAGTGTTGAGGATCAGCGTGGCAGATGTGCTGCTACCTACCCTCACCACCTGGGGGCGGCCCGTCAGGAAGTCCAGGATCCAGTTGCAGAGGGAGGTGTTTAGTCCCAGGATCCTTAGCTTAGTGATGAGCTTTGAGGGTACTATGGTGTTGAATGCTGATCTGTAGTCAATGAATAGCATTCTCACATAAGTGTTCCTTTTGTCCAGGTGGGAAAGGGCAGTGTGGAGTGCAATAGAGATTAGATCATCTGTGGATCTGTTGGGGCGGTATGCAAATTGGAGTGGGTCTAGGGTTTCTGGGATAATGGTGTTGATGTGAGCCATTACCAGCCTTTCAAAGCACTTCATGGCTACAGACGTGAGTGCTACGGGTCTGTAGTCATTAGGCAGGTTGCCTTTGTGTTCTTAGGCACAGGGACTATGGTGGTCTGCTTGAAACATGTTGGTATTACAGACTCAATCAGGGACATGTTGAAAATGTTGAAAAAGACACCTGACAGTTGGTCAGCACATACCCGGAGCACGTCCTGGTAATCCGTCTGGCCCCGCAGCCTTGTGTATGTTGACCTGTTTAAAGGTCTTACTCACGTCGACTACGGAGAGCGTGATCACACAGTAATCCGGAACAGCTGATGCTCTCATGCATGCCTCAGTGTTGCTTGCCTCGAAGCGAGCATAGAAGTGATTTAGCTCGTCTGGTAGGCTTGTGTCACTGGGCAGCTCGTGGCTGTGCTTCCCTTCATAGTCCTGTAGTTTAGCATCTGCTTCATCTGACCACTTTTTTATAGACCGAGTCACTGGTGCATCCTGCTTTAATTTTTGCTTGTAAGCAGGAATCAGGAGGATAGAGTTGTGGTCGGATTTACCAAATGGAGGGCGAGGGAGAGCTTTGTACGCGTCTCTGTGTGTGGAGTACAGGTGATCTAGAATTTCTTTCCCTCTGGTTGCACATTTAACATGTTGATAGAAATTTGATAGAACCGATTTAAGTTTCCCTACATTAAAGTCTCCGGCCACTAGGAGCGCCGCCTCTGGGTGAGTGGTTTCCTGTTTGCTTATACAGCTGACTGAGTGCGGTCTTAGTGCCAACATCTGTCTGTGGTGGTAAATAAACAGCCACGAAAAGTATAGCTGAAAGCTCTCTCGGCAAGTAGTGAGGCCTGCAATTTATCACAATATACTCTACTTCAGGCGAGCAAAATCTAGAGACTTCCTTAGATTTCGTGCACCAGCTGTTGTTTACAAATATGCACAGACCGGCCCCCCTCGTCTTACCAGAGTGTGCTGTTCTATCTTGCCGGTGCAGCGTATATCCCGCTAGCTGAATATCCATGTCGTAAAGCATAATCCATGTAAGTGTACATCACAGTCATGTTTATTATCTTTCAAACGAAATAAAACTGACTGAAGCAGAAAGAGACTTCCTTGGACATGTACAATAAGAAACTCTCCTGTTCGTTTTGCTACGGTGTGCCCTACTGAACACAACCTACGTGTCACAGGACTGTGGAGTCTTAACTGAGTGCAGGAAGTAGTTCCCTTACTGGCCACACTGGCGGTAGGCCTCACACTGGGCGATCTCATTCTCATGGTGAGGGAAGACCAGATCAACACCCCTAGAGTGAATATCCAGCTGACTTCCAAACACAGAGCTGGAGACCAGAGAGGTGAAAGTAAACCTTCAGAAACTGAACTCCCAACATAAAATGACATGGTGATAATAAGATGCATATTGTGACAGATTAACACAAGCCATGGTAGGTAGGCACATATTTATTACTGTGACAGAGAATGAGTTGAAAACAAAAAGCAAAGACATGATGATGACCTAAAATAGCCTGGTTCCAGATCTGTTTGTGCCATCTTGCCAACTCCTGTGGTAATTTTCATTTGCAAGACAGCACAAACAGATCTGGGACTATGCTAGTCCTAAATTATGAATATTGGGTTATTCTTCAATAACAAAGGGTTAGTAAAATGAAGTTGGCACCTGGCAATGGTGGAGCATTCGATGTGGCAGCCGGGTCTTCTCTTGCCCCAGGGAGACTTCCAGGAGGGCTCCTGCGGTTTGGAAGCCTTCCACAGGGCAAAATCCCTGCTGTTTCGTTTCTCTGTGTCCCCTAGGAAACAGCATGTTAAAGCTTAGTTCCTACCCAAAACATGTATCGGTTAGTCAATCATTGCCTTGCTTATGGTCTTGAAAAAACATACTGTAGACTGTAGTCTTCCAAACACAAAGGAAGTAAGAGTCACTGTATGACAAAAACATGTCACAATGAAGTGATGTAAACACGTACCAGGCTCACCAGCTGCATCGCCAGCCCCCATAAGCTTGCCGTAACGGTCCCCGATGGACCTGATATCGAAATACACGTCCCTTGCAGCAGAATGAACACACGGAATTCAGATTCTGCAACTATTTGCAAACTGATCTTGGCTTGAGAATGTATCGACTTTTACATATATACATACCTTGTTTTGTGACATAGGCGTGTTCATTTCTGATGATGCCCTCGATGAAAGCCACAATTTGCAATATATTCTTAGTGACTCTCAAGTGCACAGCAGGAGGAACAACCTTGAAAAATATAAACAAACATGCATATCAAATATATGTGCAGTAAGTAATGTATGCAGGGTAAGTACTATATAGTTCACAGCTAACAAAAGCTAATTTCTTCCACCCAACAAACATTACATACTCACACACCTTCACGGCTAACATGTCATTTTTAAATTCCTCCTCGTACATCCTGGCCAGGACTGTTTTTCTGCAATGTCAAAAATATAATCAAATTATGAAAATTACACCAATATCATCAGCACAACAGCAATTATAGGTGCTGCATCAGAGGTATAATAAGCCTATCTCCAAAGCTCTTCTGATGATTTTATCATCGATGTCTGATGACCATGACATGGTTAACATTAATGCCAAAGACCCTGGATAGAGCCATCTGGATGATGTCAAATCTGACATAGGAGCTATGAGAGAAAAGCTCAGCGGTATCAGTATAGCAAAATCAACTTGACATTTCATTTTTGTATCATTGAAAAAATACTTTGAGAGTGGGTTCCCCAGGTGAGAATGGTCATAGACAGTGGGTCCACAGCTATACCGGCAATGACAGTACAAATAATTACTACCGTCAATACCAGTAAGGTCAGTAGTAGTAGCTATATGAAATCCCATGTTTTCCATACCAAGTAGCAATTCCTTCCTGAGCCAATACCAGTGGATCTTTCTGGTTGTGGGAGGCTGTTGTAGGTCTTCAACCCCGTGTAGTAAGTATTCTGTTGGTCGAGCCCATTTCTTCCCGCCCCTGTACTAGGTCTGAAGATCAGTTTGCTTGGTGACACTAACGTTGGCTGAGTGCCCTTGGAGAAAGCATACCCGCTTCTTAATTTCAATAGAAGCGGCCTAAATATTGTTATGCAGGGCCACATGGTAACTGAGTGCAAAATAATAGGATGTAGCTGGCGGTAGAGCCACTCGTCCACAGTCCCTTGTGTCCAATGTGACAGACAAGTAACTAGCTAGCTTGACAGCTCTCAATATAGCTAATGTTGATTAGCAGGCAACTCAACTGCCACCTCCAAATGTGTCGTTCAATCAGTCGTCCGTTGTGCCTGGACGATACCTCGACATGCTTCAATATTATGGAACGCCGATTGGGTCTTACAGCACGTGGTCAAAACGCAATCTTGTTAATGCTACGCGTGTAAAGTAAGCAGGCGCAGGCGCTAAATTAACCCCTAAACGCGTCAAATAAGCGTGTGCAAATGTGCTTGCAGGCGGTCCAATATGTGCTAAATAAACAAATGCAAGCGGTCGTTGTTGATAATTGGATATGGAGAAGGGCGAGCCGGTCAAGGATCGATTCGGACAAGGTGGTAAATTGTATGACAAGCGACAGCTTTATTTAAGAGTAAAGATATCTGGTACAAGCGTATACGGTCTCGTTCCTTCGGCTCATAGAGAACCTCCAGAAAAAAAGCCCAGATAACAGAGTGCATAGACATTTTATACAAAGATAGAAAGTAGGTTGAGTCTGGAAGTTCTTGTCCTCTGGTTGGTTCTGGACAGGTTGTTGTCTTCTCAGATTGGTCCTGATGAGCTGGGCGTCATCCTTCTGAGTCTTATAGCAAAAGTTCTTTGTTATCAAATGTTCAGCTAAGCAGGAGATTTTGTGTGTGCGTAGTCAGCCCTCTGTCCTTGGTTATGTGTGTGTGTCTCATTATTTCGTGAAATGCGGACCCAAGCACTCTTTTGATCAAAGCCTTTTCTTATCAGTGTTTATGAAAGGTTTACGTCAGCCCTCTGTCCTTGGGTGTGTGTGTGTGGGTCTCTGTATCTGTTTATAAGTGTGTGAGAAACCCTGCTTAGAAAGAAGTTAGTTATAACAATGTAATAGCAATATGCTTGTGTTATTTTAAATGGTATTTATTACATCGTGCACACATCAATTATGGAAGTATGTATTTGATTGTAGCGCAAGTGTGTCAATTGTAATTTGAAAGCTGCTGTACTTAAAATTACAAAGTCGCTTTCCGTTCACAACTAGCCTCGTACAATACATCCAGATCTCGTGAGCTCTTCTTCTATGATAAAATGGTGGTCCGCAAACCAACGTTAAAGGTGCATGCGCCACCTACTGTGTTGGGGTGTTTGGTCAATCACGGTTTATAACATTTCTAAATCCTCCTAACTCAGTACTTAGGAGAAAATAAAAAAGAGCTCTACTAACTTCTAATAGAATCTTACCCCATCCCCCAAATCCTTTCCCAACCCCGTCTAACATCAATGACCCTACACTTTCCCTCTCTTCAACATACTTACAACAGTATAACAACACGCTCCACCGTTTCACCGACCATACACTCCAGACACAAACCATTCACATGCTTGCCAACCACATGTTATCACAAGTTCAATGTACAATTTCTTAAGTGCAATGATGCAATGATTTGTTTTTTATTTAATCCATTTTATAATAAGGCTGTAAGGTAAGAAAAAGTGGAAAAAAGGAAGGGGTCTGAATACTTTCCAAATGCACCGTAAATACTTGTGCTCAGAGTCCCATCTCTTCTGCTACACATCTGTCAAAATGGCTCTGATCTTACATTTGGACTCACCTCTACCCAGTGGAACATTAACATCAATTATATCTTGTTTCAAAGCTCTTTTGGCTAGCTGGTCTACAATTTCATTCCTTTCCACACCCAAATGTGCTGGGACACAGCAGAATCTCACTACTACACCCATTCTCTCAATTCATCATAATAACATTAATACCTCCAATAGTAGGTCACTCCTATTAGATTTACCAGATGATTCAATACAGACAGAGAATCTGAGCATCCTATAATTCTAACAGGTTGTACGTCCTCCCCCCACTGGAAGGCAACTATTATTGCCAACAGTTCAACTGAGTATACTGACAGTTCATCTGTTAGTCTTCTACATATCTGGACATCAAATTCAGGAACGTAAATGCCTGCTCCTGTGCGCCTACTATCTGGGTCCTTGGATCCAACTGTGAAACATTTCTACCAATGTAATTGTTAACCAGTTTCCTTATATCACTGACTTCTAACCATTCGTTCCTTTTCTCAACCAAGGTTAGATCAACAATAGGATCTGGGATTAACAACGGAGGAACATCCCCTATCACAAAGGGCTAACCTCCAACTCCCTCAATCCACTCTCATCAGCAAGCTTTCCAATTGTCCAACCAAAACCACTGCCTTGTCTACTAGTATACTTTAATGACAATTATTTACTCTGTCTGTCCAGCTTCTGAACCCAAGTCTTCGCCGCTGTTATCTCGTGAGCTCACAACAACACTAGTCACCACATCACTTCACTAATATCACAAACCTGGCTGACGGGGGAGGAACTTAGCTGAGACAACCCATAAAGCAAAGATAGTCCCAGACACACAGAGTTTTACCAAACATTAGGAACACCTTCCTAATATTGAGTTGCACTCAATATTTGTCCTCAGAACAGCCCCAATTCGTTAGGGCATGCTCTACAAGGTGTCGAAAGCATTCCACATACTCCAATACTTTACGCTTCCCACAGTTGTGTCAAAAATCCTTCTTTAACCTGTTTCCTCCCCTTCATCTCCACTGATTGAAGTGGATTTAACATCTGACATCAATAAGGAATCATAGCTTTCACCTGGATTCACCTGGTCAGTCTGTCATGGAAAGAGCAGGTGTTCTTAATATTTTATATGCTCAGTGTATAATTTGTATTTGTATTTATTAGGTATCCCCATGAGCTGCTGCAAAGGCAGCAGCTACTCTTCCTGGGATCCAAACACACCAAAGCACCCAGATTACATATAAAACAAAAGATATAACAGTGAACTGTTTGTACTGAATGAGCTAAAGATAAAACAGTACATAATATAACATCCCTACACCACCACATATCCACAACACACAATGTTCAATACCACCATACAACAATATCACAATGTGTGCGTATGCATGTGTCTGTACCTTTGTGTGTGTCTCTTCACAGTCCCCGTTGTTCCATAAGGTGTATTTTTACCTGCTATTTAAATCTGATTGTACTGCTTGCATCAGTTGCCTGATATGGAATAGAGTTCCATGTAGTCATGGCTCTATGTAAACTCAGCACAAAAAGAAACGTCCCTTTCTCAGGACCCTGTCTTTCAAAGATAATTTGTTTAAACACTGTTTCCCATGCTTATTCAATAAACAATTATTGAACATGCACCCGTGGAACGGTTGTTAAGACACTAACAGCTTACAGACGGAAGGCAATTAAGGTCACAGTTATGAAAACTTAGGACACTAAAGAGGCCTTTCTACTGACTTTTTTAAAACACCAAAAGAAAGATACCAGGGTCCTTGCTCATCTGCGTGAACGTGCCTTAGGCATGCTGCAAGGAGGCATGAGGACTGCAGATGTGGCCAGGGCAAAACATTGCAATGTCCGTACTGTGAGACACCTAAGACAGCGCTACAGGGAGACAAGCCGGACAGCTGATTGTCCTCGCAGTGGCAGACCACGTGTAACAACACTTGCACAGGAACGGTACATCCGACCATCACACCTGCGGGACAGATACAGGATGGCAACAACAACTGCCCGAGTTACACCAGGAACGCACAATCCCTCCATCAGTGCTCAGACTGTCCGCAATAGGCTGAGAGAGGCTGGGCTGAGGGCTTTTAGGCCTGTTGTAAGGCAGGTCCTCACCAGACATCACCGGCAACAACGTCGCCTATGGACACAAACCCACCGTCGCTGGACCAGACAGGACTGGCAAAAAGTGCTCTTCACTGACAAGTCACAGTTTTGTCTCACCAGGGGTGATGGTCGGATTCGCGTTTATCGTCGAAGGTATGAGCGTTACACCGGGGCCTGTCATCTGGAGCGGGATCGATTTGGAGTTGGAGGGTCCGTCATGGTCTGGGGCGGTGTGTCACAGCATCATCGGACTGAGCTTGTTGTCATTGCAGGCAATCTCAACGCTGTGCGTTACAGGGAAGACATCCTCCTCCCTCATGTGGTAGCCTTCCAGCAGGCTCATCCTGACATGAACCCCCAGCATGACAATGCCACCAGCCATACTGCTTGTTCTGTGCGTGATTTTCTGCGAGACAGGAATGTCAGTGTTCTGCCATGGCTAGCAAAGAGCCCGGATCTCAATCCCATTGAGTACGTCTGGGACCTGTTGGATCGGAGGGTGAGGGCTAGGGCCATTCCCCCCAGAAATGTAAGGGAACTTGCAGGTGCCTTGGTGGAAGAGTGGGATAACATCTCACAGCAAAAAACAGGCAAATCTGGTGCAGTCCATGAGGAGGAGATGCACTGCAGTACTTAATGCAGCTGGTGGCTACACCAGATACTGACTGTTACTTTTGATTTTGTTCAGAGACACATTATTCAATTTATGTTAGTCACATGTCTGTGGAACTTGTTCAGTTTATGTCTCTGTTGATGAATCTTATGTTCATACAAATATTTACACATGTTAAGTTTGCTGAAAATAAATGCAGTTGACAGTGAGAGGACTTATTTTTTGTTGTTGCTGAGTTTAGTACTGTGCGCCTCCCATAGTCTGTTCTGGACTTGGGGACTGTGAAGGGACCTCTGGTGGCATGTTTTGTGGGGTATGCATGGATGTCCGAGCTGTGTGCTAGTATTTTAAACATACAGCTCGGTACATTCAGCTTGTCAACACCTCTTACAAAAACAAGTAATGATGAAGTCAATCTCTCTTCCACTTTGAGCCATGAGAGATTGACATGTATGTCATTAATGTTAGCTCTCCGTATACTTTTGCTGTTCTGAGCCAACTGCAATTTTCCCAAGTCCCTCTTTGTGGCACCTGACCACACTACAGAATGGTAGTCTTGGTGTCACAAAACCGGGGCCTGTAGTACCTGCCTTGTTGATAGTGTTGTTAAGAAGGCAGAGCAGTGCTTTATTATTCACAGACTTCTCCCCATCTTAGCTGCTGTTGTATCAATATGTTTTGACCATGACAGTTTGCAATCCAGGGTTACTCCAAGCAGTTTAGACGGGGTTTAGTGAATGATTTGTCTCAAATACAATGGTTTTAGTTTTGGAAATATTTAGTCGTAACCCATTCCGAAACTACCTACAGCTTTGTTAAGTGTTGCAGTCATTTCAGTCGCTGTAGCAGCTAACGTGTATAGTGTTGAGTCATATATGAATAGTCATTTAAAATTCTATAATTACAGCAGGCTGTAAAAGATTGACCATAAACGTGTATATGACACCTTTACTAATAAACAACCTGAAAAGGTTTCCTGTGTTGTTTCAACAGATTTTAATCCCCAAATAAGGTCACAATTGTGTTGCTGCACTGGTGCCCTCTTTTGTGTTTTATATTTAGCTATTTCTGATATTATTAGCATGTTATGTGGTTTTATGTAGCCATTTGTAATGTGCATAATGTGCAGCAAAGTTAATGTTGCTCTTTTCACCTGGTCTATTGTGGGTTACACAGTGGAGCTACACAATTAACATTCCATCGAATATTTATTTAAGCTTAATGGCAAAATTAGATGGTTGTTAAAATATCACGTTGGCGTCGCTCAATATCTGCATTACATCCTGGTATTTTTTGTTTTGAATAAAGAAAACAAAATGCTTTTAAGATTTTTCATAAAGGTTAACCTTTTTATTACAAGTGCAGAAAAAATTACATTTTAAAAACCTGTCCTGATACTGTACATGAAGTCAGATGTGTTCTGGCTATATACATGTTAGAAACAGACCTACACTGCCAGAGGCATTCATGCATAAACACAGGGAGTATGGCATGGCGTGGCGGGTTGTGGATTGCATGTGGGTCAATCAAGTCTATGGGGTACATTCTGAATGGGGTCAGGACAGTAACAGCACATGTCCAGTTAATGCTACACTGAGGAAGAGCTGTATCTCCTCCTCCCCAAAGTATGCCCTTGCATATCACTGACAACGTTTAAATGCACACCAATATCCCATTATTATTCGGGATACTCAAGTATTCTGTTTTTGAGTTATATAAACATATCCTGTTTACAATAACCCGAAAAAGCTTGAATCCTAGTTATGAGAATCCTGGATAAGATGCCTGGGATCTGCTGATTTTAGACAGGATACTGTGGCATGTAAACATCTTACCCGTTTACTGTTGTTTTTCATGGTCTGCGTAGGCTTAGTTTCGGAAATCATGGGTGTTGTGTGATGTTTTCATCTGGTTGTCAAACTAATCACTTCAGTAAGTTGGCTACCAGCACAGTTCTATCCACCATTATAATTGATTTTGCTGATACTCTGTACTGGACCTTGTAGCCTACTGGCTTAGGCTACTTTCACCCCTAATTTAGATACATTTCTGCTTATAATTTACGACATTTGGTTGGCCATTTATTTGTCTACTGTAGTTAGATACACGCTGGTTCTCTTCTGTCATAACTTGTTGCCCCAGAAGACTAAATAAAGTAGTGCTCACCAGAATCATGTCTTACATCGATAGAATGAATGTATTAGTATTCTAGTTAACACTCATGAAGTTGTCTTTCGTTTAGGAACCAGACAAAATGCAATAACTCCAAAACAGTGGAAAAATTGTTCCTCTGCGAAATGTCCAAATGTCATCAGTTTGAGCAGTTTTAACGAAATGAGAAGCTGAGAAAACGATGAAACAGGTTTCTTATAATACTTCAGTTCAACTTGGGTGCATATTGTATGTGGTTTAAATACTGTCTGCTTGCATAACAGTGTCAAAGATACCATGTTGCATTCACATTTTCTCAAGAGATGCTGAAAGAAAGACATTTCTCCACTTCTGTTCCCGAGACAAAATGTACATTTGTTGTATCATTTTACTGCAAGAAATGCATAATTCTGCAGGAGTTAATATTATATTAGGCTACATTTGAGAGGTTATAGACCTACAGTCAGTGTCCAGATTTATGTTGCTATTCTATTTAACCCATATGAACTTAAATTATGAATGTTCTGTTTATTCATGAATACAGGGATACTCATGAGCGGGATATTAAAGGTGCATATAAACAGCTTTTCCCGAATAAGACCTTAAGCAGGACATGAGCTACTATCCGGAATACTGTGCACATGTGAATGTGGTCACTGTCATTGAGTCTCGACCCACATCTCGGACCAGTCCAACTTGATTGATAGGTTAGTGGAAGAGTAAACGGATGAAGTAAATGAGGGGTGACAGAAGAACCTGCAAGATACCCCCCTTGGTAGAGCAAACCATTGAAGTGCACATGATTTCTCAAAAACAAAGGAGAGAAAGGAGAGTAAGAAATGATTCACGAATCACTCAGCTACGCTAAATCAAACAACGTTCCAGAACGTTCTTTGGGAGGTCAGAGGTCGTCTCAAGAGGGGTCAGCTGTCCCTCCAGTTCTGCTCGACGATGGCCGAGACTCTCTTCTCGTACTCCCGTTTGTTTTCCTGGTACAGCTGTGCGGCTTGGCTGTTTGCCGGACTGTTGGGATTCGGTTTGTCCAGCAAAGACTGGAAAGACAAGGAAGAAGTTCCATGACGAAACAGCAACAATGAAACATGGAGGTAAGCTTAAATGTGGGTATGGATCATAGACGTTATGGATAGATTACACTAGTGTAGGGTTCTCCAACTCTAGTGGAGCTACTAGCTGTGCAGGCTTTTGTTCCAGCCCTGCAGTAACACACCTGACCCAGCTACTTATGGTCGAGACTCCAGAGAGAAGACCACGATTAGTTGAATATTTCAAGCAGGTGAGTTACTGCAGGGCTTCACAACAAGTAGCTCTGTAGCACAAGATTGGAGAATCCTGCACTAGTGTCATTGTCCACAGTAGATGAGTTATGCATGCCACTTCCTTGAGCTATGCAAACACACTGAGTAGACATACTGTGTATATGTGGTCAGTTAACTTTGATAATGAGGTTGTCCATACAACATACCTGGATAGAGGTGAGAATTGATGATATATCATAGGTTGGACTCCAGCGATTCTGAAGAATATCGAGACATACAGTGGGGCAAAAAAGTATTTAGTCAGCCACCAATTGTGCATGTTCTCCCACTTAAAAAGATGAGAGAGGCCTGTAATTTTCATCATAGGTACACTTCAACTATGACAGACAAAATGAGAAAAAAAATCCAGAAAATCACATTGTAGGATTTTTAATGAATTTATTTGCAAATTATGGTGGAAAATAAGTATTTGGTCACCTACAAACAAGCAAGATTTCTGGCTCTCACAGACCTGTAACTTCTTCTTTAAGAGGCTCCTCTGTCCTCCACTCGTTACCTGTATTAATGGCACCTGTTTGAACTTGTTATCAGTATAAAAGACACCTGTCCACAACCTCAAACAGTCACACTCCAAACTCCACTATGGCCAAGACCAAAGAGCTGTCAAAGGACACCAGAAACAAAATTGTAGACCTGCACCAGGCTGGGAAGACTGAATCTGCAATAGGTAAGCAGCTTGGAAATCAAAAAGAAAGGAGGACCAAGGCACTCTTCATATAATTAATTAAAATGCCTTTATTAGTATGGCATGTTCAATAGAAACAAAGTTGTTTAAAAACCGACGCGTTTCGGCTGCATGGCCTTCGTCAGGGAGTACAAAAAAAGGAGAATACAATGACCTCTTTTGAAAGGCTTTTCCAATTAGCCCTAATTAGAAGAGGGAGTGGTTACCAAATTGGACACACCTACTAAGCAATAATATACACATTAAAAGGTGAAATACTGTAGCTATGTTATCATAAGCATACAACTCCAAGCTAGAAGTATCAGAACACTTAAAGGTAGTTCTAACCTTAAATATGACTGGGAGAAGTGTCTAGAATAAGAAAGCAATATATTCCATAGTACACTAGAACACAGCAAAACAGGAACAGTCTAAACATAGCTGAGGGCAATTGAGCAAAATGTCCACGAGATGACAGCAAATGGACCTATCACGACCCTACAGGAAGGGTGAGAAATCCATATCTTCATTTAAACCAGTGTCACGTTCCTGACCTGTTTTCTGTTGTTTTGTATGTGTTTGATGGTCAGGTCGTGAGTTTTGGGTGGGCAGTCTATGTTTTCTGTTTCTATGTTGGTTTTGGGTTGCCTGGTATGGCTCTCAATTAGAGGCAGGTGTTTGACGTTTCCTCTGATTGAGAGTCATATTAAGGTAGGTTGTTCTCACTGTTTGTTTGTGGGTGATTGTCTCCTGTGTCAGTATGTTACGCCACACAGGACTGTTTTCGGTTTTGTTTGTTCATTCGTTTTATGTAGTCTGTTTCCTGGTTCATGCGTTCTTCACGTTGTATGTAAGTTCGGGTCCAGGTCTGTCTACATTCGTTTATTTGTTTTGTAATTATTCAAGTGTTCGTGTTCTTCAGTTTTGTTTATTAAATCATTATGTATTCACAACCCGCTGCAGTTTGGTCGAATCACTACTCCTCTTCATATGAAGAGGAGGAGGAAGCCCGTTACAACCAGGGTATTTAGTGGCCTGTAGTTTGTAAATCCAAAAACTTTCCCTTTGGTTTAACTGTTTAAGACGGTCCCCTTTTCTAATAGAGGCCGGAATATGATCAATACCCATAGCTTGTAGGGAGGCAGGGTTGCCATGGTGTAAGGACTTGTAGTGCCTTGCCATGGGGTAGTCTTCATTGCCTACCCGTATGGCGTACTTGTGTTCCGCCAAGCGATCTTGAAGGCGTCTCTTTGTCCGTCCAATGTAGAACACCTTCTAGTGTACTATGGAATATGTTGCTTTCTTATTCTAGACACTTCTCCCAGTCATATTTAAGGTTAGAACTACCTTTTAGTGTTCTGATACTTCTAGCTTGGAGTTGTATGCTTATGATAACATAGCTACAGTATTTCACCTTTTAATGTGTATATTATTGCTTACTAGGTGTGACCAATTTGGTAACCACTCCCTCTTCTAATTAGGGCTAATTGGAAAAGCCTTTCAAAAGAGGACATTTTATTCCTTTTTTTGTACTCCCTGACGAAGGCCATGCAGCCGAAACGCGTCGGTTTTTAAACAACTTTGTTTCTATTGAACATGCCATACTAATAAAGGCATTTTAATTAATTATATGAAGAGTGCCTTGGTCCTCCTTTCTTTTTGATGACCAATTTACCCCTTTTACCAAAGAGCACCATCTATCTACCAAAATATACTATAGTGTACCTTAGTAGCGCTTCCCTTCCTCCTCTTTCTACTAGGTAAGCAGCTTGGTTTGAAGAAATCAACTGTGGGAGCAATTATTAGGAAATGGAAGACATACAAGACCACTGATAATCTCCCTCGATCTGGGGCTCCACGCAAGATCTCACCCTGTGGGGTCAAAATGATCACAAGAACGGTGAGCAAAAATCCCAGAACCACACGGGGGGACCTAGTGAATGACCTGCAGAGAGCTGGGACTAAAGTAACAAAGCCTACCATCAGCAAGGGCATTGAAGATGAAACGTGGCTGGGTCTTTCAGCATGACAATGATCCCAAACACACCGCCCGGGCAACGGAGTGGCTTCGTAAGAAGCATTTCAAGGTCCTGGAGTGGCCTAGCCAGTCTCCAGATCTCAACCCCATAGAAAATCTTTGGAGGGAGTTGAAAGTCCGTGTTGCCCAGCAACAGCCCCAAAACATCACTGCTCTAGAGGAGATCTGCATGGAGGAATGGGCCAAAATACCAGCAACAGTGTGTGAAAACCTTGTGAAGACTTACAGAAAATGTTTGACCTCTGTCATTGCCAACAAAGGGTATATAACAAAGTATTGAGAAACTTTTGTTATTGACCAAATACTTATTTTCCACCATAATTTGCAAATAAATTCATTAAAAATCCTACAATGTGATTTTCTGGATTTTATTTTCTCATTTTGTCTGTCATAGTTGAAGTGTACCTATGATGAAAATTACAGGCCTCTCTCATCTTTTTAAGTGGGAGAACTTGCACAATTGGTGGCTGACTAAATACTTTTTTGCCCCACTGTATACTGACATCAGCATACACTGGGGGATAGAGGAAACCACGAGAACAGGATCAAAGCACAATGGTAACATTACATTCCAAAAAGGAAAAGAAGACAAATGCCAGACTATCTGGATGAAACATCTTGGAGATGAATCTGACTGTGGGTGGTTTGTTTGGATACTCTTCCGTGAACTCAAAATCAAATCACATTTTATTGGTCACATACACATGGTTAGCAGATTTTAATGCGAGTGTAGCGAAATTCTTGTGCATCTAGTTCCGACCGTGCAGTCATATCTAACAAGTCATCTAACAATTTCACAACAACTACCTTATACACACAAGTGTAAGGGAATGAATATGTATATATAAATATATGGATGAGCGATGGCCGAACGGCATAGGCAAGATGCAGTAGATGGTATAGAGTACAGTATATACATATGAGATGAGTAATGTAGGGTATGTAAACATTATACAAAGTGGCATTGTTTAAAGTGACTAGTGATACATTTATTACATACATTTTTTATTATTAAAGTGGCTAGAGATTTGAGTCAGTATGAGTGAGTCATTTTTGGTGACCGCCTCTGAAGTGTGCCTCAGTATTAGCAATAATAGTTCAGAGCCCTCTACTGTTCTCTCTACCCATCCCTCAATCCCCATCCCATGGTGCTTTTCCCTCTTATGGCTTTTCCTACACCTTTTCTGTTTTTAAGAATGTAGGAACAGTAGTAATAATAAAATAATAACAAAACATAAAAAAATGGTTCTCTGGGCGAAAAAGTCAAAATATATAAGTCAACATGAGTGCATATCCATAATCACAGTAAACTATTATAATAGAACAAAAAAAAGTATAATAGAACAAAAAAAAGTATAATAATATAATAAAACTGACTGAATGTACCTCCATGAAGAATCCCCTCCCCAATAGGCCCTTCGCCCTCAATAGGACACCCTCAGCACCTCCACCATCCCCATCAACCTCCCCCACCCCTCAACCACAAAACACAAATGATAATAATAGAAATTAAAATGTAAAAAAATATATATACCAAGATTATATAGATATATATATTTACACACACACACAAACATTCACAGGACACTCAACTTATCTCTTTTCCTACATCAGATAGGCAGGTGACATTTCCACCTGGATGACAGCACCTAAATCAGCAAGACAGAGATGCTCTTCATCCGAGGGAATGCCTGCCCAGTCTCAGATGTTAGATAATCCGAGATGATCATGTCATTTACATTCCAGCCCTTGTCAACTCCATATTTGACTTAACTCACACCCTGCTGGAATCCCTGCATTCTCAGATTCCCCTCTGTTATTAATCTCTATACTGTAATCAATAAAGTGTTTCAAAATGCTGTACTTTTATGAACATATATGTTCAGATCATTCCTGAGAGAGAAAGGGTGTAATATCTCCAGATGGGCATGTGGTACCCTTCCTCACCCATGCCAATAAGATGTTACTTCTTGTGGGGTCTTTACTTATACTCTCATACTTACTTTCAAGGCAATGTAAAATCAACCTACTGAAAATATACTGACTAAAGGGCAAAACAGAACTGTCAAATTATATTATAGCTGTGTCGTTGTATACTTGCGAACTATAATCTCAAGTGTAAGATCATTTTGTTGGGGAAAACTGAAATGGCCATCAAATATTTTTCCCAGTTTGCTGAATATGTTCTGAAGAAGTCGTCGATTGTCTTTTCAAATACGGACAAAGATGTTAACATCATGAGAAGAAATAGCAGTCACTCTCCTCTAAAACACTGGTATGTTCAATTTCTAATTTAATATAATTGTAGATAAAAAAATTAAAAAAACATTTATATGGATCTTTCAAGGTTATCTTTGATCCAACTTCTGACTAGATGGCCACTAAAACATTTAAATAATTATGTTACAAGAAACCTATACTATTCCCTTGTTCCCTGTTTGCTCATAAAAATACAGTTGAAGTCGGAAGTTTACATACACTTAGGTTGGAGTCATTAAAACTTGTTTTTCAACCTCTCCACAAATTTCTTGTGAACGAACTATAGTTTTGGCACGTCGGTTAGGACATCTACTTTGTGCATGACAAAAGTCATTTTTCCAACAATTGTTTACAGACAGATTATTTCACTTATAATTCATCTCTATCACAATTCCAGTGGGTCAGAAGTTTACATACACTAAGTTGACTGTGCCTTTAAACAGCTTGGAAAATTCCAGAAAATTATGTCATGGCTTTAGAAGCTTCTGATAGGCTAATATACATAATTTGAGTCAATTGGAGGTGTACCTGTGGATGTATTTCAAGGCCTACCTTCAAACTCAGTACCTCTTTGCTTGACATCATGGGGAAATCAAAAGAAATCAGCCAAGACCTGAGAAGAAAAATTGTAGACCGCAAGTTTGGTTCATCCTTGGGAGAAATGTCCGATTGCCTGAAGGTACCACATTCATCTGTACAAACAAAAGTACGCAAGTATAAACACCATGGGACCATGCAGCCATCACACCACTCAGGAAGGGGACGTGTTCTGTCTCCTAGAGATGAACGTACTTTTGTGCGAAAAGTGCAACTCAATCCCAGAACAACAGCAAAGGACCTTGAAGATGCTGGAGGAAACAGGTACAAAAGTGTCTATATCCACAGCAAAACGAGTCCTATATCGACATAACCTGAAAGGCCTCTCAGCAAGCAAGAAGCCACTGCTCCAAAACCACTATAATAAAGCCAGACTACCGTTTCCAACTGCACATGGGGACAAATATTGTACTTTTTGGAGAAATATCCTCTGGTCTGATGAAACAAAAATATAACTGTTTGGCCATAATGACCATGGTTATGGGTGGAGGAAAAAGGGGGAGGCATGCAAGCCAAAGAACACCCTCCCAACAGTGAAGCACGGGGGTGGCAGCATCATGTTGTGGGGGTGCTTTGATGCAGGAGGGGCTGGTGCACTTCACAAAATAGATAGCATCATGAGGCAGGAAAATTATGTGGATATATTGAAGCAACATTTCAAGACATCAGTGAGGAAGTTAAAGCTTGGTCGCAAATGGGTCTTCCAAATGTACCCCAAGCATACTTCCAAAGTTGTGGCAAAATGGCTTAAGGCCAACGTAGTTAAGGTATTGGAGTGGCCATCACAAAGCCCTGACCTCTATCCTATAGAAAATTTGTGGGCAGAACTGAAAAACTTGTGCGAGCAAGGAGGCCTACAAACCTGGCTCAGTTACACCAGCTCTGTCAGGAGGAATGGGTCAAAATTCACCCAACTTATTGTTGGAAGCTTGTGGAAGGCTACCCGAAACATTTGACCCAAGTTAAACAATTTAAAGGCAATGCTACAAAAATACTAATTGAGTGTGTAAACATCTGCCCAACGGGGAATGTGATGAAAGAAATAAAAGCTGAAATAAATCCTTCTCTCTATTATTCTGACATTTCACATTATTAAAATAAAGTGGTGATCCTAACTGACCTAAGACAGGGAATTTTTACTAGGATTAAATGTCAGGAATTATGAAATACTGAGTTTAAATGTATTTGGCTAAGGTATATGTAAACTTCCGACTTCAACTGTACATGTAAAGATGTATAGACTACTTGAAATTATGTTTTGCTACATGACCTGAGCCAACTGTGCCACTTCTGTGGGGAGGTGGACAGTAATGAGGAAGACACTAACTGGATATTTGCTTGTTCCCTTCTAAAGGCACATTTTTAGGAGTATAAATTTGTATAAGCAGTAATATTTCTAGAGGTAGTATCATCCGCTTTGTCTGATAATTAAATAATTGTAATTCAAGAAAATGTATTTAATGTTTTAAATATATTAACATTTTTCTTCATAGTTTTAAATATATTAACATTTTTCTTCATAAATTACAGATTGGTTGTGACCGCCAGTCCTCTATGAAAACCATCCCATCATTGGAGTATTATGTCTGCGCTGCCTGTCAGGACTAGGTTAGGCTTGAGTTCCAGGCGACGGTATCACCTGGAAAACTTTCCATAAAAAGTGGACTAAATGTTCAGTCGAGCTGTTGCAGCTTTCCAATATTTGTTTATGTTATTTGTCTTTTTATATTTGATTTGTCATTTTATCTTATTATGCAAAGATCAAAATGTGTATTTCTTATTTAATTTGTTTGTTAATTAACTTTGTGTTGTTTTTGTGTTATTGTGTATTATCATTATTTTCTTAAACATTTATTTTAGAAACATTTTGTAATGTTTATGTTTCTTTATACTCTAATTTTGCTTTCTGTGGCACACACTACTGGTCAACATGAGCTACCAAAATTATTCTTAACATGGAACCAAACCGGCTGCGCGCGTGCGCCATCGTGCATACATTTATTTTTCTGTGGCACACAGAGTCAAATACAGAGTCAAATACTTTCTATATAACAAACTTCACGTCAGGATAGGCAACCGAAAATAATAATTAATGTATGTGTTATATTAAACATAGAGGGAGTAAAATGTAGGCAAGCAATAAACATTTCAGAACTACTAGTCGAATAAGACATGGGAGAGATGACGAATTTCGGCAAAGAGATTTATTTATAGACTAACACACTTGAAACAAATAGGCAAACCGAAAACTGCAGACATTACTAGTGCCTCCCCCGCGATCAAACCGCCATAAAAAATAAAATGAAATGCAGCCTAACGTGATCATTGACAGCTGCCTTGAAGGACACATAAAACATGCTTTCTGCTTCTAAGATCAGTGAAATGTAGGCTAAACTGACAACGGAGTGAAGAGCAGAAATCTAAACTAGCAAGCAAGTCGCAGCAATGAAGAATTGAGTGCGTGCGCGTTCACGGGAAGGGGGGCGGAGAATTCTGGCACGGGGAGCTTTTCGGCAGAACACCGGTCAATGTTGACTTTTTCCAGGTATTACCAACCAGAATTAATCCTACCTTTGAACCACCCAATCCTGCGGTGGTTGTACTTGGCTGGCAAAATTTAAAAAGCGGTCTCATGTTTTCAAGGTTTGACATGACTTATTCGTTTGTTGGTGATGATGATTGACAATGTTTTTCATAAAGCTGGCTTCACATGCGTCTTATTTGTGATTGGCCAATATTTGCATAACGTTATTTGACACTTCAAATAATGCATATTATCTTTTTTGACACTTAAAGACCCTAACAGGGTTCCATATATGATTTCGAGATTGATTTCAAGGTATGTCATGCACTTTTAGGACTACAATTAGTATGCATGGGCAGAACAATTTAAAATAGATTTTACAAATTATATTGCCATTGAGATTGTGGTCTTTGACCTACCTTAAAATTAGTCAAGTCACACCTTGTCCATCCAGGACCTCTACATCAGGTGGTGTCAGAGGAAGGTCTGAAAAATTGCCAAAGACTCCAGCTACCCAAGCCATATACTGTTCACTGGCCAACGGTGCCGGACCATCGGCTCTTGGACCAACAGGCTCCGAGACCACTAGTACCCCCAAGCCATAAGACTGCCAAATAGCCAGACCGTTAAATAGTCAATTAATGGTACCCAAACAATCTGCACTGACTCTACACACACCCACTACACTGTCACTCCCACACAAATTCATCACACATTAAAAAGACTACACACACACACTTTTACACTCATTTTCTGCTGCTGCTACTGTGTTCTTTATATTACTCTTATCTATCCGGATGCCTAGTCACTTTACTCGTACATCTGCACATTGATCTGGTAGCTCCATTCTTGTGTATGTTATTTTATTTCTCATGTGTTAGTTACCATTTTATTTTTAAAACTCTGGATCATTGGGGTAAGCAAGCATTTCACTTCACTGTAAAGTGTACACCAGTTGTATTCGACGCTTGTGATAAAATTTGATTAGATTACAGTAGTATTTCATGAAAGCACATGATTGTACATATGTATTATTAAGTCCAACACAGCCCTATAATCCCCATTTCAAATAAATGCTAACTGCACAAGCAAGATAGGAAGAAAAAATCATTCAAAATAGTCATACATTTTAGCAATGCCATAGAAGCAAAAGGGAAGACTTTGTCAGGCATGCAATTTGATCAAATTTTTCTTTCAGAAGACCCCAAAAAATGAATGTAAAAAGGACTGCGATAAGTCAGTTTATAGATTGTCTTCATGAGAAATACTGTTTGTAGTGCTCCAAGTATAGACAAGGAACAACAAGGTAAAAACAAACTCAGTAAAAACATTTTGGGGGGGGTTTGTTTGTGCCATAATAGATTTAACATAATTGTTGGCACAGAACCTACATGCCAAACACAAGTCATTTACGCTTTCTGTCTAACACAAAAATCTGGCATCGCCGTCTTATCATAACTCATAATTCTAATAACCCGCACCTTTGAGAAACAAACTAATGCATTGTATGCAATACCATCACCAGACAAACTATGATCAGCTTACCACAATCACATCTGTTGTGCTACAACACAGACAATAATAGACTAAGGATTTCAAATATCAAATACAAAAACAACAATGCTATTTGTTCCCTTTGGTAGATGGGCCAAAGTGACTCTTCTCTCCATCCCCAGTGCAACAACGATGTTATGGTAACCATTGAGTTTTAGGACCGGTGGGAGGACCGGTGGGACACGCAGCTGCTGGGGCTTCCCGTCAGGTGTAGTGAACCGCACATCTAATGGGCTGAACGCCGCCGGGTCTCCTCCGCCTCCTGAAAAGCTGGCCATGATGACAGCCCGTTTTCAGTGGAGGTAGCCAAGGCCAGCAGTCCCCATGGCGAGGAGAAGCTGGTCGACAGCACGGCAGCGTTGGCCCCCTTGAGGTGTGTTGGCATGTGGCCATTGGTGGAGATGGCACCATTCTGTGGCCAACCGTTGCCATTCGTCTGACCCATGGTGGCTTTGGGTTCATCTGCCGTAGAAAAAAAGTCAGATTCAATGTTGGATGGCACATAGCACACTTGGCAGGTTCATGAACACATAAATAAGTGGTAAGCATATTGATTTTATTTTGCAAACACGTCCTTACCTCATTCTCATGATACGTTTACCATTGTGGCTCTGCTCTGCTTGCAAAAGTGCTCACACCATCACACTTTTCCCTCCAACAGCTGAATTTGTTGTATCTGAGTTTATAGAATCATTTAGGCAATATTGATTCTAGCGCAGAATAGATTAAGTTTGAAAATGTGTATAAAATAGAGGCAGTGATCATGTCAGTCTTTCCTATGACCACTAGAGGGGGATCACACAACAAAAGTAAACCTTTGAATTTGACCCAGACAATTACTTTACCCCAGAGGACTTCAATGTAATTAAATGCCTATGAAATTTCATAACATCAAGGTCATCAAATAGGTTAATTATAATTATTAATTAATTATAGTACTTTGAGTATACATTCTCTCTCGATGTGCCTTTCAAACACACATGACAATGTACCATAAATACATACCCGTGGCCAAACTAGATTTGTACTTACAAGGATGAATAATTTAAATGGATACACTGTAACAAAACATTAATAGAAAAAAAATCTAGGCATACTATAAACATATGTAATTATTTATATAATGTACATTTGAAAGATACTGTGTCAAATTAATCACTACCATCCATATCACATTGAGAATGTATTATTTGCTAAGGGTTGTCAAATACAGTGATACAGGACAAATCCTTATTTAGCCTATTATACAATGCAGTCCATATTGTTGTATGTTTCATTAAACTGATTAAACTTAATTAAAATCTCAACTGGCCAACTTTATAGTACAAACAAGTTAATTTCTCATCGCTTCCCTTTGGAATTTAGAATCAGCCATGGGAATAAGAAGTCTGCCCTTTGGCTCTTAAACACAGGATTTACAATGAGTTAAACCAAAGCCCCAGCTTGTATCTCGTTTTTTTTATAGATCAAACAGGGTATGGGACAAGGTTATTATAGTTGTGATTTTGTATTAGTTTATATTTCTATTCGTTTTTCTATTTTTATTTGAAATTCAGTTTAGTTTCAGTTAATTTTACAAATTTTTATTTAGTTTTATAAAATCACATCTATTTTTTTGTTGTTGTATTATTTAATTTTACAGACAGAAAGTAGCCCATGTGTGGGAAGCTAGGAGCCATTTATGTCTCGTAGGCCTATAGTTACATTTACATTTAAGTCATTTAGCAGACGCTCTTATCCAGAGCGACTTACAAATTGGTGCATTCACCTTATGATATCCAGTGGAACAACCACTTTACAATAGTGCATCTAACTCTTTTAAGGGGGGGGGGGGTTAGAAGGATTACTTTATCCTATCCTAGGTATTCCTTAAAGAGGTGGGGTTTCAGGTGTCTCCGGAAGGTGGTGATTGACTCCGCTGACCTGGCGTCGTGAGGGAGTTTGTTCCACCATTGGGGTGCCAGAGCAGCGAACAGTTTTGACTGGGCTGAGCGGGAACTGTACTTCCTCAGAGGTAGGGAGGCGAGCAGGCCAGAGGTGGATGAACGCAGTGCCCTTGTTTGGGTGTAGGGCCTGATCAGAGCCTGAAGGTACGGAGGTGCCGTTCCCCTCACAGCTCCGTAGGCAAGCACCATGGTCTTGTAGCGGATGCGAGCTTCAACTGGAAGCCAGTGGAGAGAGTGGAGGAGCGGGGTGACGTGAGAGAACTTGGGAAAGTTGAACACCAGACGGGCTGCGGCGTTCTGGATGAGTTGTAGGGGTTTAATGGCACAGGCAGGGAGCCCAGCCAACAGCGAGTTGCAGTAATCCAGACGGGAGATTGTTATTTATAGTTTTATATACTTATTTATATATTTATATATATATATATAGTTTTATTTATAGATAGTTGTTTTTTGAGGATGACACATCTTGCCACTGGGGGCAGTAACACAAGATGAAGGGTCAGGTCATAGGTTTGGCTATGTTTTAAAGGATTTTAATGTGACTTGGATTTAAAAAGGATAATCGTCGGTGTCTGACTCAGATTCAGATATTTATGCCACGCCATTTATAATCATGGCCAGCTCTGGTTGTTGTTGTTCACAGGTATTCTCTTGCCTGTTTGGAAAGCTTGATAACGATGTTTGCCCTGTTGTCAGTTACGAGTAGGCTCTTCTACTCTGGTATGTCCTATGCGTCCAATGTGTAGTCAATTAACACTCCGGTGTGTGGATCTAAAATCCAATGGAGGCAATAGACTAGACAGGGCCCTACCATCTGTTCTGGCCTTCTTGATGTGATTGACCTTCACACTGTCCAGAAGCCTCTTTCTATTGGCCAGGCCATTGAGGAGACCCCATATTGGTCAGAAATTCCATATTTGAATATTTTATAATAGCATAATTTCTCAAAAACGCTATCTCTGGTAGCGCAAGACAGTCTTGAAGAGCAGTCCAGGATGTTTGGGTGAAGGTACAGGAGAAGATTACATGGTCCGTAGTTTTGACCAAGGTTGAAACGAAGCCTTAGAAATTATTGAGAACGTTAAAGTGCACTTTAGCTTACAAGGTAAATCGTTTTTACTCGTCTTCTGTCTTGTATTAACTGCCAGTTACAGGCCTACCTTCCCACTGCCCTCATCTCGCCAGTTTGTAGTCCTAAAACACGGAAATAAATTACCTCTGGTTTGTTTAGCCATCTATATAGGAACATTTTATGGGGAAATAATAGGGTTTTGGAATAAATGCGGAGAATAAGGTCTGAGGTTAAGACAGGTTTAGGAGATCTTATACTTTTTGTTGTATGAGATAATATTAGTCAGTTAACATGACCTTCGTGAATAAGCCTTTGTACTTTTGTTTATTACATAAATTCTTCAAAATTCACAAAAAGTGTAGTTAGTTGATGACAATTAACGCATAGAACAAAACGTATAAGATCTAAACCTGTGTTTACCACTGACCTTATTTTCGGAGTTTATCAAAAAAAACTCTACAAAAATATGCCATTATTATTTCTCTCTGTCCCATGTAGGAGAATTATGGATTGTACAGTTGTGCTTATAAAGAAAGCATCTAAAACGAGAGCTTGTATTTTGAAGGCTGAAACGGACGTGACGTACTTTTTGTTTACAAATGTAGTTAGCTAGCTAGCTAGCAAAGATCAACTGGCAATCGGCTATTCAACGCTAGTTCAATTACAACAAGATAACAACATGAACGGAATTCACACTGTGTTGTTGGCGGACCCATAGTCATTCACATGGCATTATCTACTGTGAAGTTAACATACATCTTTAGTTTTCGCTAGCTAGCTCCATGAAGTTGGCAAGCTAAATGGCTTGCGAGTTTTGGTACGTTATCAGTATTAGCTAGCGACGAGATTTTTGGAGACGTGGGTCGTGTGGTATTTCTGCAAGCACATTATGGAAGGAGTTCTCTATAAGTGGACAAATTATATGACAGGTAAAGTTATGCATTTAATGTGTTTGGTCCATAGTCTAGCTAGCTAAACTATCTCGTTAGCATAGCTGTCATATTGACATTCAATTTAGCTAAGCCAACGTTCGCATAGAAAACACAGCCTACATCTGATTGTCTACCCTTCACAGCCCTTTCTGTGTAATTTGATATGTCTAAGGTAGCTAACTTTTATAAGATGCTAAATGCACTTATGTAAGCTAGCTAACTGCACTAACCGACTAAACTCAACGATTGACGATGGAGTTGGGCTGTGACTAGTGTTGTGCTTGTGGGCGGATTGGAGCGCCACTGTCACATACAATTCCCAATGTCGTGTATAATTACGGGCTATTCTTTGGGTGCTGAAATCAGTTGTTAAAAAAATACAAATAACTTAATTTTATGTGACGGAGTTCCAGTTTGCCCACACTAGTCAATCGTGTGTGATTGGGGCCTGCAATTAGGGGCGTTCCTGCATGTGGGCATTCCTGCATCTGCAGATTTCTCCTAATTGTCAATGTGATTAAAATGTGGTCAAATGGGAAATAAAAGTTTTTATCTGAGTTTTTCGGGGGTGAAGAACACTGTACCAGTGTCTTAGATATCTACCGGGGTCGACCCGCCTCCTGTGTATCGGAGTCTTCCTAGCTGGGTCATTCCTACATTGCGGTACATTTTGGAACTCATAACTTTAGAATAAAAAAATATATATTTGTTTTGTATTCTATCAGAAAAACTCAGGCACTTAGATCTATTTTAGGTGCATAATAATAACAACCGGGTGGAACCTAGCCTGAATACATAGAAATTAGCGTTTGGATCATGAAAGTTTCCTTTCATGACCTCTACAAGCCAGAATGCTGAATAAAATCATATTTTACCGGTTGGTTCTTTTGCAGATAGGAATGTGAGACAAAATATCCACCGAGGAGTGTTATCAACCCAAGCTTAAGTAGGCCGATGCTGATCTTTTTATCGTCTGTATTTCTGGTTTTTATTTTCAATACTGATGCAATTCGCATGTGACAAACACTTACACAATATGGCCGAGCTTAACAGAACGCAAACACTTCCAGCTGATTGCGTGGAAATGTGCTTCGGTCATGCTCGGCTATTGTTTACATATTTTAACGACCCTGGGTTTATAAGCGCGGAAATCAACTCTGCCGCACGAGCATGCTTTTGTGGCACAGTCGATAGCGCGCCGGACCTCGGGCTAGAAGGTCGAGGGTTCGAGACCTGCTCCCTGCTGTTTCATTACAATATTGATCATCACGTGCAATGCGTTAACAGATTGAAAATACAAGTGACAGAACCCACCCGTGCCACAAAAAGTGGAGTAAACAATGCTTCCTTGTGGATACCCTATCTTCACCCCCTACTGCCAAAAGGACCAACAGCATGTACAACCGGTAAAGTAAGTGTAAATATAATTTTATTCAACATTCTGCCATGTAGAGACTATTGCGTCTTTTTTTACAGCTACTTCTTTCAGACTGATATTCATGGAGCAACCATGGTTACAGTCTG
Organism: Salvelinus alpinus; assembly: GCF_045679555.1. Lineage (NCBI taxonomy): Eukaryota > Metazoa > Chordata > Actinopteri > Salmoniformes > Salmonidae > Salvelinus > Salvelinus alpinus. Next base: position 44,959,481 of record NC_092095.1, on the reverse strand, counting down.
ACGTTTAGGCAAGGTGGAACCTAACAGGGTGGACATTTGTAGCCTAAAGCTCTGTGTTGAGATTAAACTAGCATAATGGTAAACATTTGAACAGGTTTTGAACCTCTATATGTAATGTATTTTAACAGTTAGAAAATGTGTTAAATTCTCTATAATTTAGCCTAATAGTGTGGAAATGTATGAGTGAGACAGACTAACGTCATGAAACATGGGAAAATAGATCAAACTGAGTGTTTATATTTATTTAGCTTTGTTTTCCAACCAAACCACAACCTGAACATATAAATATGACATTGTCATTGAAAGCAAGTCTAAAGATACTCTATGCAGAAATCACTCTGGCATTTCCTGGTTGCTAAAAATTCTAATAGTTTGTTTAACCCCGGCCTACTAACTGTTAGCGTGTTAGCATCGGCCTGCTAACTGTCTGAATCGCCTTGTCCCCAGTCAGCCCAACCACTCACTGGACCCATATGTTCACTTGGCTACGCATGCCTCTCTCTAATATCAATATTCCTCGTCCATTACTGTCCTGGTTAGTGATTACTGTCTTATTTCACTGTAGAGCCTCTAGCCCTGCTCAATATGCCTTAACCAACCATGTTGTTCCACCTCCTACATATGCGATGACATCACCTGGTTTAAACGTCTCTAGAGACTATATCTCTCTCATCATTACTCAATGCCTAGGTTTACCTCCAATGTACTCGCATCCTACCTTACCTTTGTCTGTATGCCTTGAATCTATGCTATCCTGCCCAGAAACCTGCTCCTCTTACTCTCTGTTCCGAACGTGCTAGACGGTCAGTTCGTATAGCATTTAGTCGTGCCCTTATCCTACTTCTCCTCTGTTCTTCTGGTGATGTAGAGGTTAATCCAGGTCCTGCAGTGTATAGCTCCACTCCCACTCCCCAGGTGCTCTCGTGTTGACTTCTGTAACCGTAAAAAGCCTTGGTTTCATGCATGTTAACATCAGAAGCCTACTCCCTAAGCACACTCTGCCAACCCGGATGTCTTAGCCATGTCTGAATCCTGGCTTAGGAAAACCACCAAAAACCCAGAAATCTCCATTGCTAACTGTGACATTTTTTGCCAAGATAGAACTGCCAAAGGGGGCGGTGTTGCAATTCTACTGCAAAGATAGCCTGCAGAGTTCTGTATTACTATCCAAGTCTGTACCCAAACAATTCGAGCTTCTACTTCTAAAAATTCACCTTTCCAGAAACAAGTCTCTCACTGTTGCCGCTTGCTATTGTTCTCCCTCTGCCCCCAGCTGTGCCCTCGATACCATATATGAATTGATTGCCCCCCATCTATCTTCTGAGCTCGTGCTACTAGGTGACCTAAACTGGGACATGCTTAACACCCCGGCCGTCCTACAATCCAAGATTGATGCCCTCAATCTCACACAAATTATCAATGAACCTACCAGGTACAACTCCAAATCCGTAAACACGGGCACACTCATAGATATTATCCTAACTAACTCGCCCTCCAAATACACCTCTGCTGTTTTGAATCAAGATCTCAGCGATCACTGCCTCAATGCCTGCATCCGTAATGGGTCTGCGACCAAACCACCACCCCTCATCACTGTCAAACGCTCCCTAAAATAATTTTGCGAGCAGGCCTTTCTAATCGACCTGGCCGGGATATCCTGGAATGACATTGACCTCATCCCGTCAGTAGATGATGCCTGGCTATTCTTTAAAAGTGCCTTCCTCACCATCTTAAATAAGCATGCCCCATTCAAAAAATGTAGAACTAGGAATATATATAGTCCTTGGTTCACTCCAGACCTGTCTGCCCTTGACAAGCACAAAAACATCCTGTGGCGTTCTGCATTAGCATCGAATAGCCCCAGTGATATGCAACTTTTCAGGGAAGTTAGGAGCAAATATACACCTCCAGTTAGGATAGCTAAGGCTAGCTTTTTCAAACAGAAATTTGCATCCTGTAGTACTAACTCAAAAAAGTTCGGGGACACTGTAAAGTCCATGGAGAATAAGAGCACCTCCTCCCAGCTGCCCACTGTTCTAAGGTTAGGAAACACTGTCACCACCGATAAACCCACTATAATTTAGAATTTCAATAAGCATTTCTCTACGGCTGGCCATGCTTTCCACTTGGCTACCCCTACCCCGGTCAACTGCACGGCACCCTCTCTTTCGTAACGTCTGAGATTCCCAAAGATTGGAAAGCTGCCGCGGTCATCCCCCTCTTCAAAGAGGGTGACACTCTAGACCCAAACTGCTACAGACCTATATCTATCCTACCCTGTCTTTCTAAGGTCTTCGAAAGCTATGTTAACAAACAGATTACCGACCATTTTGAATCCCACCGTACCTTCTCCGCTATGCAATCTGGTTTCAGAGCTGATCATGGGTGCACCTCAGCCACGCTCAAGGTTCTAAACGACATCATTACCGCCATCGATAAGAGACATTACTGTGCAGCCGTATTCATTGACCTGGCCAAGGCTTTCGACTCTGTCAATCACCACATTCTTATTGGCAGACTCGACAGCCTTGGTTTCTCAAATGATTGCATCGCTTGTTTTACCACCTACTTCTCAGACAGAGTTCAGTGTGTCAAATAGGAGGGCCTGTTGTCCAGACCTCTGGCAGTCTCTATGGGGTTGCCACAGGGTTCAATCCTCGGGCCGACTCTCTTCTTTGTATACATCAATGATATTGCTCTTGCTGCTGGTGATTCTCTGATACACCTCTACGCAGACGATACCATTCTGTATACTTCTGGCCCCTCTTTGGACACTGTTAACTAACCTCCAGACGAGCTTCAATGCCATACAACTCTCCTTCTGTGGCCTCCAACTGCTCTTAAATGCAAGTTAAACGAAATGCATGCTATTCAACCGATCACTGCCCGCACCTGCTCGCCCGTCCAGCATCTACTCTGGACGGCTCTGACTTAGAATACGTGGACAACTACAAATACCTAGGTGTCTGGTTAGACTGTAACCTCTCCTTCCAGACTCACATTAAGCATCTCCAATCCAAAGTTAAATCTAGAATCGGCTTCCTATATCGCAACAAAGCATCCTTCACTCATGCTCCCAAACATACCCTCGTAAAACTGACCATCCTACCGATCTTCGACTTCGGTGATGTCATCTATAAAATAGCCTCCAACACTCTACTCAACAAACTGGATGCAGTCTATCACAGTGCCATCCGTTTTGTCACCAAAGCCCCATACACTACCCACCATTGCGACCTGTACGCTCTCGTTGGTTGGCCCTCGCTTCATACTCGTCGCCAAACCCACTGGCTACAGGTTATCTACAAGTCTCTGCTAGGTAAAGCCCCGCATTATCTCAGCTCACTGATCACCATAGCAGCACCCACTCGTAGCACGCGCTCCAGCAGGTATATCTCACTGGTCACCCCAAAGCCAATTCCTCTTTTGGTCGTTTTTCCTTCCAGTTCTCTGTTGCCAATGACTGGAACGAACTGCAAAAATCTCTGAAGCTGGAGGGTCATATCTCCCTCACTAGCTTTAAGCGCCACCTGTCAGAGCAGCTCACAGATCACTGCACCTGTACATAGCCCATCTGTAAACAGCCCATCTATCTACCTACCTCATCCCCATACTGTATTTATTTATTTATTTATCTTGCTCCTTTGCACCCCAGTATCTCTACTTGCACATTCATCTTCTGCACATCTACCATTCCAGTGTTTAATTGCTATATTGTAATTACTTCGTCACCATGGCCTATTTATTGCCTTACCTAAAATGCCCATTCAATATCCAAATGTTAGTGTTTTTAAGGTAAAGGACACCTGACCTTATATTTAAAGCTTTTTGGAATCACATTTAAACTAAATAAGAACTGATATTTCCTGCCGACAGAACAGGCACCGCAAAGTAGGAATGACCCAGTTAACTAGCTACCACACAGTGTCCTTTGCTCCCTCTTGCCAAACACCTGGCCTCGTCATCGTTAACCGAACTGCGGCAAAGCAGTGCCTGACAGTTAGGGGCGAGGGATACTGTCTACCGGTGTGCTAGCTACCGATCCCACTAGCTAGTTAGCACATTGTGTTCTTTCCTCCCGCTTGCCGAACACCTGTCCTCACCGTCATTACCAGAACTGCGTGAAAACACTACCCGACAGGTAAGGGTGAAGGACACTGTTTACCGGTGTGCTAGCTAGCTACCTATCCCGCTTCCTGCTTGCTGTGTACCGGAATCCTAGCTTGCTAACAAGCCAGCACCTATTGTCCTAAACGCCTGCCGAACAGCTGCCTTCATTAACAGAACTGCAGGAAAACATTACCCGACAGGCGGGGGCGAAGGACACTGTTTACCATAGCTAGCTACTGTTGTCGCCCCCACCTCTTCTTCTGTGGGGTCTATCATCAGTTGGCATCCATCGTTATGCTACATTATCACCACCTACTGTACTGGAGCACTTCCGCCTGTATACCAGAGTCCTAACTTTAAAATGGACAAATAGAAGTTTGAGGGATTCCTGCATATGCAAGAATGCAGAAATGCACCAAATTGCAGGTCACAATTGCCCCCTTCTCAAACTAGTTGCCGCTCAACTCCATCGTAAATCGTGGAGTTGAGTTTAGGCTACCTGGAAGAGATTGATTGACTAGGTGTTCTTGGTAATACTGGTTAGTTGTGTTGATATCTAACTGGGCTGATTCATCAGTTGTCTGCACAGGAAGAACTAACCTGTAAAAACAAAGTTGTCAGCTCAAGAAGAACTAATCTAGCGTATCTGAAATGATTGCAGGGTGGCAGCCGCGCTGGTTTGTTTTAGATGATGGGATAATTTCCTACTATGATTCTCAAGATGATGTCTGCAAAGGGAGCAAAGGAAGTATTAAGATGTCCGTCTGTGAAATCAAAGGTATGATTTGTTTCTGAAAGGCCTATATTGTGCCACTCACCCTATGAATTTGGTAGTGGTTACATTTCTCAACTCCCATCCCTCAGATGTTTACCCAAACGTTGGCAGGGTTTCTGCTTTGTTGTCGTTTAAATCCCATGTTGCCCTGTTAAACCCCTCTAATCTCAGTACAGGTAGTATTTGCTGTTGAATCTCGACTTATGGTTGATTCTTGTACTTCTAGTGCTGAAGGGTTGTGTTGACATCTTTTTCATTAGTTCACCCCACTGACAATACCAGACTGGAACTGATCATACCAGGAGAGCAGCATTTTTACGTCAAAGCTGTCAATGTTGCCGAACGACAGAAGTGGCTTGTGGCACTTGGAAGTTCCAAAGCCGGAAAAAGGAAAGGAAAAGGTACTGACTCAGCAATGTTTTCTTTGTTCGTCATTAATCTCCCCAGTCCTCTTTTAAAGTGAACTTTAGGGTAAAAAAAAGCTAAATTACTCAGTTATCTTTGTATTCACACTGCCCTTGCCTTTGAATGAGGACTCATCACTTCACCTATTTTGTGGTCCGAGTCCTCTTTGCATTCACATTCCTATGTTAAGAAAGGAACCAGGATATTTTTCAAACATTCACTCAATGCATTTTGGGTTTTTACAAAGTGCAGGACAAGCAATTCCATCAGATTGTGTTACTGGACCGCTAAATATACGTACTTACAGGTACGAGGGACGCAAAAAGACAATACCGACTCAAACATGAATTCAGCTGCTTTCGCTCGCCGAGGCTGACGTGAAGGAAACAAAAAAATAGAGAATACTCACAAAGCCGTCGGCGCAGATGGCATCTCTGGTCCTGTCCTCTGAGTGTGTTCCCTACCTGCAGGCGGGCGTCTTGTCTGACATCTGCAACCTGTCCCAGACTGTAGTCCCCACCTGCTTTAAGAAGCCCACCATGGTCCCAGTGCCCCAAAAAAACAAGGTGACGTGCCCAAATGACTATCGCCACGCTCACCTGTCATCATGAAGTTCTTCAAGAGGCTGTTCATGGCCCACATTAAGGCCATCATGCCGGGCACACTGGACCCACTCCAATTTTCCGACCACTCCAACAGATCCGCGGAAGATGCCATTTCCATCGCTATTCACACGGCTCGACAAGAGAAACCTATGTGAGAATGCTGTTCATTGACTACAGATCAGCATTCAACAATATTGTTCCCTCCAAGCTCGACACCAAACTCAGAGCCCTGGGTCTGAACACCACCCTCCGTAACTGGATCCAGCAACAACACCACCTCTACACTGTCTCTTAAAACAGGGGCCCCCAGTGGTGTGTCTTCAGTCCTCTGATGTACTTCACATTCACCCAAGACTGGGTGGCTTTGCACGACACCAACTGCATCAAGTTTGTTGACGACACCAAGGTTGTAGGCCTTTTAACCAACAACGACGAGTCAACCTATAGGAAGGAGGTAAGTGAACTGGCATTGTGGTGTCGTGACAACCTCTCTGTCTACGTCAGCAAAACAAATTAGTTGATTGTTGACTTCAGGATGCAGAGGGAGCAGGAGAGTCACAAGTTGTAAGTTCTTCGGCGTCCACAACACCGAGGACTTGTAATGGACCAACAACACCACCACTCTTGTCGAGAGGGCGGCTGAAGAAATTCGGTATGCTGTCCTGGGACCTCTCCAAATATTACCGCTGCACCTTCGAGAGGGTCCTGACCGGTTGCATCAAGGCCTGGTGCGGGAATTGCTCCGTCCACAACTGCAATGCCCTCCAGCAGGTTGTGAAGATGGCCCAGTACATCACTGGAACCGTGCTCCCACCCATCCAGGACATCTACTCTCAACAGTGCCTGGGGAAGGCATGCAGCATCATGAAGGACCCCGCACACCCCAGCCACAAGCTGTAACCTCCATTACCGTCGGCAGATGTTATCGGAGCATGAAGTCGGATGCCAACAGGCTCAGAGACGGTTTCTATCTACAAGCCATCAAACTGCTGAACACTTGAACTGGACTGACCACCTGCTCTGATTTCTCTGCACCTTTGCACACACACTCACACCACACACACACACATATATTCATGCTACACACACATCACAACTGCTGCTACCAGACTCTTATTATACTGCTCAGATTATACACTGCCCCCCCATTCCCCTTCCCCAATACATGTGTAAATATTAGACTATGAATTGTCCCTTCTTGTATTATACTTATGCTAAACTGTTTATTCGATTCTACTGAGCCATTTACTTTGTTCAGGTTTTTAGATTTTATTGTTGTTGCATTGTCGAGAAGGAACCTGCATGTAAGCATTTTGTTGGACGATGTATAACATGAGTATCCCGGAAACACAACTAATAAAACTTACATTTTGGAAGGTAATAGATTGCACTTAGTTAAAAGATGAGACGTAATTATAATCAGATCATAATATTAGCATGTAAATATTATTGGTAACAGAATAAATAGCAGAAGAGTACTGCAGATGATGAAATGCTGTAATGGCGAAGGTGCATAAAGATGGAAGAATTCAGATATGACGTCTTCGTTTGGGCACTATCCACAGACTTTTTAAACTACATGGTTCATTCAGTGTGCCTATAAATCAGCACAATCTACTTTTTCATTTTTTATAATTGCCGCCGTCTTGGAACTAGACTTGGGAACATGTACAGTGCCTTCAGCAAGTTTTCACACCCCTTGACTTTTTACATGTGTTTTTGTGTTACAGCCTGAATTTGTAGTCTATAAAGTAGAGCCGCACACTCAATCTCCCAGTAATTGGGTAAACCTCAATTTAAAATGGATTGAATTTAGATACCCCCATAATGTCAAAGTGGAATTATGTTTTTATACATTTTTACAAATGAATTAAAATGAAAAGCTGAAATGTCTTGAGTCAATAAGTATTCAACCCCTTTGGTATGGCAAGCCTAAACAAATTGAGTAAAACAATTGCTTAAATTAATTTACCTTTCAGCAGGAAAATAACATCAAACACATGGCCTAATCTACATTGGAGTATTTTACCTTTATTTAACTATGCAAGTCAGTTAAGAACAAATTCTTATTTTCAATGACGGCCTAGGAACAACAGATTTTTACCTTGTCAGCTCGGGGATTCGATCTTGCAACCTTTCGGTTACTAGTCCAACGCTCTAACCACTAGGCTACCTGCCGCCCAAGTAGATCACATATTGCAAACAAATAATCTGAATATCGTGTCAGTACAAATTTCCACACATATTTGGGAATTTCTCCCCATCCAATCAATATCCAAAAACAGCACATGTTTTTCCAACAAACCTTCACAACCTCATCTCTCTTTTGTGGCACCAATGTGAGGGGCATGGCAGGGGAAACAGTGTTACAGTAGTCTAGTGTGTGGTGCGGGAATAATGACAAGCAAACCTGGGGAGCTTTGTCTTCACATTGCCCTGAAAAAGGGAACCGAACTAAAAACACCCTTAGATAAGTGATAAGTGCCAACTCTGACACTGCTGCTGGAAAAAATCCTAGGGGAAACACTGAAGAGCACCAACAGATCTAGACCACTGACCAGGCTAGAGTTACAGTACCTTGCCTTAAAGGGTCTCTCACTAAAATAACAGTTTTTTTTTTTTTTTTGGAAGAAATAACAGAGAAGACAGAATCTCTTAAAACAAAGATGTCCGAGCTGCGTCTCTACTGTGACTTGCTAATGCAGCAGGTCCACACGATACAGGAGTCTGAGGACCAGGAAGGAGACCACTCCAATTCCAGCTCGGAGGTAACTATACCTGCATGGTTTCAGCTAGGCTGTGTCCCAAATGGCACACTATTCCCTACATACTGCACTTATTTTGACCAGAAACCTATGGGCCCTGGTCAAAAGTAGTGCGCTGTATGGAATAGGGTGCCATTGGGACGCCGCCCTAGTGTTGGCTGTCAGAAATCACCAGCGTGGGTGTGTTTGCTGTTTTAGTCTTCATCTACCCCAAATTAAATGGTTGTAGTGCCACTGTACACGAGATCAGAGCGACAGGCCAAGATTTGGAGTGTTGCCGGTGCAAATCCCTGGGCTGGTGAGGAAATATCTGGTGCAAGCTGGTACTGCAGTTGTGCCCTTGAGAAAGGCACTTATCGTGTGTGTTTGGTGTGGTGTGTCTGGGAGCCCAGGGTTGGGAAATAAAAACAGACAACAGAAATCTATATTTGTTTTGATGGATACAGAAATTAAGTTGATTATGTTAAACCAGAGCTCCAGACTAACGTTTCCCACTGGTGGCACTGGAGCCAGTAACTTTTTCAGTTGGTGGCACCAGCCCACAATTTGGTCGCACTCCCACATTTTTGCGGGGTCACGCAATAGAAAAGTAATCATCTTAGAAAGTAATTTAAATTTACAGTGATTTATTAAGAAGTGCAATAGACTGATATAGTTTTCAATAAATAAGTTGTTACATATAACATGTCTAAGCAGGAATGCATAATTCAAGATATTTTTGATATGTAATAGTCATGAATTCTGGGTTGATAATTAGTTTATTATTTATGTTTTACTGTCAAAATAGGACTCCAGAATAAAAATGTTTTGCGTTCATGTTTATGTTCACTAATATGACATCGGCCTAATTCAATTAGTACTAATTCACCAGCTAAGGGAGTGAACTTCAAACACATTAGCTGGATTGCTGACTCAAAATATAACACCTACTGCTAGTGTTGCCATGTATTAATCTAACAGTAAATTAAATGTCCCCAATGAGGACTAGTGTACTCGTGACTGCCGATTTCACGCACTCCGTATTTCAAAGCCATATCAGATATCTTGATTGTAGAACAGTGTGCCTTGAGCTAAATGTTGAGAAATAAAAAGTATACTTAAAGAAAGCTGAGATCCTACTCTCTTTTTCATGAACAGCAGCTTGCTTCCAAACTTGTGTTTTACCCCCGCAATTGCATTTTTAAATGTTATACAATCATAATGCATTTTTCGGGGTGCACGAGGGGGGAGAAGAGGGTGTGAGAGACCCACTCATCGCATCAGCCGGCCCTGTCGAAACGGGCTCAGTGGCACTTTACTGTTTAACAAAGCATGGTTTTATCCACGCAAAACATTTTAAGTTTTGATTGAGGTGATCATGTAAAATGTACAACTCTCACCGGTATGTCCAATTTAAAAAATGTAACCTACAAAGTCAAAGGGTCGCCAAATGTAACTAAATGGTTGCAGTTTGGAGCCCTGTAAACTCTTCAAGCACTTTTTTAGTAACACATTGTGTTGCCAATTTAAACGGAGTAGTTTCTTCACATCACCTAGGAAGGTCTGAGGCATGTCTGTGTAGGATATCAAACCAATATATTAGGCTTAATATTGTGCATGTTTAGGTCTTTATTTTTGTCTGTGCCTAATCTCCAATTGTTGTTGACTGATTCACCTCTCCTTGTCTTTTCTTTGTTGCTCCAGACTCTGAATGAGGCCTCCTCTTTACTGAGTGCCACGTGTTACACCTTCATCAAAACACTGGAAGAATGTATGAAGATGGCCAACTCCAAGTTCAAGACAGACATGGTGCTGTTGAACCCTCCAGATGACATGATGATGTCCCCTGTTTCTCCGTCCCCAATACAGATGGCCTGGGTAGGATGGTTTTCAACGTACTGTCTAGCTCCGGGGTGAAGTTTCCCCTAGGTACAAATCTAGGAGATTCCCCTCCCCAATCCTATTAGTGGGGAAAATGCTAAACTGACCAATGATTAATGTATAGGGGCAACTTCATCATATTGATAACCAGTTGTTCAGAGACACAAAGACTAATCCATGGCTATCTTTAAAAAAAAATAAGTTGTTATAGACGAGGAAAATAATGAAACACAATTCTAGCCCGGTTGTGGTTTGTAATACAACAAAAATATATAGCTTTTCTATATATCTTCAAATATAACTAATTGGAACACAAATTCAACATGGTGAAGATAAAAACTCAGTAAACAGAAGGCACAGTATGTGTGGATGGTGTGGTGTGTTTTTTTGTTTTTTTTATGTTTGAGAAAGTGTGGCGTTGACTGATGGAAGGAAATGGTTGCATATCCCAGAACCAATGTATTGCTGTTCAGATGATTGATATACTTTTTATAATGAACTATACAACTACACTTATTTATTGTCCTATCATGGTGGAACAGCGTTTTAAAATAAATTATACACTTCATTTATTGTCCTATCATGTGGAACTACATTTTTAAAATAAATTATACATCTAATTTTGATATTGATGGAACGGTCCACAACCCTATACCCTAGACACCCACCTGAATGGCCCAGATACTAAGGAGAAGTCCCTAACTGTTTTATGGGCCTGCTGTAAGCGGTCTGTATGCCGCCAAAATGCGGTCAGAGACCTAGAGCAGCACTGCCCCCTCAAGATTCTGAGCCTGCTTGGCAGGGTTGGTCCTGCAAAGCCAAAGCCCCCAAAAGAGAGAGCACACAAGGAATTTCTCTGCTAATGAGAACCTTGATGACCTTGTACCTAGCTGGTGGGGTGCCGCCACCCAGGCAATGGCAGTGCTTGCAACACTAGCTGCAGTAACCCTTGGGGAGGGGGTCACACTCGGACATTCAGAGAGGGGGTATATTATTGTGGCACAAAATCAAAAGTCTGACTGCATGGAGATGCTTGGGAATATGGTCAATACGGGGGACCGTGTTGTGGGTGTTTCAGGGAAAAGGGGTACATTTGACCTCTTTTTTTGCACAGTCTTGCAGGCTTTCTCATAAGGCTGCAACTGTATATGCATTCGTAAATCAAGACCTTTCTTGAGTTGGGCTCTGGGATGGTACAACTGTTGAGAATTTGAGCCTATGGTTGTGTGGGGGAGAAGGGTTGAGTGTGTATGAGTGTGTGGGTGTATGTGCGTATCCCACAACTGTTGTGAAGAAGTAAAATATGTTAGGGACAATATAGGATGATTCACAATAATTGTTTTCTAATATAATAAATGCTTGCAATAATGTAACTTTGGTACTGGTGAGAGGTAAAATCCTTTGCATAAATTGTCTACATTACTACAAATATTAATAGCTAATTATGGAAAATAAGAAACAGGATTTTAAAAATATATTTATGCAGTGGGGAGAACAAGTATTTGATACACTGCCGATTTTGCAGGTTTTCCTACATACAAAGCATGTAGAGGTCTGTAATTTTTATCATAGGTACACTTCAACTGTGAGAGACTGAATCTAAAACAAAAATCCAGAACATTACATTGTATGATTTTTAAGTAATTAATTTGCATTTTATTGCATGACATAAGTATTTGATCACCTACCAACCAGTAAGAATTCCGGCTCTCACAGACCTGTTAGTTTTTCTTTAAGAAGCCCTCCTGTTTTCCACTCATTACCTGTATTAACTGCACCTGTTTGAACTCGTTACCTGTATAAAAGACACCTGTCCACACACTCAATCAAACAGACTCCAACCTCTCCACAATGGCCAAGACCAGAGAGCTGTGTAAGGACATCAGGGATAAAATTGTAGACCTGCACAAGGCTGGGATGGGCTACAGGACAATAGGCAAGCAGCTTGGTGGGAAGGCAACAACTGTTGGCGCAATTATTAGCAAATGGAAGAAGTTCAAGATGACGGTCAATCACCCTCGGTCTGGGGCTCCATGCAAGATCTCACCTCGTGGGGCATCAATGATCATGAGGATGGTGAGGGATCAGCCCAGAACTACACGGCAGGACCTGGTCAATGACCTGAAGAGAACTGGGACCACAGTCTCAAAGAAAACCATTAGTAACACACTACGCCGTCATGGATTAAAATCCTGCAGCGCACGCAAGGTTCCCCTGCTCAAGCCAGCGCATGTCCAGGCCCGTCTGAAGTTTGCCAATGACCATCTGGATGATCCAGAGGAGGAATGGGAGAAGGTCATGTGGTCTGATGAGACAAAAATAGAGCTTTTTGGTCTAAACTCCACTCGCCGTGTTTGGAGGAAGAAGAAGGATGAGTACAACCCCAAGAACACCATCCCAACCGTGAAGCATGGAGGTGGAAACATCATTCTTTGGGGATGCTTTTCTGCAAAGGGGACAGGACGACTGCACCGTATTGAGGGGAGGATGGATGGGGCCATGTATCGCGAGATCTTGGCCAACAACCTCCTTCCCTCAGTAAGAGCATTGAAGATGGGTCGTGGCTGGGTCTTCCAGCATGACAACGACTCGAAACACACAGCCAGGGCAACTAAGGAGTGGCTCCGTAAGAAGCATCTCAAGGTCCTGGAGTGGCCTAGCCAGTCTCCAGACCTGAACCCAATAGAAAATCTTTGGAGGGAGCTGAAAGTCCGTATTGCCCAGCGACCGCCCCGAAACCTGAAGGATCTGGAGAAGGTCTGTATGGAGGAGTGGGCCAAAATCCCTGCTGCAGTGCGTGCAAACCTGGTCAAGAACTACAGTAAACTACAGTAAACGTATCTCTGTAATTGCAAACAAAGATTTCTGTACCAAATATTAAGTTCTGCTTTTCTAAAGTATCAAATACTTGTCATACATGTCATGCAATAAAATGCAAATTAATTACTTAAAAATCATACAATGTGATTTTCTGGATTTTTGTTTTAGATTCCGTCTCTCACAGTTGAAGTGTACCTATGATAAAAATTACAGACCTCTACATGCTTTGTAAGTAGGAAAACCTGCCAAATCGGCAGTGTATCAAATACTTGTTTTCCCTACTGTACATGGCGGAGGCTTAATCAAGCTAGTCGTCTTGATTACTTTCTTATGCCATTCTCTCTGGCAGCAAACGTTTAAAAAGTGTTGATAGGGCACAGAATGCGGTCGGATCATCACATAATTGGCATATATATATTACTCTTACAGAAGTCCCACGTGGGCGAGGATATTGGAAATTTTATCAAAGCCTACTAGATGATAAATTGTTTAGAACTAGGACAGAAGAATTTATAACTGACTTTTTCAGACATAACATAGCAGATCCCCTTATTGTATGGGACACTTTTAAATGTGCCTTTAGAGGCCATGCAATTCAGTACTCATCTCTAAAACAAAAGCAATTTAGTTCAAAAGAGTCCATATTAACAAAAGAAATTGAAGGACTAACAGTACCGTTAGATAGCAATAAAAACTGTACCATAGAGGCACAGAATAAGTTAGAGGAAAAACAAAAAGAAATGGAGGAACTTATTCAAAGATACAGTGTAATATATTATAAAAATAAAGCGAACTGGATGTAATATGGGGAAAAATGCACCAAATTATTTTTCAATCTTCAATATAGAAATGCTACCAATTTTTTTTTTTTTTATTGAAACTTGTTACAAATGATGGAGTCACGCATGATTCACCGAATTATATTTTGAAAGAGGAAGTAAAGTACTTTAAGAATATGTTTTCGTTTCAGTCTCCTCCATCTCCACTAACCGAAGCTAATTGTATGGATTTTTTTCCTAATAATAATGTAAAATTAACATCTGTACAGAAAGACTCATTTGAAGGCCAAATTACAGAGGAGGAACTTCTTGATGCAATTAAAGCCTTTAAGGCTGGGAAAACTCCCGGGCTGGATGGCATACCAGTGGAAGTATACAAAACGTTTTTTTGATATAGTCAAAGGATCATTATTATTATGTTTTAACCACTCCTATATAAATTGTAGATTATCGGACACGCAACAAGAAGGTCTGATATCACCCAAGTGGTGTGTATATATAAAGATCCAGTCCATTTAAAAAAAATTGGAGGCCTCTTACACTTCAGTATTGTGATGCAAAAATCCTAGCAAAATGCTTGGCGCATAGATTTTAAAAAGTATTGTCAGATATTATTCATCCTAATCAGACAGGCTGTTTACATGGACGATACATTGGAGATAATATAAGACAAGTCCTGGAAATAATAGAATATTATGAAATATCGGGGACACCAGGCCTGGTTTTAATAGCTGATTTTGAAAAGGCTTTTGATCAAGTACGACTGGAGTTTATATGTAAATGACTAGAATATTTCAATTTTGGGGAATCTCTTATTATATGGGTTAAAGTTATGTATAGTAACCCTAGGTGTAAAATGGTAAATAATGGCTACATCTCAAAAAGTTTTAAACTATCTAGAGGAGTAAAACAAGGTTGTCCACTATCGGCATATCTATTTATTATTGCCATCGAAATGTTAGCTTTTAAAATTAGATCCAATTAATATTAAGGGATTAGAAATCCGTGGCTTAAACTAAGGTGTCATTGTACGCTGATGATTCATGTTTTTTTTTTAACCACAATTAGAATCTATCCACAATTAGAATCTCATAGAGGATCTATATACTTTTGCTATCCTTTCTGGATTAAAACCAAATTATGATATGATACTATATTACGTATTGGATCACTAAAAAAAGTCAAATTTTACATTACCGTGTAGTTGAGTAATTAAATGGTCTGACGGAGATGTGGACATACTCGGTATACAAATCCCAAAAGAAAGAAATTATCTCACTCCAATACAATTTTATAGAAAGTTAGCAAAAATAGTTAAGATCTTGTTACCATGGAAAGGAAAATACCTGTATTTGTGGAAAAATCACCCTGATTTAACTCTTTAGTCATATCACAGTTTACCTATTTGCTTATGGTTTTGCCTACACCTAGTGACCTGCTTTTTAAATTATATGAACAAAAAATATTCAATTTTATTTGGAATGGCAAGCCAGACAATTTAAAAGGGCCTATTTATATAACGAATATGATTTCGGAGGGCAGAAATGATTACATATTAAAGCATTAGACCTCTCACTAAAGGCATCAGTCATACAAAAGTTATACTTAAATCCAAACTGGTTCTCTAGTAAATTGGTAGGAATGTGTCATCCTATGTTCAAGAATGGCCCTTTTCCCTTTATTCAGATTACAACTGCTCACTTTCGGTTATTTGAAAATGAAAGCATCTCCAAAATATCGTAAATTTTTAAAACAAGCCTTAGAAAGTTGGTTGCAATTTCAGTTTAATCCACCTGAAAAGACAGAACAAATAATACAACAAAAATTGTGGTTAAACTGAAATATACTAATGATAGATTTTTATTTTTTTACTGATTTTTTTCGAAGAAATGTTTAAAAAAGGTATAATTTTAGTGAATGATATCATAAATAGGACTGGTGGAGTTATGTCACACATGCAGCTAACGCAGACATATGAAATGTCTGCTCTACCCAAAATTATAACCAACTAATTGCAGCATTACCACAAAAGTAAGGAACTTGTATGTCGGCCCTGTATTAAAGAACATAAATGGTTAAAGAAAAGTGTGATGAATAAAAACATATACCATTTTCATTTAAGAACCAAAAAACTGACAGCTGTGCCATATAAATTGCAAAATAGTGCCATTCCATGGCACATGGTTTATTAATTGATATGCAAGACAATGCCGTATTCAAAACTTCACATTTTTCCATTTAAATTAGTATACAAAATTCTTGAAACCAATAGAGTGTTGTATATATGGGGGATACAATCTTCCCAGCTCTGCATATTTTGCTGTGAGGAGGCAGAGGCATTAGATCAATTATTTTGGTATTGTCCATATTTAGCTTGTTTTTGGTCACAGGTCCAGGAATGACTGAAGAATTGCAGCATTTGCCTAGAACTAACACTGCAGATAGCATTACTGAGTGATTTGAAAAGCCATAGTCAATCAATATAATAATGATTTTACCGCAAATGTTTATTTTTAATTTACAATCTGTAGAAGCTATGAGAATAGAAAGGTTCAGTACTTTTGTGATGCATCACAGCACAGTTGAAAAATATATGGCAAATAGAAATCCAAAATGGATGGTGTTAAGGGATAGATGGGAGGGGTTGAATGGAGCTGACGGGTGGGACTAATAACAAGATAACCAATAAAACATACGGGGTCTGTAAAATGTGTATATAGGTTCAGAAATTTTGTGAAATAGCACAGTTACAAATATAATCAAATTGGACAGACATCAGAAATAGAGGAAGGACCAAAAACAAACAAAATATATATAACTATTGTAAAATAGATTGTGTCTGTAAAATGTGTGTAAGATGTAGAAGCCTAACAGGCTGACTACACCGCTCGCGTCGCATGCGACGCGACGCGTTGAAATCTATGTTATTCAATTATTGCACCCACACTGCTCGCGCGCGCCAACAAGAGTCAGCGTTGCCAAGGGCTAAAATAGAAATCAGTTATATTTCTGACGCTGATCGCGCTGCAAGTCCTGCCTCTCCCATCTCCTCATTGGTTTATAGAAGCAGGTACCCACGTGCCATCTCCTCATTGGTTATACCCACGTGGGTGACTGAAAGACGAACGAGGTCAGTGGCGGTAATGCACCTAATTTATGAAAGTTGCCAGACGCAATATAAAGTCAAGAGAAGAAAAAGCCTGGAAGGAAGAGTGATGACCAGAAACGATCCGGTTGACTGTTTTATGTGTGGATTAATTGACAGAGTAGAGGACCTTGTGCATTTCAGGTAAAATAACAACTCAATGTTTATATCCCAGGACAAATTAGCTCCCAACAGTAAGCTAGCTAAATAGAACAAATTAGCTAGCAACAGTAAGCTAACTAGCTAAATTGCCATAAACGTTTAATGCTTTTCGACCTGTCCCCAAATTAATATAATTGGTTCAGAGTTTTTGATATTTTAACCTGCGTGTCGTGATCGCGTTTGGTGTGGGGGGGACAAAATAAATTTATGCACGATGGCGCACACGCGCAGCCGGTTTGGGTTCCGTGTAAGTGTTATTGTTTATTAGTTTGCTCCAATTGGGGGAAGGGTGGTATGGTTTGCAGGGAATAATAAAGTTATATTCTAAAAAAAAGTATATCTATATAGGTATGTACGTGTATGTATAATGGATATATATATTTACCAAAAACATATGGGGGATTGGAAATTATGCAGACAATTACATTGATGGAAGCAACAATCTTTCCGCAATATTAAGCTGATCTACCCCTACATTAAAATAATCACCGTACAGCTTCATTACAGGGGTGTGTTCATTAGGGCATGCAAAAGACAACGTTTTGCAAAATGAACATTTCGTATTGGAAAATTCCAGGTTGTCACTCCGTTTCAATCTGTTTTCTCCCATTTGGTGCCTAATGAACTCCTCTCTTTTTCAATGTGCTGCATCCTTGCTTTACTTGATCCAAAGCATTCCCCTATGTATGCTAAACAAGAATATAAACGCAACATGAAACAGTTGAAATGATTTGACTGAGTTACAGTTCATATCCCTTTACCCGCGAATAACTTTACCCGCTCTGAGAAACAAGCCCTTAAGTCTCCAGAATGACACCTCTATAGTCATCCACCCAGTGGACAATGGAGGTGCTTTTACTGTACAAGAATATGCTGTCTATAAAACTGAAGTACTTAGGCAACTGAATTATCAGATGTTCTATGAGAGACACACTACAAACCCGACAAAACAACTTTTGTCTGTAATCGAACAAGGGTCACCAAGGGCATGCGCAACTGTGATATCACCAAAAGAGAACATAGATTATTGTGTAAAAACAGCTCTACGCTGGTAATCTGCACTCCCTAAAATATTGTTTAATTACAGTGCCTTCAGAAAGTATTTACACCCCTTGACTTTTTCCACAAAGTGGGATTAAAATGGAAACGATCTACACAAAATACTAATATCTTGATTAGATAAGTATTCAACCCGCTGAGTCAATACATGTTAGAATCCCCTTTGGGAGCAATTACAGATGTGAGGTTTTCTGGGTAAGTCTCTAAGAGCTTTTGACACATGGATTGTGCAATATTTGCTCATTATTCTTTTCAAAATTCTTCAAACGCCGTCAAATTTGTTGTTGATCATTGCTAGACAACATTTTGAGGTCTTGCCATAGATTTTCAAGCAGATTTAAGTCAAAACTGTAACTCGACCACTCATGAACATAAACTGTCTTCTTGATAAACAACTCCAGTGTAGATTTGGCCTTGTTTTAGGTTATTGTCCTGCTGAAATTTGAATTAATCTCCCAGTGTCTGGTGGAAAGCAGACGAAACCAGGTTTTACTCTAGGATTTTGCCTGTGCTTAGCTCCATTCTGTCCTTAATGATTACAAGCATACCCATAACATGATGTAGCCACCACTATGCTTGCAAATATGGAGAGTGGTACTCAGTAATGTATTGGATTGGATTTTCCCCAAACACTTTGTTATCAGGAAAAAAGTGAATTGCTGTGCCACATTTTTTTGCATTATTACTTTAGTGCCTTGTTGCAAACAGGATGCATGTTTTGGAATATTTTTTTTCCTACGCTCAATGCACATGTGAAGCTTGTTGTTGCTGTGCGCAAATCATTTGACCGCGGCAGTTTGAGATTATTACCTTTTTATTTATGAAAAGAAGCTCATAGTGGCCTTTATTATTTACTATTTATTTCTGATATTTTAGATTCATTAAATTAATTTATATTATGGTGTTTCTATTCCAAGAAAAACATTTTACAGTAGCCTATGTATTGCCTACCTAAAACATCTGTGAATAAATTTGAAGTCCTTCAAAATTGAAACTACATTTCCTATAGTTGTAAAGTAGAATATAAACTAGATATAGGCTGTGGGTGGAGTAGGCTAAATAATTTCAACCGAAAAGGCCTAATTAAAAGAATAGTGATAAAGGAAACAAAACTATTCTAGACAGAGCATGCCCAGAGCTTGTGGCTGAGCAGTACCAGAGTGACATGGGAGCAGGAGAGAATGCCGACATGCCGTCTACTTACATGCTCTGGCAATCAAAAGCAGCCCTGCTTTAGGCTATCAAAGAACTGTCAATTAATAATCTTATCAATGGATGGAATTGCTGCGGCAACCATTACACGGTCTGACAAGCTGCATAACAAATGAGGTCTAATTAGACAATAACAATTGTCTTTCAAACGAGATAAGTGGTTGAAACTACTTGGTATCTATTTTAAACAAATTATTATATAGTTTGAACGACAAACGAGATACAAATTGTTCGAACAAGATACTAAGTTGTTTAAGGTGAGATACTAAGTCATTCAAACGATAGAATCCCAATTTTTGCCTCAGGCTTCAGGGGTTCTGTAGACTTGAACAGAGACGGTGTTTTAGTTTCCTATGTTACTTACTTTTTAGACGTATGTTTTGTAATATACCACAATTGCAGATGTTAGCTTTTATGCTGCTGTGAATAGGCTCAATGTAGGAATCATATTTTGTCATTTTTAAAGTCCTTGATATTCAGTGATGGGCACAGGTACTAACGGTGTCCATTTCCTTTTTTTCATTTGCAGACGAAGCGGTCCATAAGTTACCCGGGCACGTACAATTTTGACAGGTATTCCTGCGTACAGAAAACATTCCACTCTTTCTACTACAAACAAAGGTCCTTGTCATTACCAGTGTGCTTCTAGGTGTAGGGTGATTTTGCCCTTATACAACTGTCCCAAGATCAGCATCTATTTCCCCCACTAATGGTTAGGGTTGGGGAAGCTGATCCTAGATCTGTATCTAGATCTGTTTCTAAGTGAAACCTTTGTCATTTCCAGGTCTGGCCTCCCGCCAAAGGAGGGTGTGTTATCAGGTCAAAGGTCAACCCAGAGGAGGACACGGACTTGTTCGGACACAGAGGCTCACAGTGACAGCTGTGTTTATGAGATGGATCGTAAGAGATATGAACGAACACATACACACACACTGCTCCCCTCAACCATTACAGTAATTACCAAATTATATCACTTCTCAGACTCTAAGTTTGTGAATTCAAATACCAGACACCTTCCATGTGTTTTCATTTATTTAATCATAAACCGGAGTGTTTTTTTTCTTTGCATTTTGTTATTTATGTTCAGTATTTTTCTTGCACACACAAATTCCCTTTTTTATAAGTTGTTAGTCGTGGCTGGTGCCTAGTAGGGCAGGGCACAACGTACCAAAACACTTTGGGTTCTAATTGGACAAGTTCATGTATGATGAGGCACCTCCGTTTCAAAATGTTTTGTCCTGCTGAAAATGAGCCTGGTCTCCATTTTGTGTCATCTATACAGGCGCTGCTGTGCTGTGTCTCAATGCCAGTGTGAACAGGGAGTCCTGCAGTGTCCCTGAGGAGTGTGGTGCCATCAGTCCTACCAGTCCCAGAGCCATGTCAGACACTCCAGAGACTGACCTGTCCATCTGACCTGTCCTGTCACTCACCAAATACATTGCAGTGGCTTCAGATAGAGACTGGGCTTCATAAAAATATATTTTACGAGGTTCATAAGAAAATCATGAATTCCTAAGAATATTTTTGAGGAATTGCACTTACAAACAATCTTCTGGACTTTTCTTAAGAAGCTTATGTTTTTTCTTTAGAAGTTTTTTGTAAATCCAGGTCCTGGAGTTGAGATTGGTAGTCCACTGTCAAGTAACTGGTCTGTCTGTTCAGTAGGCCTGTGCAAACTTGTAGGCATAGTACTGTCTATATTTTATGAAGGGTGAATAATGACTTGGCTAAAGTGTGAATAGTTGTGAATTCTGCAGAGCTGAATGTAATCAGATACTTCAGTTACTCCACTGAAGTTAGACTGATATGAGGCTACTGTAATGTGAGGTGTTACCAGGGTCGAGTTCATTAGGGCACGCAATGGAAAAAAGTTTTAAAACTGAAAAAGAAAATGAGTGTTTCTTATTGAATGACTGTAGTTGTCCTTCCCTGTTGTTTTCTTCCCTTCAGTGCCTAATGAACACACTCCAGCTTTTATTGCTCACATAATGCAATGCAGTCATTTTCAAAAAGTATTGTATTATTTCCTGTGGAAGCATTGCTTTGCACTTTAAGAATGATGGATCAAAAAAAGTCGTTTTTGAATGTTTGTACTATTCCAGGAGGTTGTATGTTATTATTGCAGAATAAAATGTTTGATATGCAACATTGCTGTTCATTCACTATGGAGTGAACAATTGCACTTGAAACACAGAGGTGGAATACATTAGCCTTTAACCAAAACCCTTAAATGTCAGTGTTGCTAACTGTGCCGAGGACCAATTTAGAATGTTTGTATGTGGTGACATTTTCATCAATGGGCTGAGTTCGCTTGCATCTCCTGGTTCCCCGGGTGGGCAGAGTTTGTCTATTTTAGACCATTCCATTGGTCCTAGAGTGAAATCTCCACCCACCCAAGTCACCGGGAGATGCAAAACAAACTCGCCCAATGTTTTAAACTTGGCATGCCCACAGTGTACACTATATTGCTATGTGAAAGACACTTTGTATATATATATATTTTTTTTTACCCCATTTTCTCCCCAATCTTCGTGGGATCCAATCGCTAGTAATTACTATCTTGTCTCATCGCTACAACTCCCGTACGGGCTCGGGAGAGACAAAGGTCGAAAGCCATGCGTCCTCCGAAGCACAACCCAACCAAGCCGCACCAATGTGTCGGAGGAAACACTGTGTACCTGGCCCCCTTGGTTAGCGCGCACTGCGCCCGGCCCGCCACAGGAGTCGCTGGAGCGCGATGAGACAAGGATATCCCTACCGGCCAAACCCTCCCTAACCCGGACGACGCTATGCCAATTGTGCGTCGCCCCACGGACCTCCCGGTCGCGGCCGGCTGCGACAGAGCCTGGGCGCGAACCCAGAGACTCTGGTGGCGCAGCTAGCACTGCGATGCAGTGCCCTAGACCACTGCGCCACCCGGGAGGCCCCACTTTGTATTGTTTAAAAAAAAAAATATTATGTTTGCCACCAAAAAAGAGTAATACCTTAAAAAAAGATTTTGGGCATGGAAGGAGTTCTGTGACTGTATGATATGATTTTGATGTTCGAAATGTAAAGATGCATCTTAAAAATGAAGTGAAATCACTTGTTTGTATATGATTTCCACAAATTGATTATCATAATAATGTTTAATCTGACAGAAGACAATGGGGGATGTTTTTTTTTTGGTGCAAAATAATTGTGCAAAGTGCTAAAATACTGCAAACCTCATCTTGCAGGTGATTACATTTTTTTAATGGAACAATAGTCACCTCTATAACACACATTGTTGAAGAAAAGTTCCTAATTGAACTATGCTGCCAGATTATATAATGAGGGTTATGGCAATTTTTGCACTTTCCACAATTCTTTAGCACTACGGAAATGTCCTTAGGAAATATGTTGCAATGAGAAGCAGGGCTTATCTTCATAGAGTCAGTGTAGAAGTGCTGATCTAGGATCAGTTTGCCTTTTAGATCTAATGAATACAGTTATATGGGAACGAGGTTGCTGATTTTAGATCAGTACTACTAGTCTAAAATGTTTTATGAATATCTGATAAACCTGTCATGTTGGACAGTTGTCCCTCTATTCTGAAAGGCTATCACAAATAGCCTAACCCCTTTTCATCTTAAGAAATACGATGAATTATACAATGCATTCATTATCTGTGAAAGAATTTCAGATGCCAGCAGTTTCAGACTGAAAGCTTCTCAGAATGAACTGACAATGAAGTGACACAACCACATATCTATGCCAGCAGGGGGTACTGCTGACATATTGATGACCCATTTCAAGCACCTGACTCCTAGGGTTGCAAGCACTGGCCACCGTGAAGGATACCAATTTACTAAATGTCACTATATGAGAATCTCAATTTAATTTCCTTGATTCCTTGTGTCGCTTGTAAGTCGCTCTGGATAAGAGCGTCTGCTAAATGACTTAAATGTAAATGTAAATGTGTCCTTTTGCCTCCTTGTGTCCTTTTGCCTCCCATTGGGGGGGGGTTGAAAGATCAGAAGGGAGGTCCCTCCATTCTGATCTTCTCATCCAATGCGTTTTGAGACGGAGGCAAGGAGAGAGGATGCAAGGAATCAAGGAAATGCAATTGAGATTCTCCCTATGTCAGTGTAGCGTCTGTGAGGGTCCCATACGGAGGATGACCTCTGTGGCCCATTATTCCAAACATATATTTTTTTGTAAAGTGATCCTTTTAAGAGTCAAAGCAATCAGGTCAAAGCATCACTGACATGGAACTAGGCCTACTTTTAATGTAATGAATGATAGCTTAGGAATTGTACAGTAGGTTGTTCAAACTACAACAAAATGTGGTGTGAATACTTTCTGGCACTGTTGAGTGACTGTCAGTGACTGACAAAACAAGAGAAAAACTGCTGATGCACAACCAAATTTCTAACTTACTGCTTAGGTATCCCCCTTTCTCCTTTTCCTTACCCCTTTCTGTCACTTATGCCTGGAGCCGGCTCTGAAAGCCGTAAAAAAAATAGTTCACAGCCTTTCAAGTCAAAATGTCAGTTTATTTAGAAGTAGTGTAAATTCAACTAGGCCTAGTTTGTATTCTCCAAATACTCTGCCCATTCATCAGGAATCCATAGGAATAGTCTCTTGTGACAGAAAATACATGTTGTTGGATCTGGGTTCTGAGGTTACCACAGGATGCAACTCAGATGAGAACGCCCATCTCTAGTAACAGTAGACTACTGCTCAAGTCTCCAATGGTAACAACACAGCTAGAGCTCCATCTCTTGGTTACAAAGTCAGTCACTCACCGTGCTGGAACTACTGACCGGTGCAAGGCTAAATTCCTCTGGGAGTCCATCCTGTGTGTTGACCCCAGAAACCCCTCTGATGATCGTGAGGGAGGTTGATCATCCAGGCTCATCTCAGAAGGTTGTGTCGGATACTGAGCTGAACCGTAGGCCTTGCAGTGTCCCGGCCTGGCCCAGAGTGCTGTACATCATATGCAGGCCAGAGCCAATGCCAGTAAGGTTTCTGGGTTCCTGACGGGAGTGGTTGAAGGATAGTCCTCCTGTCAATCAGGATGTGAGCCAGCTCAAGAGGCCTGAAATGTAGGATTGCAGCATCATAGCAAGCAGTCAGTCAGCCATGTGTTTTTATTCACCTTTATATTTGAGTTACACCTATGTTAACATCTTTCATGAGAGACTTGTCTTTATCAAATCAAATCCAATTTTATTTGTCACATACACATGGTTAGCAGATGTTAATGCGAGTGTAGCGAAATGCTTGTGCTTCTAGTTCCGACCATGCAGTAATATCTAACAAGTAATCTAACCTAACAATTTCACAACAACTACCTTATACACACAAGTGTAAAGGAATGAATAAGAATATGTACATAAAAATATATGAATGAGTGATGGACGAACGGCATAGGCAAGATACAGTAGATGGTATAGAGTACAGTATATACATATGAGATGAGTAATGTAGGGAATGTAAACATTATATAAAGTGGCATTATTTAAAGTGGCTAGTGATACATTTATTACATCAATTTTTCCATTATTAAAGTGGCTAGAGTTGAGTTAGTATGTTGGCAGCAGCCACTCAATGTTAGTGATGGCTGTTTAACAGTCTGATGGCCAGTAGCTGTTTTTCAGTCTCTCGGTTCCCTCTTTGATGCACCTGTACTGACCTCGCCTTCTGGATGATAGCGGGGTGAACAGGCAGCGGCTCGGGTGGTTGTTGTCCTTGATGATATTTTTGGCCTTCCTGTGACATCGGGTGGTGTAGGTGTCCTGGAGGGCAGGTAGTTTGCCCCCTGTGATGCGTTGTACAGACCTCACTACCCTCTGGAGAGCCTTACGGTTGTGGGCGGAGCAGTTGCCATACCAGGCAGTGATACAGCCCGACAGGATGCTCTCGATTGTGCATCTGTAAAAGTTTGTGAGTGTTTTTGGTGACAAGCTGAATTTCTTCTGCGCCTTCTTCACCACGCTGTCTGTGTGGGTGGACCATTTCAGTTTGTCCGTGATGTGTATGCCGAGGAACTTAAAACTTTCCACCCTCTCCACTACTGTCCCATCGATGTGGATAGGGAGCTGCTCCCTCTGCTGTTTCCTGAAGTCCACGATCATCTCCTTTGTTTTGTTGACATTGAGTGTGAGGTTATTTTCCTGACACCACAGTCCGAGGGCCCTCACCTCCTTCCTGTAGGCCGTCTCGTTGTTGTTGGTAATCAGTGAGTTGGAGGTGTGCATGGCCACGCAGTCATGGGTGAACAGGGAGTACAGGAGAGGGCTGAGAACGCACCCTTGTGGGGCCCCAGTGTTAGGATCAGCGGGGTGGCGATGTTGTTACCTACCTGGGGGCGGCCCGTCAGGAAGACCAGGACCCAGTTGCACAGGGCGGGGTCGAGACCCAGGGTCTTGAGCTTAATGACAAGTTTGGAGGGTACTATGGTGTTAAATGCTGAGCTGTAGTTGATGAACAGTATTCTTGTCCAGATGGGTTAGAGCAGTGTGCAGTGTGATTGCGATTGCGTCGTCAGTGGACCTATTGGGGCGGTAAGCAAATTGGAGTGGGTCTAGTGTGTCAGGTAAGGTGGAGGTGATATGGTCCTTGACTAGTCTCTGAAAGCACTTCATGATGACGGGGGTGAGTGCTATGGGGCGGTAGTCATTTTGCTCAGTCACCTTAGATTTCTTGGGAACTGGAACAATGGTGGCCCTCTTGAAGCATGTGGGAACAGCAGACTGGGATTAGGATTGATTGAATATGTCCGTAAACACACCAGCCAACTGGTCTATGCATGGGGATGCCGTCTGGGCTTGCAGCCTTGCGAGGGTTAACACGTTTAAATGTTTTACTCACGTAGGAGAGCCCGCAGGTTTTGGTAGCGGGCCGTATCAGTGGCACTGTATTGTCCTCAAAGCGAGCAAAGAAGTTGTTTAGTTTGTCTGGGAGCAAGACATCGTGGTCCGCGACGGGGCTGGTTTTTCTTTTGTAGTCCGTGATTAACTGTAGACCCTGCCACATACCTCTCGTGTCTGAGCCATTGAATTGCGACTCTACTTTGTCTCTATACTGACGCTTAGCTTGTTTGATTGCCTTGCGGAGGGTATAGCTACACTGTTTGTATTCGGTCATGTTTCTGGTCACCTTGCCCTGATTAAAAGCAGTGGTTTGCGCTTTCAGTTTTGCGCGAATGCTGCCATCAATCCACGGTTTCTGGTTGGGGAATGTTTTAATAGACGCTGTGGGTACAACATCACTGATGCACTTGCTAATAAACTCGCTCGACGAATCAGCGTATTCATCAATGTTGTTGTTCGCCGCTATGCGGAACATATCCCAGTCCACGTGATCGAAGCAATCTTGAAGCGTGGAATCCGATTGGTCGGACCAGCGTTGAACAGACCTGAGGACGGGTGCTTCCTGTTTTAGTTTAGATAGATGACAACTGTTGATTTTAATTCCAAGAAATCTGAGTCAAACACCCACAAAGGCCAATTAAGTGAACTGAACATTCTGTTACTCTCAAGATGTAGTGCAGAGGGGAAAAAAAGTTATTGCTGTCTATTCGATTAATTTCCTTATTGATTTTCCATTTTCTTTTATTACCAACAGATCAACAGTCACTTACTGGAACATCTTTCCTTCAAAGAAAGGCTGGTCATTTTTTGTGGTGATAAATGCTCTACTTGCATTCTAAATCAGATCTTCCTCCTGTAGTTTGTACAGAAATATGGTCAAATTAAAAGTCTAATCAAACTTTAAAGTGCATTTAAAATAAAAAATTGCAGCACACTTTACAGTAAAACAGTCAAATTAAAATATTAAAAGCAAAGAAGAAGCATTAAATGGGAATAATAAAAGAACGTAAAACACAAAGGGATGTCCAAAACAATCACATTTTTGTCCAAAGCGCTTTTGTTGTCACATATAATAGTAGAGGACGCCATACTATCATGAAAACAAGTACAAGGCTCAGTTACAAAATCATTCTCGTTCGCAGTTGAGATGTGCTGTAATTCTGGTGTGACAAGATCATTTGAACTGTAGAAAGACTTGTCATTATGCTATCATACACCTCACCTCACCTCACTGCATACTGTCACTGTGGAGCAATTGAGTGTAGAGAATGTGAAATGGAAATGGTTTGACTGGAGTATGTTCATGAGAAATTAACCTGCAAAGCTTTTTTAATAAAATAAAAATGTAACTAGGCAAGTCAGTTAAGAACAAATTCTTATTTACAATGACGGCCTACACCAGCCAAACCCAGGCGAAGCTAGGCCAATTGTGCGCCGCCCTATGGGACTCCCAATCACGGCCGGTTGTGATACAGCCTGGATTCGAACCAAGGTGTCTGTAGCGACGCCTCTAGCACTGAGACGCAGTGCCTTAGACCGCTGCACCACTCGGGAGCTGATTGGCTGTATTTGCTCTAAATCAGGAGCCATCATTGAACAAATGTGGAACACAGAGTAATGTCATTAAATTAAATTACACCAGAAAATGATCATCCACACATTCATCTGAGAGCTGTAATAAACTGTCATAGATCTTTCAACTTGAAGTGATTTACCAGCTAGTTTACACTAGCAACAAGTCATATGCCTCTCTTTAGGCTTTTAGAATAAACAACTCCTTGCCTGCCACACTGGTGTGAAGCTAGCCACAATAAGGATTAGCCACAATGGTGTAATTTGAGGTTCGCCTTCAAAATAAAGGTCCCCCATTGAAAATGATTAAAACTAATTGAAATAGTGGAATCATATTTGGACTAGATAATGCTAAACAAGGTCGGAATGTTGTTATATAAATTCAACAAAAGACAATAGTTAATAAAAAATTAAAAGAAATAAAAATCGGACTGATTTAGAATTACATTGGGGGCATACTCATATGCACGGTACAACCTAAGCTATGGATTGTGCACCCATGAAGTGGGTATCAGCCTACTCAGTGACACTCACAGCACCATTGTACAGCAATTAGGCAAGGCACAGTGACAGAATTGTTTTAATTTTTGCCTTGTTTCAGATACTGGTCTAACGCTCTAACCTTGAGGCTACCTGTATCTATTGAACTATACAACTGTACAGCTAGAGATTGTGCAACCATGAAATGGGGTATGAGCCTGCTCAGTGACACTCACAGAACACAACTCTGTAGAGGTGACACAAATATTGGCTTCTTAGTGATTATTGCAGGACTTTGACTGTAGGAAATCTCCTTTCAGTCAGTATATTGTGTGCATTGGACATTCATATTGCACTGTACAGCCTAACCTATGGATTATACACTCATGAAATTGGGTATCAGCCTGCTCAGTGATATTCACAGAACACAACTGTGTAGGGTTTAAACAAATAGTGTTTCAGCTCTGTCGTAGCTGAATCAGAATTAGTTAGGTAACATAGATAAATAAGATGTTTTATTTACTTTCATAATATGCTTATGTGAGATACTTGTCATTAGAATGTCTATTTTTGGACTATACTGTCGGCAGTTGCATTTTTCCTTTCTTCTCTAGGGAAAAGTCACTTGGGGCCCAGAGAGGGGAGAGGTCAGGCTTGTCTTTTACATGTCTGGTAATATGCAGAATATCAGAATGGAACATTGTCTTCATATGTGAACAGGTTTGAACATTGTCTTCATATGTGAATGTATCTGTTAAACCATGTGAAGGGCTCCACAATGTCTGTACGCCAGGCACCCTCCTTTTCCCATTGGGGGGAGGAGTATGGCAGTGTCTGGAACCATTGTATTACCCCTCTGATGTTGCACTAATCTTGAGATAGTATATGACCTAGAAGTCAATCCCCTCAGTGAGCTTGTCAAGGAGGGGAGAGAAGAGGGGATATATTTGAGATGGGGGTATCTAGAATTTACATATGCCATTGGATGAGGTAATGTTTTGGTACTATGAAGTACCAAGAACGAGATTAGAACCTCGTTTTAGAGACCAAACTGAACAATAATTTATAGCTAATGCTATCTGGCTATTGGATACTCCTCTCTCAAGTAAAAGGCCCTTTGTGAAGTTTCTGAGATCTCTGGTTCGTCATGTGAGTTGAGAGTATCTTGGCTATAAAAGATACTAGAATTCTTTTGTAAGGACTCTCAGAATTCATTTATAGACACTGAATTGATCTGAGAGTCAAAGGGCTATGGTGAAGCTCATATAATTAAAGATGAAGTTTAAAATATAACTCTGACTTGTGTGTGGTTTGTAAACTCTCCTCATTTAGTAATACAGGAAATTACCACGACAGCTCTTATTGCAGGAGCTTTTTCATGGGTGCACAATCCATAGGGTAGGGTGTCTTTTCTTGAATTTATATAACAACATCCCAACCTTGTTTATCATTATATAATCCAAATATGTCTTGATTCCAATATTTGTAACCATTTGCATCACTTTCAATGAGTGAGTTTTATTTTGAAGGCTAATCGCAAATTCCACTATTGTGGCCAATCCTTATTGTAGCTAGCTTCACATTGGTGCCAGCCGATACCCCCTAGGCACTTGTGGAGATGTGAGAGAATTACACAGGTGTTTATTCCACCTAGCCTACCAGAGGACAAGGTAGAGCTATTAGAATATACTCTCAGACCTTCAAGTGTCTAGGGTGGAGGAGGGTTAGGGGTTGTTTCTGAGCGCCAATGGATATTGGTAGTAGCTTCAATGATGTTAAGCACCCTTCCTCACTACTGAACTGAATGGGCTTCCCTGCAGAGAGGATGCCAGGGCCAACTCAATAAGACTAACACAGAGCTTCCTATATATCAGGAGGAAGTGAGCAGCCAGCCCAGATTAACTGTCTGTAGTGATGCTCGTCTCAATGTTTATGTCCATATGCAAACTACTGTATTTATTTTCCTTTTTTTTTTAACGAGGTCCATTCTCCCTTTCCTACCTGAACGGTATCATACTCTGGTATGTTCAGTCATGTCAGTGTGATATTAGCTCTGAGAGAAACAGAGAGATTCCATGGAGTCATGTTTTCATAACAGAAGGCTAGAGTCAAACTGTTGCTCCCAGTCTCCCAAGAATTAACAGACTAATGGTTGTGCATACAAAGCACTCCA
This sequence comes from Salvelinus alpinus, assembly GCF_045679555.1. Lineage (NCBI taxonomy): Eukaryota > Metazoa > Chordata > Actinopteri > Salmoniformes > Salmonidae > Salvelinus > Salvelinus alpinus. The sequence continues at coordinate 44,928,720 of NC_092095.1, read as the reverse complement.
GGCAGATTGCAAACAAAGTGGCTGCATCCCAAATGGCACCCTATTCTCTATATGTGCTCTACTTTTCACCAGGGTCGAGAGGGCTCTGGTTATTATACTATATACAGTGGGGAGAACAAGTATTTGATACACTGCCGATTTTGCAGGTTTTCCTACTTACAAAGCATGTAGAGGTCTGTAATATTTATCATAGGTACACTTCAACTGTGAGAGACGGAATCTAAAACAAAAATCCAGAAAATCACATTGTATGATTTTTAAGTAATTCATTTGCATTTTATTGCATGACATAAGTATTTGATACATCAGAAAAGCAGAACCAGAAACCTTTGTTTGCAATTACAGAGATCATACGTTTCCTGGAGTTCTTGACCAGGTTTGCACACACTGCAGCAGGGATTTTGTCCCACTCCTCCATACAGACCTTCTCCAGATCCTTCAGGTTTCGGGGCTGTCGCTGGGCAATACGGACTTTCAGCGCCCTCCAAAGATTTTCTATTGGGTTCAGGTCTGGAGACTGGCTAGGCCACTCCAGAACCTTGAGATGCTTCTTACGGAGCCACTCCTTAGTTTCCCTGGCTGTGTGTTTCGGGTCGTTGTCATGCTGGAAGACCCAGCCACGACCCATCTTCAATGCTCTTACTGAGGGAAGGAGGTTGTTGGCCAAGATCTCGCGATACATGGCCCCATCCATCCTCCCCTCAATACGGTGCAGTCGTCCTGTCCCCTTTGCAGAAAAGCATCCCCAAAGAATGATGTTTCCACCTCCATGCTTCACGGTTGGGATGGTGTTCTTGGGGTTGTACTCATCCTTCTTCTTCCTCCAAACACGTAGAGTGGAGTTTAGACCAAAAAGCTCAATTTTTGTCTCATCAGACCACATGACCTTCTCCCATTCTTCCTCTGGATCATCCAGATGGTCATTGGCAAACTTCAGACGGGCCTGGACATGCCCTGGCTTGAGCAGGAGGACCTTGCGTGCGCTGCAGTATTTTAATCCATGACGGCATAGTGTGTTACTAATGGTTTTCTTTGAGACTGTGGTCCCAGCTCTTTTCAGGTCATTGACCAGGTCCTGCCGTGTAGTTCTGGGCTGATCCCTCACCTTCCTCATGATCATTGATGCCCCACGAGGTGAGATCTTGCATGGAGCCCCAGACCGAGGATGATTGACCGTCATCTTGAACTTCTTCCATTTTCTAATAATTGCGCCAACAGTTGTTGCCTTCTCACCAAGCTGCTTGCCTATTGTCCTGTAGCCCATCCCAGCCTTGTGCAGGTCTACAATTTTATCCCTGATGTCCTTACACAGCTCTCTGGTCTTGGCCATTGTGGAGAGGTTGGAGTCTGTTTGATTGAGTGTGTGGACAGGTGTCTTTTATACAGGTAACGAGTTCAAACAGGTGCAGTTAATACAGGTAATGAGTGGAGAACAGGAGGGCTTCTTAAAGAAAAACTAACAGGTCTGTGAGAGCCGGAATTCTTACTGGTTGGAAGGTGATCAAATACTTATGTCTTGCAATAAAATGCAAATTAATTACTTAAAAATCATACAATGTGATTTTCTGGATTTTTGTTTTAGATTCCGTCTCTCACAGTTGAAGTGTACCTATGATAAAAATTACAGACCTCTACATGCTTTGTAAGTAGGAAAACCTGCAAAATCGGCAGTGTATCAAATACTTGTTCTCCCCACTGTATGTCACGTTCCTGACCGGTTTTCTGTTATTTTGTATGTGTTTGACGGTCAGGGCGTGAGTTTGGGTGGGTAGTCTATGTTATGTGTTTCTATGTTTGTTAAAGGGTGACCTGATATGGTTCTCAATTAGAGGCAGGTGGTTTTCATTTCCTCTGATTGAGAGCCATATTAAGGTAGGTGTTTTCACATTGATTGTGGTGGGTGGATGTCTCCTGTGTCTGTGTATGTTCTGCACCAGATAGGACTGTCTCGGCTTTCACGTTTATTATTTTGTTATTTGTTAATGTTCATCGTTTTTTGTTTAATTAAACATGTTGAACACTAACTGCGCTGCATTTTGGTCCTCTCCTTCATCCCAGGAAGAAAGCCGTTACAGAACCACCCACCAAACCCGGACCAAGCAGCGGGACTACGAGCAGCGACCAAGTAATCAGGACTCGTGGACTTGGGAGGAAGTAATGGAGGGAAAAGGACACTGGGCTCATATTGGGGAATATCGCCGCGCTCGTGAGGAGATGGAAGCAGCGAGAGCCCAGGAGCGGTGGTATGAGGAGGCAGCAAGGAGACGTGGCTGGAAGCCCGCGAAGAAACCCCAAACATTTCTTGGGGGGGGCTAAGAGGTAGTGGGCCAAGGGCAGGTAGGAGACCTGCGCCCACTTCCCAGGCTAACCGTGGAGAGCGGGAGTACGGGCAGACACCGTGTTACGCAGTAGAGCGCACGGTGTCTCCTGTACGTGTTCATAGCCCGGTGCGGGTTATTCCACCTCCCCGCACTGGTAGGGCTAGATTGGGCATTGAGCCAGGTGCCATGAAGCCGGCTCAACGCGTCTGGTCTCCAGTGCGTCTCCTCGGGCCGGCTTACATGGCACCAGCCTTACGCATGGTGTCCCCGGTTCGCCTACATAGCCGCACTGGTCGGGCGACGGGGAGCATTCAACCAGGTAAGGTTGGGCAGGCTCAATGCTCAAGGGAGCCAGTACGCCTGCACGGTCCGGTATTTCCGGCGCCACCTCCCCGCCCCAGCCCAGTACCACCAGTGCCTACTCCACGCACCAGGCTTCCAGTGCGTTTCCAGAGCCCTGTTCCTCCTCCACGCACTCTCCCTATGGTGCGTGTCTCCAGCCCAGTGCCTCCAGTTCCGGCACCACGCACTAAGCCACCTGTGCGTCTCCAGAGCCCTGTACACACTGTTCCTTCTCCCCGTACTCGTCCTGATGTGCGTGCCCTCAGCCCGGTGCCACCAGTGCCGGTACCACGCACCAGGTCCATAGTGCGTTTTGAGAGTCCAGTGTGCCCTGTCCCTGCTCCCCGCACTAGCCTTAAGGTGCGTGTCCTTAGCCCGGTGTCTCCAGTTCCGGCACCACGCACCAGGCCTACAGTGCGCCTCATCCGGCCAGAGCCATCCGTCTGCCCAGCGCCATCTGAGCCATCCGTCTCCCCAGCGCCATCTGAGCCATCCGTCTCCCCAGCGCCATCTGAGCCATCCGTCTCCCCAGCGCCATCTGAGCCATCCGTCTCCCCAGCACCATCTGAGCCATCCGTCTCCCCAGCGCCATCTGAGCCATCCGTCTGCCCAGTGCCGTCTGAGCCATCCGTCTGTCCCGAGCCATTAGAGCCGCCCGTCTGTCCCGAGCCGTCAGAGCCGTTAGTCAGTCAGGAGCCGCTAGAGCCATTCGTCAGTCAGGATCTGCCAGAGCCGCCAACCAGACAGGATCTTCCAGAGCCGCCAACCAGACAGGATCTGCCAGAGCCGCCAACCAGACAGGATCTGCCAGAGCCGCCAACCAGACAGGATCTGCCAGAGCCGCCAACCAGACAGGATCTGCCAGAGCCGCCAACCAGACAGGATCTGCCAGAGCCGCCAACCAGACAGGATCTGCCAGAGCCGTCAGCGAGCCATGAGCGTCCAGAGCCGTCAGCCAGCCATGAGCGTCCAGAGCCGTCAGCCAGCCATGAGTGTCCAGAGCCGTCAGCTAGCCATGAGCGTCCAGAGCCGTCAGCGAGCCATGAGCGTCCAGAGCCGTCAGCCAGCCATGAGCGTCCAGAGCCGTCAGCCAGCCATGAGCGTCCAGAGCCGTCAGCCAGCCATGAGCGTCCAGAGCCGTCAGCTAGCCATGAGCGTCCAGAGCCGTCAGCTAGCCATGAGCGTCCAGAGCCGTCAGCTAGCCATGAGCGTCCAGAGCCGTCAGCCAGTCAGGAGCTGCCCCTCAGCCCAGAGCTGCCATTTATCCAGAACTGCCCCTCAGTCCAGAGCTGTCTCTCTGTCCGGAGCTGCCCTTCAGTCCGGAGTTGCCCCTCTATCCTGAGCTACCTCTCTATCCTGACCTACCTCTCTGTCCTGAGCTATCTCTCTGTCCTGAGCTACCTTATCCCGGTGCTGCCCCTTGTCCCGGTCCTGCCCCTTATCTTAAGGTTACCATTTAAATTAAGTGGGTGTAAAATGAGGGTGGTCATTCTAAGGGGGAGACGTAAGCTGGGATTGACTATGGTGGGGTGGGGACCTCGCCCAGAGCCTGAGCCACCACCGTGGTCAGACGCCCACCCAGACCCTCCCCTAGACTTTTGGTGGTGCGTTCGGAGTACGCACCTTGAGGGGGGGGTTATGTCACGTTCCTGACCGGTTTTCTGTTATCTTGTATGTGTTTGACGGTCAGGGCGTGAGTTTGGGTGGGTAGTCTATGTTATGTGTTTCTATGTTTGTTAAAGGGTGACCTGATATGGTTCTCAATTAGAGGCAGGTGGTTTTCATTTCCTCTGATTGAGAGCCATATTAAGGTAGGTGTTTTCACATTGATTGTGGTGGGTGGTTGTTTCCTGTCTCTGTGATTGTCTGCACCAGATAGGTCTGTCTCGGTTTTTGCACATTTGTTATTTTGTATTGTTGTTTGTAGTGTTTCACTTGTTCTTTATTAAACATGTTTAACACTAGCCGCGCTGCACTTTGGTCCTCTCCTTCACCCCTGGAAGAAAACCGTTACAATATAGGGAAAATGTTGCCATTTGGAGGCCTTTTCATAGGAGGGAGAAATGGTGTTTCAGGGAATAGCATTAATAGTCAGTAGCCTACATACTGTACATGTTTCTATGATTTGCTATTGGATTATTTGCAAGGTCATTTTCATGTAGGGCCAACCATAAAATTATATAATGAGAACTGCCCAGTGTTATTGCTATTTATTATTTGCTATTCATTCTCACTCTACAGTAGCACAAACCAGCTAACCATGCCTATCAGATCAAATTAGCCAGTTAAATGGAGAGGACTATGCTTTCTAAATCTGGCATTAACTGCAATCAAGGGAGATTTGTGACACTTGTGTTCCTCTTTCAGTGCTCTCGACTGTAATGACTTGCTTTCAACATTATGCATGGGGCCTGGGTGTGTAAGTGGGATCACCCGCATCAAGGGCGAGCGAAAAGAGTACATAGATAAGCTGACATAAGGCCTTCATAATACAACCACGGTTTAACCCCGGCATTCACTTCAAAGGAAGAGGGGGGGGGGGGGGGGGGAAGACTTGAGGACTTGAGTCTTTCACACTGCTAAAATAGTTTCCAAAGATTTTCTTAAAAGCTTTTCTAGTGTTAGATTGTGTTCTTTGACGCACGTGGTAAGATTTTCCTGTCATAACAGCCACATGAAAGGCTCAAAACTATAATGCAGTACTAAATTATCAACATGGCCAATGTTGTTGAAATATGAAATGTAATCTCTCCGGTGAATCTGCTGATATGGCTGAAAACATAACTGGGGATTTTAGCCTCTGCATATTTTTGTTCTTGCATGCTTTTCTCATGCAGTGTAGCCTGTACTAAGTGATTTTATGTCAACATGTTTTGAGTATAAGCTAGATGTGGTGTCAGTGGAGTGATGCTGAGCTTCTTACACAGCACTCGGCAGGAGGATCAAAAGACACACGTTCTTTACATAACCTGCTTGCATGACGCAATCCTGCTGCGGCATGAGTCACAGTAATACTTACTCATATTTGTGGATAAGCCCATATGACATACAGTATGACGTTTTTACACATATAGGGCCAATATTGGAAAAAAAAACTGTTTGCACCCGGTGCAAACCTGTATATTCAAAACGGAATTAAACATTGAGGACAGAGCAAAAATACTAAAATAATGGTTAGGAGAAAGAATAACACAAAAGTAAATTGTAAATTATGCAGTTTCATGTTTTAGCATTGTTTTTGGTGTTTTATCACTTGCTGAAAAGTTGCAATTTTGCACCTGATGCAAACACTTAGTAAATCTTAATACATCTTGCCTTGACACAAGGTCAAATACATACTGGAGTTGCTTACCAAGTCGACATTGAATGTTCCTAAGTGGCCTAGTTACAGTTATGACTTAAAAATACTTGAAAATGGCTGTCTAGCAATGATCAACAACCAACTTGACAGAGCTTGAAAGAAAATGTAAATAATAAATGTGCAAGAATGTTACATTCCAGGTGTGCAAAGCTCTTAGAGACTTACCCAGAAAGACTCACAGCAGTAATTGCTGCCAAAGGTGATTCTAACATGTATTGACTCAGGGGGTTGAATACTTATCTAATCAAGATAGTCTTTTATTTTTCATGAAATGTTTTTATAAATGTTCGGAAAAAAATACACTTTCACATTACAGTTTGTGTAGATCGTTGTCAAAAATGACAATTAAATACATTTTAAGCCTACTTTCTAACACAACATGTGGAAATAGTCAAGGGGTGTGAATACTTTCTGAAGGCATAACTTCAAAGAATTTCTATGGATAAAAATCTAGCCATGGTGTCCATATTAAGACAGCCTAAGTCCTGCTAAGATTGAAACAAGTCCTACTGGGACTGAGGGTGTCGTAATATTAACACCATACACGTTAAATCTTGCTGTTGTTGCTGCGGTTAAAACCGTACACAATATCGCTTAAAATGTGGAGACAATAGTTAATCAACTTCTTGCATAGCAAAGGACATCACCTTATCATCCAGAGATGGCAGTTTTTAGATTTTCTTGATTTAAAACTGTGTACATTATTGCATTAAGGGGTCACAATAGTGCCCTGACAAAAACATTGACATCACATAGAAATCAAAGACCCATGACATCCCTGCCAGACAACAGGCAGGTCAACATTAATGTGCAATTCTCCATTTTGTCTATGGAAAAAACAAACAGTTGTTTAACTTATAATAACACTGAAATCGAAGGACCGAAGCAAAACATCCCAGATTTTGCAGAGATGTTTATTGTGGCTTTGAAAGAATTAATAGCCTACCAGAGCTAGAATAAAGTTGAGGTCAATCATGACACTGTATCCCCATAGCTATCTCCACCATACAAACACTGGAGACAAGCTAGCCCTCATCATCAGTCTAAAACAACACAGCACTTCCTCTGCTGTCCAGCACTACCACAAATTAACACTGACCATGTGTACGGTGAGATTGAAAGAAGTCCTGACACTGAGGCTGTCCTAATATGGACACCGTACACGTGACTGGGGTTGACCTTACATTGTGCCAAGAGACCGCGGTAATTCAAGTCAATCAGGGTGTAGGCAGTTCGACGCTCCCCTCGGTTAAGATTCAGCAGGTTTAGGAGAAATATGTTGTCGGGTCAAGGTCCGTAATCCCGACTGCCCCAGTGTGAACGTTGCCATGGTAACACCTTCATACACATCTCAGAGCTCTCTGAGGAACAGTCTGACACCAACTACTTGTGACTTTGGAGCTGTCATAATATGGACACCTTACTGGAGCTGGACCTCCCTCTGTGCTCAGGTGGTCGGGATGAGAGGTTCAAAGGTCAATAGGGGGCGAAGAGGATGGACCCTCCCGTTGGCCGGATAGGACCAGGAGCCGCTCGCAGGAAAGAGGGCGGGAGGGCGGCTGTCTGGAAGATGGAGGTGTTGGGCTTCACCAGGTCCTTCTGCAATGCCAGTTTAGCCTGAGGGGAAGAGAACAACTCCATGAGACACAACAATTCACATGGGGTAATGTGTGTAATGCTATCCAATTCTATAATTGACTGATTAGTCAACAAATAAATCAGTAAACTAATCCATCAGAGAGACTACTCTACCCTCTCTGCTCAAACAGACTACCCATAGGCAATGTGTAATGTCAATTAAAAGATAAACTGAGAAATGAGTGAGAGACATGGTGAGTAGATAAGGCCACTGCATGGAGAGACAGCGTGAACAAGAGAACAGCCACCGGGTGAGATAACAGTTAATACTGTACATTGTATGTCAACTGAATTAATATACATATTATCTCAGGATACTGGATATTATTTCACTGAGTTGCTATTCTCTTTCAGTCTGGAAACATGGTGTATATACACTAAGTGTACAAAACATTAGGAACACCAGCTCTTTCCATGACAGACTGACCAGGTGAATTGAGGTGAAAGCTATGATACCTTATTGATGCCACTTGAATCACTTCAATCAGTGTAGATGAAGGGTAGTAGACGTTGGCAACGTTCACACTGGGGCAGTCGGGATTACGGACCTTGACCCGACAACATATTTCTCCTAAACCTGCTGAATCTTAACCGAGGGGAGCGTCGAACTGCCTACACCCTGATTGACTTGAATTACCGCGGTCTCTTGGCACAATGTAAGGATAATCAACATCCCACGTCATCGGCGCTCGGGGAACAATGGGTTACTCATGTTACTTTTTAATGGTACGTTTACAAACATATATTATGATAAATAGAATTTAAACTTGTGTCTCATTCTGGTAATTGGTGAAATAAGTATAGCCAGTTATAATTGTAATGGCTTAGCAGATAAGAAAAGATGATCAGTATTTATCTGGCTAAAAGAGAAGGAATATAATACCTATCGTTTACAGGAAACAAATTTCTACAATTTTATATTAAGTTTTGTGGAAAAAGGACTGGGGGGGTGAAATATATTTCTCACATGGGCAAAGAAATTCAAAAGGAGTGATGACATTAATTAACAGTAATTTTGAGGTAGATGGATGATCAAGGTAGATTAATGATTTTAAATATGTTATTGGACCATAAACAGATATGGCTTATTAACCTATACGGTTCAAATAAGGATGATCCAAGCTTCTTTGAAAATATATATAAGAATTGATCAACTCTACAAGCAACACAAGACTCTATTATTATGGTGTGAGATTTTAAATACGGTTTAAACACCTCTTTGGACCGTAAAGGAAATCACGCTACAAACTATCACCCTCAGGCATGTACGGAAATCATGAATGTCATGGATATATTGGAATTAGTGGATATATGGAGGCTTAAATACCCTGACCTAGTGAGATATACATGGCGGAGGCTTAATCAAGCTAGTCGTCTTGATTACTTTCTTATGTCATTCTCTCTGGCACCAAAAGTTTTTAAAAGTGTTGATAGGGGACAGCATGTGGTCGGACCATCACATAATTGGCATATACAGTGGGGCAAAAAAGTATTTAGTCAGCCACCAATTGTGCAAGTTCTCCCACTTAAATCGTTGCCCGGGCGGTGTGTTTGGGATCATTGTCATGCTGAAAGACCCAGCCACGTTTCATCTTCAATGCCCTTGCTGATGGAAGGAGGTTTTCACTCAAAATCTCACGATACATGGCCCCATTCATTCTGTCCTTTACACGGATCAGTCGTCCTGGTCCCTTTGCAGAAAAACAGCCCCAAAGTATGATGTTTCCATCCCCATGCTTCACAGTAGGTATGGTGTTCTTTGGATGCAACTCAGCATTCTTTGTCCTCCAAACACGACGAGTTGAGTTTTTACCAAAAAGTTCTATTTTGGTTTCATCTGACCATATGACATTCTCCCAATCTTCTTCTGGATCATCCAAATGCTCTCTAGCAAACTTCAGACGGGCCTGGACATGTACTGGCTTAAGTAGGGGGACACGTCTGGCACTGCAGGATTTGAGTCCCTGGCGGCGTAGTGTGTTACTGATGGTAGGCTTTGTTACTTTGGTCCCAGCTCTCTACAGGTCATTCACTAGGTCCCCCCGTGTGGTTCTGGGATTTTTGCTCACCGTTCTTGTGATCATTTTGACCCCACGGGGTGAGATCTTGCGTGGAGCCCCAGATCGAGGGAGATTATCAGTGGTCTTGTATGTCTTCCATTTCCTAATAATTGCTCCCACAGTTGATTTCTTCAAACCAAGCTGCTTACCTATTGCAGATTCAGTCTTCCCAGCCTGGTGCAGGTCTACAATTTTGTTTCTGGTGTCCTTTGACAGCTCTTTGGTCTTGGCCATAGTGGAGTTTGGAGTGTGACTGTTTGAGGTTGTGGACAGGTGTCTTTTATACTGATAACAAGTTCAAACAGGTGCCATTAATACAGGTAACGAGTGGAGGACAGAGGAGCCTCTTAAAGAAGAAGTTACAGGTCTGTGAGAGCCAGAAATCTTGCTTGTTTGTAGGCGACCAAATACTTATTTTCCACCATAATTTGCAAATAAATTCATTAAAAATCCTACAATGTGATTTTCAGGATTTTTTTTCTCATTTTTTCTCATTTTTTTCTCATTTTGTCTATGATGAAAATTACAGGCCTCTCTCATCTTTTTAAGTGGGAGAACTTGCACAATTGATGGCTGACTAAATACTTTTTGCCCCACTGTATATTACTCTTACAGATTTCCACGTGGACGAGGATATTGGAAATTTAATCAAAGCCTATTGGATGATAACTTCTTTACAACTAGGACAGAATAATTTATAACTGACTTTTTCCGACATAACATAGGTACAGCAGATCCCCTTATTGTATGGGACACTTTTAAATGTGCCTTTAGAGGCCATGCAATTTAGGTCAAAAGAGTCCATATGTCACGACTTCCGCTGAAGTCGGTTCCTCTCCTTGATCGGGCGGCGTTCGGCAGTCGACGTCACCGGACTTCTAGACATCGCCCCTTCCACTTCAATTTCCATTTGTTTTGTCTTGTTTTCCCACACACCTGGTTTACATTTCCCTCATTACTTTTCGTGTATCTAACCCTCTGTTCCCCAACTGTCTGTGTGTGAAATTGTTTATTGTTGAGGTTGGCACGCTTCCGGCTGGTTTGCGCCGGGTTTTGTTTTATACCCGTGCTTTGTGGCAGCCTGCACTTTGCATCTGGGTTTTTGTACTTTGTACTGCATCACTTGTTCGTTGGGCATTTGTTTTATGGCGCGGTTGCGTTCTGTGCAAATGATTGCCTAAGTAAAGTGCTTTGTCCACTCATCTCTGCTCTCCTGCACCTGACTTCTATGCACCAGCTACACTCACCCCTTGACACCATATTAACAAAGGAAATTAACAGTACAGATAGATAGCAATAAAAACTGTACCATAGAGGCACAGAATAAGTTAAAAGGAAAAACAAAAAGAAATAGAAGAACTTATTCAAGAAACATATTATATTATATACATATACAGTGGGGAGAACAAGTATTTGATACACTGCCGATTTTGCAGGTTTTCCTACTTACAAAGCATGTAGAGGTCTGTAATTTTTATCATAGGTACACTTCAACTGTGAGAGACGGAATCTAAAACAAAAATCCAGAAAATCACATTGTGTGATTTTTAAATAATTAATTTGCATTTTATTGCATGACATAAGTATTTGATACATCAGAAAAGCAGAACTTAATATTTGGTACAGAAACCTTTGTTTGCAATTACAGAGCTCATACGTTTCCTGTAGTTCTTGACCATGTTTGCACACACTGCAGCAGGGATTTTGGCCCACTCCTCCATACAGACCTTCCCCAGATCCTTCAGGTTTCGGGGCTGTCGCTGGGCAATACGGACTTTCAGCTCCCTCCAAAGATTTTCTATTGGGTTCAGGTCTGGAGACTGGCTAGACCACTCCAGGACCTTGAGATGCTTCTTACGGAGCCACTCCTTAGTTGCCCTGGCTGTGTGTTTCGTTTCGTTGTCATGCTGGAAGACCCAGCCACGACCCATCTTCAATGCTCTTACTGAGGGAAGGAGGTTGTTGGCCAAGATCTTGCGATACATGGCCCCATCCATCCTCCCCTCAATACGGTGCATTCGTCCTGACCCCTTTGCAGAAAAGCATCCCCAAAGAATGATGTTTCCACCTCCATGCTTCACGGTTGGGATGGGTTCTTGGGGTTGTACTCATCATCCTTCTTCCTCCAAACACGGCGAGTGGAGTTTAGACCAAAAAGCTCTATTTTTGTCTCATCAGACCACACGACCTTCTCCTATTCCTCCTCTGGATCATCCAGATGGTCATTGGCAAACTTCAGACGGGCCTGGACATGCGCTGGCTTGAGCAGGGGGACCTTGCATGCGCTGCAGGATTTTAATCCATGATGGCGTAGTGTGTTACTAATGGTTTTCTTTGAGACTGTGGTCCCAGCTCTCTTCAGGTCATTGACCAGGTCCTGCTGTGTAGTTCTGGGCTGATCCCTCACCTTCCTCATGATCATTGATGCCCCACGAGGTGAGATCTTGCATGGAGCTCCAGACCGAGGGTGATTGACCGTCATCTTGAACTTCTTCCATTTTCTAATAATTGCGCCAACAGTTGTTGCCTTCTCACCAAGCTGCTTGCCTATTGTCCTGTAGCCCATCCCAGCCTTGTGCAGGTCTACAATTTTATCCCTGATGTCCTTACACAGCTCTCTGGTCTTGGCCATTGTGGAGAGGTTGGAGTCTGTTTGATTGAGTGTGTGGACAGGTGTCTTTTATACAGGTAACGAGTTCAAACAGGTGCAGTTAATACAGGTAATGAGTGGAGAACAGGAGGGCTTCTTAAAGAAAAACTAACAGGTCTGTGAGAGCCGGAATTCTTACTGGTTGGTAGGTGATCAAATACTTATGTCATGTAATAAAATGCAAATTAATTACTTAAAAATCATACAATGTGATTTTCTGGATTTTTGTTTTAGATTTCGTCTCTCACAGTTGAAGTGTACCTATGATAAAAATTACAGACCTCTACATGCTTTGTAAGTAGGAAAACCTGCAAAATCGGCAGTGTATCAAATACTTGTTCTCCCCACTGTATATATTATAAAAATTAAGCAAGCTGGATGTAATATGGGGAAAAATGCACCAAACTCTTTTTCAATCTTCAACATAGAGTTGAAGTCAGAAGTTTACATACACTTAGTAGAAGTTTACATACATTAAGTGGACTGTGCCTTTAACCTCTCTGGGATATGTGGGATGGTAGCGTCCCACCTGGTCAACATCCAGTGAAAATGCAGAGCGCCAAATTCAAATAAATGACTATAAAAATGTAACTTTCATGAAATCACACATTCAATATACCAAATTAAAGCTACACTTGTTGTGAATCCAGCCAACGTGTCAGATTGTCACGATCGTCGTAACAATGAAGAGAGGAGGACCAAGGCGCAGCGTGATAACAGTACATCTTCTTTTATTACCGAAGACGAACACGAAACGAACACTGACAAACTATACAAAAACAACAAACGACCGTGAAGCTATAAAACGAAAGTGCAGACACAAGCAACTAACATAAAGACATAGACAATCACCCACAAATTACCTAATGACTATGGCTGCCTAAATATGGCTCCCAATCAGAGACAACGATAGACAGCTGTCTCTAATTGAGAACCAATCTAGGCAACCATAGATATACAATCCCCTAGACTAGACACTGCCCGATAAACATACAAAAACCCCTAGACAATACAAAACACATACATCCCCCATGTCACACCCTGACCTAACTAAAATAATAAAGAAAACAAAGATAACTAAGGCCAGGGCGTGACAGTACCCCCCCCCCCCCCCCAAAGGTGCGGACTCTGGCCGCAAAACCTGACATAGAAGGGGAGGGTCCGGGTGGGCCTTCTTACGGCGGCGGCTCGGGTGCGGGACGTGGCCCCCACTCCACCATAGTCAATACCCGCTTTGGTGGCGCCTCTGGAGCGAGGACCCTTACAGCGAGTCCCGGACTGAAAACTATCCTAGAGGGTGCCACTGGACGGAGGGGCAGCTCCGGACTGAGGGGCAGCTCCGGACTGAGGGGACTGAGGGGCAGCTCCGGACTGAGGGATAGCTCCGGACTGAGGGGCAGCTCCGGACTGAGGGGCAGCTCCGGACTGAGGGGACTGAGGGGCAGCTCCGGACTGAATGGCAGCTCATGACTGGAGGGCAGCTCATGACTGGAGGTCCGCTCATTACTGGCAGGCAGCTCATGACTGGCGGGCAGTCAGGACCTGCCAGAGTCGGGTAGCTCAGACGGCGCTGGGCAGGCGGACAGCGCAGACGGCGCTGGGCAGACGGCAGACTCAGACTGTGCTGGGCAGACGGGCAGCGCAGGTGGCGCTGGGCAGACGGATAGCTCAGATGGCAGCTCTGGCAGCTCCTGACTGGATGGCGGCTCTGGCAGCTTCTGGCTGACTGGCGGCTCTGGCAGCTCCTGGCTGACTGGCGGCTCTGGCAGCTCCTGGCTGACTGGCGGCTCTGGCAGCTCCTGGCTGACTGACGACTCTGGCAGGTCCTGACTGACTGACGACTCTGGCAGGTCCTGGCTGACTGACGACTCTGGCAAGTCCTGGCTGACTGACGAATCTGGCAGGTCCTGGCTGACTGGCGGCTCTGGCAGCTCCTGGCTGACTGGCGGCTCTGGCATGTCCTGACTGGCGGGCGGCTCTGGTGGCTCCTGACTGACGGAAGGCTCTAGCGGCTCCTGACTGACGTACGGCTCTAGTGGCTCAGGACAGACGGGCGGCTTTGACGGCTCCGGACAGACGGGCGGCTCAGACGGCGCTGGGCAGACGGGCAGCGCAGGAGGCGCTGGGCAGACGGACAGCTCAGATGGCGCTTGGCAGACAGGCAGCGCAGGCGGCGCTGGGCAGACGGGTAGCTCAGACGGCGCTGGGCAGGCGGACAGCGCAGACGGCGCTGGGCAGACGGCAGACTCAGACTGTGCTGGGCAGACGGGCAGCGCAGGTGGCGCTGGGCAGACGGATAGCTCAGATGGCGCTTGGCAGACGGGCAGCGCAGGCGGCGCTGGGCAGACGGGTAGCTCAGACAGCGCTGGGCAGACGGCAGACTCTGGCCGGCTGAGGCGCACAGTAGGCCTGGTGCATGGTGCCGGAACTGGTGGTACCGGGCTGGAGACACGTACCACAGGGCGAGTGCGTGGAGGAGGAACAGGGCTCTGGAGACGCACTGGAAGCCTGGTGCGTGGTGTTGGCACTGGTGGTACTGGGCTGGGGCGGGAAGGTGGCGCCGGATATACCGGACCGTGCAGGCGTACTGGCTCCCTTGAGCACCGAGCCTGCCCAACCTTACCTGGTTGAATGCTCCCCGTAGCCCGACCAGTGCGGGGAGGTGCAATAACCCGCACTGGGCTGTGTTGGCGAACCGGGGACACCATACGTAAGGCTGGTGCCATGTACACCGGCCCGAGGAGACGCACTGGAGACCAGACGCGTTGAGCCGGCTTCATGGCACCTGGCTCAATGCTCAATCTAGCCCGGCCCGTGCGGGGAGGTGGAATAACCCGCACTGGGCTACGCACACGTACAGGAGACACCGTGCGCTCTTCCGCATAACACGGTGTCTGCCCGTACTCCCGCTCTCCACGGTAAGCATGGGAAGTGGGCACAGGTTTCCTACCTGACTTCGTCACACTACCCTTTAACCCCCCCCCCCCCAAGACATTTTGGGGATTTCTTCTCGGGCTTCCAGCCACACTTCCGTGCTGCCTCCTCATACCACCGCTCCTGGGCTTTAGCTGCCTCCATCTCTTCACGAGAGTGGCGATATTCTCCAATGTGAGCCCAGTGTCCTTTTCCCTCCAGAATTTCCTCCCATGTCCAGGAGTCCTGTGTAGTGGGCCGCTGCTGCTGCTGCTGCCCGTAGCCACGCTGCTTGGTTCGAGTTCGGTGGGTGGTTCTGTAACGGCAGTCTATTTCATCCTCCTCCTCGGACGAGGAGAGGCGAGAACGATCGGAGGACCAATGTACAGCGTGGTAAGTTTCCATGATTTAATAACATGAAAACAATATACAATTACAAAATAACAAAACAAACTAACCGTCACAGTCCCGTGTGGCACAAACACTGACACAGAAAACAACCACCCACAAATCCCCAACACAAAACAAGCCACCTATATATGATTCTCAATCAGGGACAACGATTGACAGCTGCCTCTGATTGAGAACCATATTAGGCTGAACACAGAAACAGACAAACTAGACACACAACATAGAATGCCCACCCAGCTCACGTCCTGACCAACACTAAAACAAGCAAAACACATAAGCACTATGGTCAGGACGTGACAATGTGAATGTGTATTATGCCAAACTAAGCTACTGCTGCTTTTCATCTACAGTCTTTAAGGCCATACATTGTCAATATCAGTATATTTTAACAAAGTAACATTTAACAATTGTTAATTGTTAATTAAAACTATGCATGTCTGTTTTCATGGTATACGAAATCAAGGACTTTGTTCACAGAGTGGATTCTTTAAGAGTAAGTATGAGGAAAAGATGGAGAATATACGAAGGCACAGCTGGGACTACTGAGGACGGACATTGCTTCATAACAAATATATGATACAATATCATTGTTAAAGGGGAAATTCAGTACCACATAATGGTAGATGGTTCTTCAACCTGAAAGTAGTCTAATCATCTAACATTAATTATATTTGCTGACACCCTACAGTCAAATTTTGGCACCAGTAGACCATAGGCGGAAATCCCAGGGGGGACGGGGGGGACACGACCCCCCCATCTTGGGAAAAATATGATTTGTCCCCCCCAATATATCACTGTAAACATAACTATGTAATTTCAATAATATTAATAATACGCAATGAAAGCACTTGTGCTGATTATAGACACTTAATAGCGCGTTTTTAAGTTTCAAAAGATTGCGACCCCCCCGCCCTTTGCCTCACAATGGTTTGATCCACTGCCAGTTCTTTAGCTGGCAAGGTAATAGAGGGTTCGTATCTACTGTCCGAAAGGGACATGTACGTAACTGACGTGAGGTTAATCCAGTCAATCCATAGCAGGTCCATAGCAATGTTATTTATTTATTTTTATGTTGGCAGGGTTCACACACTAGCTGAATTTGCAGAGCTAGCGCGCAAACTAAAGCAACCATTAACTATCAAGCTAGCTAGTACCTATTCCATTTATGTGGCGTCGTCAAAGATGGAATCTTTGCTATCGTCAGTTTATTCCAAGATCAGCATGCAGCTGGAGTGCTTCAAAGTCCCTGCGATAAGGTTAGCGATAAACTGAAGTCCAAACTGAACAGAACAGAACTACACTCTCTTCTACCATTGTCTTAAATATATATAATGGTCTCGTTGCAAAAGATAAATTGTCGTTAGTGAACTTTTTTTATTTTATTTTATTTCACCTTTATTTAACCAGGTAGCAAAGATTATAGCAAACACACAGAAACGGAATTGGTGCTCGCTAGCTTTACAAATTCAGCTATTGTTGGAAGCCAGCCAATATGAAACAAACTATTAAAATTACAAAAGGTTGCAGCATGTGTTGTGTAAATGTGTGTGCAGCTAGGCCAGCCAGCCAGGTAGAAAAATGGCGGACGGACATCAGAGTATTTGTCAGTACACCAAAACGCATAGTAAGAACTCTAGTAGCCTAATCTCAAAGACTAGTTGATAAAATGTTCATAAGAAAGAAGTGAAATGCTAATGGAAATGTTTCACAATGATGTCATTAGGCAGAGCAGGCAACAGATGGCACAGACAGCAGAGCTGGGGACAGATATGCAGGGACAGATTGGCAGAGACAGGGAGTCTCAGGTAAGTTTGTTGAGTCTTTGTTTGGCAACATTATGAAAGGTTCTCAATTTTTTTGACTTGTAAAATAGGGACATAATTGGAAAATGCCACGGATACCCCCACTCTCAACTAAAACTGGTGACTAAACTAAGATTTGTTTACGGCAATGGTATTGCTGTTGTGATTAATTGTGTAGTTTTGGGTACCGGTAGTTAGGAGTACGGCAAACACCTTATTTATTTTCTAGGAGACAGACTGTGAGTCAGTTAGGGTGGTGAAAGGGAAAGAGCCAGGGAGAGAGACTTCAGAGGACAGTGTCACAGCCACGGCAGGACCAAGTGTCACCCTTGTTGCCAGCAGCACCAGTATAGGGGACAGTGGCACAGCATTGTCCAGTTACCTCAGTGATGGCACAAAACCATATCAGCCACACCCACAATTTATAGAACCGCAAACTCTTGCCAACAGAGTGTTGACGTTTCAAGAGAGATGGTTTCGCGATTTCCCCTGGCTACATTATAATCCATCAATAAAAGGAGTGTTGTGTTTTCAAGCCAGCCATCTTTTGGCCAAAGAGCAGATTAGCCTTCATTAGTGCAGGATTTAGGAACTGGAGAAAAGCCATTGAAAAATTCACAGCACATCAAAACTGCCAAACCCACCGCCACTTTGTAATTGTAACAGCACACCAGCTAAATCCAATCAGTGTCCAGTTATCCAGCGCGTGGGGTAAACAGCAGGATGACGCAAGGCATTGCTTGATGAAAATTGTTAGTTCGGTGCGGCATGTAGTAAGACAGGGACAAGCCTTTAGAGGCCACACGGATGACAGTGGGAATTTATACCAGATTTTGAAACTTAGGGCAGAAGAGGATGATCCCATTTTACTGAAGTGGTTAACAGAGCGTACCACAATGTACACAGGCCCCAAAGCACAGAATGAAATTCTGAACATCATGGCCAATAGTCATTCGAGGCATTGCAGCTGAGATTTCATTAATTGTTGATGGTACTCAAGATGTCTCTGGTGCTGAACAGGAGAATGTCTGTCTGCGTTATGTTGACCATGACCCTCACAAGGAGTTTATTGGGCTATACAGGGTGTCTGAGACAACAGGCGAGGGCATTGCGAAAGTGGCAACTGATGTGTTGTTGAGGAAACCCGCAAACATATGCTCGGTTCTTTTGTTCAGTAGTGTGTATAGCAGTGGTTCTCAACCTTTTTGGGGTACTGGAACCCCTGCATATTTTGAGGCAAGGCAGGCAAGGTTTTGAGCGGTCCTCAGGGACCTCCCCTCTATATTATATGTAAATTTACTGGAAACCTTGTGGTACTGACTACATTCATTACACTTTTTTATTTCACGGACCCCTTGCAATTAGTCCATGGACCCCTGTTTGAGAACCCCTGGTGTAATTGATATTTGTTCTTTTGTTTAGTAGTTTTCAGTACACTTACAAATTATTTATTTCATGTTATTTTATTTAAAATTGCATACTTTGTGCGACATACTTGTCCATAGCTGCTGTTTGAAGAGTTGAGACACTGACTGAAGGATATTTTGTTTGATTTATTTGGGTTTTTCATTGAAGTAGTTATTTTGCTTTTAGAACTGTACTTATTTTAAGCTTTTTGTTCTTGCAAAGATATTGTAGTAGACTCAGGCCAGGTGCACATATTTAATGACTATATAAATGTATCAGAAAAAGTCAAATTAAAAGGTCAATTCAATACGGAGACCAACTTTGTGATGGTTCTCAATGGAGATTCTTTTAGATGTGATCACACCATGTTCATTGTATTTATGAAAACTACACCCATACAGTACCATTGTCACCTACTGACCTTTCTTGATATTGCTGGTTGTAAGTACGAATACCTGCATGCATACATACTGGACTGGTAAGGAGCACTGCTATAACTATTATTAGTAGTAGAATTATAATGATTTAAACATTTGAACAAGTTGGGAAAACCCTTCAGTTAACTACTGTACCTATCAATTATCCAGTTGTAGGAATTATGGTTCCTCAATATACATTTAACATATAACAACGTATGCTATGTGTTACAGCACTACTTTTGGTGTCCCCCTCAGGAATTGCTCTTGAGAAAATTTAATGTAATTGTCCCCTCCAAGGTTGATATCAGATTTTCGCCCCTGCAGTAGACTAACTAGCTAGCTAGCTATGTAAACCACACCCTTCTGTGAACGTGCCTTCTACAAGGCAGTACTTATTTTAAATTAGGCAAGATTATAAGATATTACGATTGGTGTATTAAAATTACTGGCTTTATGTGGTGTCACACATAATCCCGCCTCCTAAATTCAGAGGAGGAAGCAAGTAACCTTATCGTTATCGATGTACCAGCAACAGTAATTTGCTTTGTGAACTATAAAATGACATCGGCACTCCTCAGCACTCTATTGCACTGAAATGTTGTATGTTTCATTTTCTTAAATAGTCTGTTAATAACTTTTATAAAGACAGCTTGACACACTCAGTTATTTTGGAATTGCATGACCTATGTATGTCAATTCCACAAAATGGTACTTCTCTTTAGGATGTTACCCATTACATGACGTTGAACTGATTTCAAGTAAGGAAAGTGCTTATTCTAGAAACCACTGGTTTGAAAGCTTTTGCAACACTTCAAGGACCCACATGGTGGCACTGGTTAACAACATACACGCCTCACCAGTACCATACTTAACCCAAAATTAACCCAAATACTCTAGCTGTATAGGTGTCTATATCTGTACTATAATCCTAATTTCATTTAAGAAACATTTTCATTGCCATCCATTATGAATGTAGATCATTAAATATTTTTACTGAACTTTCCAAGCAGTGTGAGTGTTTTTCCAAAGTCGGATATTATTTCAAACCAAATATTATTTGTCACAGGAGCCGAATACCACAGGTGCACACCTTACTGTGAAATGCTTACAAGCCCTTTAACCAACAATGCAGATCAAGAAATAGAGTTAAGAAAATATATACTAAATAAACTAAAGTGAAAAAAATTACAATAAAAAAAAATCTAAAAGTAACAAAAGAAAATGACATAACAAAAATGAGGCTACATACAGGGTTACCGGTACCAATGTGCAAGGGTACAGGTAATTCTAGGTAATTTTTTCAAAGTGACTATGCATAGATAATAAACAGCGAGTAACAGCAGTGTAAAAACAAAGGGGGAGGGGTGGGGGGGTCAATGTAAATAGTCTGGGTTGCCATTTGATTAATTGTTCAGCTGACACCGCCTAGTATATAGTTCCTAGATATCAGAAAGCTTGGCCCCAGTGATGTGCTGGGCCGATCGCATTACCCTCTGTAGCGCCTTACGGTCAGATGCCGAGCAGTTGCCATACCAGGTGGTGATGCAACTGGTCAGGATGACCTCGATGGTGCAGCTTTAGAACTTTTGGAGGATCTGGGGACCCATGCCAAATCTTTTCAGTCTCCTGAGGGGGAAAGGTTTTGTCGTGCCCTCTTCACAACTGTCTTGGTGTGTTTGGACCATGATAGTTTGTTGGTGATGTGGACACCAAGGAACTTGAAACTCTCAACCCACTCCACTTCAGCCCCGTCAATGTTAACGGGGGCCTGTTCGGCCCTCCTTTTCCTATAGTCCACGATCTGCTCCTTGGTCTTGCTCTCATTGAGGGAGAGGTTGTTGTCCTGGCACCACACTGCCAGGTCTCTCCCTATATGCTGTCTCATCATTGTTGGTGATCAGGCCTACCCATATTGTGTTGTCAGGAAACTTAATGATGGTGTTTGAGTCGTGCTTGACCACACAGTCGTGGGTGAACAGGGAGTACAGGAGGGGACTAAGCACCCACCCCTGAGGGGCCCCAGTGTTGAGGATCAGTATGGCAGATGTGTTGTTGCCTGCCCTTACCACCTTGGGGCAGCCCGTCAGGATGTCCAGGATCCAGTTGCAGAGGGAGGTGTTTAGTCCCAGGGTCCTTATTTTACTGATGCGCTTTGTGGGCACTATGGTGTTGAATGCTGATCTGTAGTCAATGACCAGCATTCTCAAATAAGTGTTCATTTTGTCCAGGTGGGAAAGGGCAGTGTGGAGTGCGAATGAGATTGCGTCATCTTTAACCTTTATTTAACTAGGCAAGTCAGTTAAGAACAAATTCTTATTTATGGTATGCAAATTGGAGAGGGTCTAGGTTTTCCGGCATGATGGTGTTGATGTGAGCCATGACCAGATTTTCAAAGTACTTCATGGTTACCGACGTGAGTGCTAAGGGGCGCTAATCATTTAGGCAGGTTACCTTCACTTTCTTGGGCACAGGGACTATGGTGGCCTGTTTGAAACATGTAGGTATTACAGACTCAGTCAGGGAGAGGTTGAAAATATCAGTGAAGACACTTGCCAGTTTGTCCGCGCATGGTTTGAGTACACGTCCTGGTAATCCATCTGGCCCTGCAGCTTTGGGAATGTTGACCTGTTTAACCTCTGTAGGGTACGTGAGACGTTAGCGTCCCACCTCTTCAACAGCCAGTGAAAGTGCAGGGCGACAAATTCAAAACAACAGAAATCCCATAATTAAAATTCCTCAACATACATGTATTTTACACCATTTTAAAGATACACTTGTTGTAAATCCAGCCACAGTGTCCGATTTCAAAAAAGCTTTACGACGAAAGCAAACCAAACGATTATGTTAGGTGAGTGCCTATTCACAGAATAACACAGCCATTTTTTCCAATCAAAGACAGGAGTCACAAAATGCAGAAATAGAGATAAAATGAATCACTAACCTTTGATGATCTTCATCAGATGACACTCATAGGACTTCATGTTACACAATGCATGTATGTTTTGTTCGGTAAAGTTCATATTTATATTTAAAAAATCAGTATACATTGGCGCGTTATGTTCAGTAGTTCCAAAAACATCCGGTGATTCTGCAGAGAGCCACATCAATTTCCAGAAATACTCAAAATAAATGTTTATCAAAGATACAAGTGTTATACATGGATTTTAGATCAATTTCTCCTAACAACTATTATAATGTAATACAAGCATTATAACATAATCTTACAAGCATTATAACATAATCTTGCAATTTTCCACGACAACCCGTCGCAAGACTGGTTGATGCTAATTTATAAAACCCTCGTAGGCCCCCCTTTCTAAGATATCTACTGCAGCCCTCATCCTCCACATACAACACCCGTTCTGCCAGTCACATTCTGTTAAAGGTCCCCAAAGCACACATATCCCTTGGTCGCTCCTCTTTTCAGTTCGCTGCAGCTAGCTACTGGAACGAGCTGCAACAAACACTCAAACTGGACAATTTTATCTCAATCTCTTCATTCAGAGACTCAATCATGGACACTCTTACTGACAGTTGTGGCTGCTTTGTGTTATGTATTGTTGTCTCTACCTTCTTGAACTTTGTGCTGTTGACTGTGCCCAATAATGTTTGTACCATGTTTTGTGCTGCTACCATGTTGTGTTTCTACCATGTTGTTGTTATGTTGTGTTCCTACCATGCTGTGTTGTCATATGTTGCTGCCTTGCTATGTTGTTGTCTTAGGTCTCTCTTTATGTAGTGTTGTGTTGTCTCTCTTGTTGTGATGTGTGTTTTGTTCTGTATTTATATAATTTTTTTAAATCCCAGGCCCCCGTCCCCGCAGGAGGCCTTTTGCCTTTTGGTAGGCCGTCATTGAAGGTTAAATTAAATAAAGGTTCAATAAAAAATTTAACAAATAAAAATAAAACCTTCACAAACTTTTACAGATGCACAATTGAGAGCATCCTGTCGGTCTGTATCATCAAAGCTTGGACCGAGAGACTGAAAAATAGCTTCTCTCTCAAGGCCATCAGACAGTTAAAACAGCCATCACTAGGCTGATACAGACTTGAGATCATTGGCCACTTTAATAAATGGATCACTATGAAAACTGAAAATTATTCATGATTATTATTTGACCATGCTTGTCACTTATGAACATTTTTGAACATCTTGGCATAGTTCTGTTATAATCTCCACCCGGCACAGCCAGAAGAGGACTGGCCACCCCTCATAGCCTGGTTCCTCTCTAGGTTTCTTCCTAGGTTTTGGCCTTTCTAGGGAGTTTTTCCTAGCCACCGTGCTTCTACACCTGCATTACTAGCTGTTTGGGGTTTTAGGCTGGGTGTCTGTACAGCACTTCGAGATATTAGCTGATGTACGAAGGGCTATATAAAATAAAATTGAATTGAAAATCACTAGTCACTTTAATAATGCCACTTTAATAATGTTTACATATCTTGCATTACTCACCTCATATGTGTATATACTGTATTTTATACCATCTATTGCATCTTGCCTATGCTGCTCGGTCATTGCTCATCCATATATTTATATGTATATATTCTTATTCCATCCCTTTACTTAGATCTGTGTGTATTTGGTAGTTGTTGTGGAATTGTTAGATTACTTGTTAGATATTGCCGCACTGTCAGAACTAGAAGCACAAGCATTTCGCTATTCTCGAAAAACATCTGCTAACCATGTGTATGTGACCAATAAAATGTGTTTTTTTGTAGTGGAGATCAAGTTTATAAACCTGCCTGGCTGGAATGATGAGACAGTGGATTGTGCAGTCAGAGGGAACAGAGTAAATAGGCATTTTAAATCATAGATTTAGCCGGTGGTAACTTGTGGAATAGACACCGGCTGGAATGCGATTTTAACCAATCAGCATTCAGGATTAGAACCACCCGTTGTATAATTTGATGCATTGATCTTTATGGTATTTTGTATTTGTGTTTTGTAATTGCATTTTGTAATTTTTGCCCATCAATGACAGTTGAATAGCTGTGATAAGTGAATTAAGCTTGTTTTGCTAACCTATAATCAGAATATTAAAGTTGTATGGCGTTTGTTTTTAAATTCATTAAATATTGTTTTAAAATGTTCTCAAATTTAAAATGGAGGTACATTCTTCCTTTCCTACCTGGACTGACCTCCACTCAATCAGATTAAATATCAGACAATGTCAGCCCAAAATGTATCCACTAAAGTATCTGAGGTCAGTGAAGTCTGCAAACATTGGCTTGGTCCATGCCAACACTTTTTGTTTACTTTGTATGTACATAGATTGTAGGTCATTTAACAAACAAAGGTGGCCTCACTGCTCTGAATGCTCAAGGAAGACATAACATGCTTGGCTCAGTAAATAGGCTAATCTGTATTAGTCTGACAATCTTAACTGAAATGACAGGCTAAAATTGGATTGGAAAGTAAATCCCTAGAAGGTAACTGGGATTATGGGCCCACTGCTCCCATTTGGTGCCTTACGAACACAAACCTGTCATGCCATTACATGCCTCGACCTTGACCATCTGATCCAGTGACTTATTACAGGCCCCAGGATTACCCTCTTCAATCGGGGTTAAATGAGCACCCGTGAACCCACCCCACCCGAGCATGGGCTGATTCTCAGAAGTGGTTAACCCAATCTCTGGAGCTGACCCTAAAGTAGATCACTTAGACACACACACACACACACACACACACACACACACACACACACACACACACACACACACACACACACACACACACACACACACACACACACACACACACACACACACAGATGGGCAGTATTTATTTTACATGTATTTGAAAGGAGAGCTCGGAGAGATGACCAATCAAGTTCAAGTTAAGTTTTGTTTCATATCTACTTTTAATTCTACTATCAAAACATGCTTTACCAGCCGGTTGAGGGTTCATTTAGTTATCATACCATTTACAGTTAATAGTCTTTATTTAGTCAGGTAATAAGTCATGGAGTGGAACATTTACTCAGACACTTCTGAAACCAAACATTTTTATTGGCTAGAGTGCCGCTAGACATATTTGTTGGGAACACATTGACATATAATATTTTGGACATACTGAATTTTTTGTCGGGATCATGATAGAGTTGGGAGCACTGGAGTCATGCATCCCCCTCCACTCTGGCATTCCTTGTTTGGTCCCTCTGTCTTTCCACATCACCATAGTATTCAATATAAGATAACATATACGATAATACTTAAACATTTAGGTATGATGCTTTATGCGTATTATTTGAAAGGGTAACTATCTCAGCGGATAATAGTTACAGCAGTCTGTCTAACGGGGGTGGGTGTTGCTGCAATATAGGGAGAATCTCATTCACATGATGGTTTTGCCCTCTTTACAGAACGAGAAGGCCCGCACACTGCTAAATCTCCCAATTCACCTCTTTATTGACAACGTTTCGATCCGAAACGAATCTTCGTCAGGTCAAACACGCTGAGTGTTCACATCCCAAAATATACACATTTTCCCTCTTTACACACAACGACTTCAGTAAATAGTTTTGAAGTTGTTTCCAATTAAGAGAGTCTTCTCCTCATTTAATCTCATGACACCTAAATCGGTTGGCCCTTAATACTTAGCTAGCCTTGTCAAGCTTGGCTTTGTATCATGAGGGCGTAACCAACGCACAAATAGGTTGTCACTGTTTGTGTTTGCATTGTACTGCATATACTATATGTGGTGTGAATTATATTTTTATGGGCCCCCTGATCATTTCAAATCAAAAGCACAGTATAGGCTACTACCTTGTAAATAGTGTATTGTGGAAATAATGTGGACAACAAGGATGCCACCTCATTAACCTTGGAGACTACAGAGTGTCATTTCTAATGCAGAGGTGGATAAAGGACGTAATGATCTCATAAAATGGCCGTAGATGAGGAATATGGTTTCATAACATCTGCACAACAATAACAGGGATTATATCATTAAGTCTTATTACAGGGCATAGCCTTAGCCAGCAAAAGCATTATAGACTACATCAGCACTCGGAGAGACACTCTTCTTTATCAATCTACTTGTCCTCGGGTTCAGGTCTAATAGTGTTTCACACATTCATAATATAAGGCTTCAGAGTTTATAGTATACTCATACTGTGTACTACATATTACTATACTGTACAGTAGCGTGTAATGTTTGCATTTGTATTTATTAAGGATCCCCATTAGCTGCTGCCAAGGCAGTTATTCTTCTTGGGGTCCAGCAACATTAAGGCAGTTATATACAATTAAAAATATTACATGACATTACATTTCATAACACTTTTCACAACACATTAAGTGTGTGCCCTCGGGCCACTACTCTACTACCACATATCTACAATACAAAACGTTTGGCAGCAGTTTGTGCTGATTGTTTTATGTCCATATTTGGGTTCAAATAGTATTTTTATTTATTTATTTTAATTTTTTTCTTTTTTCTAGGGGTGGATCAGCTTAATATTGCGGAAAGAATGTTGCTTCCAATGTAATTGTCTGCATCATTTCCAATCCCCCATATTTTTTGGGGTAAATATATATATCCATACACGCATGCATACATATACACATATATACATACACATACCTATATAGACATACATACTTTTTTAAAGAATATACCTTTATTATTATTCCCCGCAACCCTACAACCACTCCCCCAATTGGAGTAAACTAATAAACACTTCTGCTTTTACCTTCAATTTATACATCTTATACCTATTTTACAGACACAGTCTCCTTTATAATAGTTCTCTCTTGTTTGTTCTTAGTCCTTCCTCTATTTCTGTTGTCCATCCAATTTTATTTCCACTTGTAACTGTGCTATTTCACAAAAGCTCCGCACCTATACACATTTCACAGATCCCGTATGCCCTACATTGTTTATCTTGTTATTAGTCCCACCCTTCAGTTCCACTCAACCCTTCCCATCTATCTTCCAACATCATCCATTTCGGATTTTTATTTGCCATATATTTTTCAACTGTGCTGTGATGCTTCACAAAAGATTTGAACCTTCCTATTCTCATAGCTTCTACAGATTGTAAATTAAAAATAAACATTTTTGCTAAAATAATTATTATATTATTGATTGATTGACTATGGCTTTTCAAATCCCCCAGTATTGCTATCTGTAGCGTTAGTTCTAGGCAAGTGTTGCAATTCTTCAGCCATTCCTGGACCTGTGACCAAAAACGAGCTACATATGGACAATACCAAAATAAATGATCTAATGACTCTGCCTCCTCACAACAGAATCTGCAGAGCTGGGAAGATTGTATACCCCATATATATAACATTCTATTAGTTGCAAGAATTTTGTACAGTAATTTAAATTGAAAAATTCGAAGTTTTGAATCCGGCGTTGTTTTGCGTATCAATTCATAAACCATGTGCCATGGAATGGGTACATCGAAAATCTCTTCCCAACTATTTTGCAATTTATATGGCACAGCTGTCAGTTTTTTGGTCCTTAAATGAAATTGGTATATGTTTTTATTTATCACACTTTTCTTTAACCATTTATGTTCTTTAATACAGGGCCGACATACAAGTTCCTTACTTTTTCCCCCTTCTACTTGCCTCTTCCATTTTTGTGGTAATGCTGCAATTAATTGGTTGTAATTTTGGGTAGAGCAGACATTTCCATATGTCTGTGTTAGCTGCATGTGTGACATAACTCCACCAGTCCTATTTATGATATCATTCACAAAAATTATACCTTTTTTTTTAATTTCTTCGATAAATACAGTTTTTTTTATCAATTACTATATTTGAATTTAACCACAATATTTGTTGTACTATTTGTTCCGTCCTTTCAGGTGGATTAAACTGAAATTGCAACCAACTTTCTAAGGCTTGTTTAAAAAATAAGGATATTTTGGAGATTATTTCCTTTTCAAACAACCGAAAGTGAGCAGGTGTAATCTGAATAAAGGGAAAAAGGCCCTTCTTGAACATAGGATGAGATATTCGTACCAATTTACTAGAGAACCAGTTTGGATTTAAGTATAACTTTTGTATGACTGATGCCTTTAGTGAGAGGTCTAATGCTTTAATATTTAATAATTTCTGCCCTCCGAATTCATATTCGTTATATAAATAGGCCCTTTTAATTTTATCTGGCTTGCCGTTCCAAATAAAATTGAATATTTTTTGTTCATATAATTTAAAAAGCAGGTCACTAGGTGTAGGCAAAACCATAAGCAAATAGGTAAACTGTGATATGACTAAAGAGTTAATCAGGGTGATTTTTCCACAAATAGACAGGTATTTTCCTTTCCATGGTAGCAAGATCTTATCTATTTTTGCTAACTTTCTATAAAAATTTATTGGAGTGAGATCATTTCTTTCTTTTGGGATTTTTATACCGAGTATGTCCACATCTCCGTCAGACCATTTAATTGGTAAACTACATGGCAATATAAAATGTGTATTTTTTAGTGATCCAATACGTAATATGGTACATTTATCATAATTTGGTTTTAATCCAGAGAGGATAGCAAAGGTATCTAGATCCTCTATGAGGCCGTGGAGAGACTCTAGTTGTGGTTTTAAAAGAAAACATGAATCATCAGCGTACAATGACACCTTAGTTTTTAAGCCACGGATTTCTAATCCATTAATATTAATGTTTGATCTAATTTTAACAGCTAACATTTCGATGGCAATAATAAATAGATATGCCGATAGTGGACAACCTTGTTTTACTCCTCTAGATAGTTTAAAATTTTCTGAGATGTAGCCATTATTTACTATTTTACACCTAGGGTTACTATACATAATTTTAACCCATTTTATAAGAGATTCCCCAAAATTGAAATATTCTAGGCATTTATATATAAACTCCAGTCGTACTTTATCAAAAGCCTTTTCAAAATCAGCTATGAAAACCAGACCTGGTGTCCCCGATATTTCATAGTGTTCTATTGTTTCCAGTACTTGCCTTATATTATCTCCAATGTATCGTCCATGTAAAAAACCTGTCTGATTAGGATGAATAATATCTGACAAAACTTTTTTTATTCTATGCGCCAAGCATTTTGCTAGGATTTTTGCATCACAACACTGAAGTGTAAGAGGTCTCCAATTTTTTAATTGGACTGGATCTTTATATATACCACTTGGGTCCTGTTTCAGTAATAACGATATCAGACCTTCTTGTTGCGTGTCTGATAATCTACCATTTATATAGGAGTGGTTAAAACAAGCTAATAATGGTCCTTTGAGTATATCAAAAAAAGTTTTGTATACTTCCACTGGTATGCCATCCAGCCCTGGAGTTTTCCCATCCTTAAAGGCCCCAATTGCATCAAGCAGTTCCTCCTCTGTAATTTGGCCTTCACATGAGTCTTTCTGTACAGATGTTAATTTTACATTATTAATAGGAAAAAAATCCATACAATTAGTTTCAGTTAGTGGAGATGGAGGAGCCTGAAACGAAAACATATTCTTAAAGTACTTTACTTCCTCTTTCAAAATATAATTTGGTGAATCATGCGTGACTCCATCATTTGTAACAAGTTTTAATAAAAAAATTTTGGTAGCATTTCTATATTGAAGATTGAAAAATAATTTGGTGCATTTTTCCCCATATTCCATCCAGTTCGCTTTATTTTTATAATATATTACACTGGATCTTTCTTGAATAAGTTCCTCCATTTCTTTTTGTTTTTCCTCTAACTTATTCTGTGCCTCTATGGTACCGTTTTTATTGCTATCTAACTGTACTGTTAGTCCTTCAATTTCCTTTGTTAATATGGACTCTTTTGATCTAAATTCCCTTTGTTTTATAGATGAGTACTGATTTGCATGGCCTCTAAAGGCACACTTAAAAGTGTCCCATACAATAAGGGGATCTGCTGTACCTATGTTATGTCTGAAAAAGTCAGTTATAAAATCTTCTGTCCTAGTTCTAAACAATTTATCATCTAGTAGACTTTGATAAAATTTCCAATATCCTCGCCCACGTGGAAATTCTGTAAGAGAAATATATATGCCAATTATGTGATGATCCGACCGCATTCTGTCCCCTATCAACACTTTTTAAACTTTTGGTGCCAGAGAGAATGGTATAAGAAAGTAGTCAAGACGACTAGCTTGATTCAGCCTCCGCCATGTATATCTCACTAAATCAGGGTATTTAAGTCTCCATATATCCACTAATTCCAATATATCCATGACATTCATGATTTCCTTAAGTGCCTGAGGGTGATAGTTTGTAGTGTGATTTCCTTTCCGGTCTATAGAGGTATTTAAGACCGTATTAAAATCTCCCACTATAATAATAGAGTCTAGTGTTGCTTGTAGAGTTGATAAATTCTTATATATATTTTCAAAGAAGCTTGGATCATCATTATTCGGACCGTATAGGTTAACAAGCCATATTTGTTTATTGTCCAATAACATATTTAAAATAATCCATCTACCTTGAGGATCTGTTTGGACAATTTGCACATTTGGATCAAAATTATTGTTAATTAAAACCATCACCCCTTTTGAATTTCTTTGCCCATGGGAGAAATATATTTTGCCCCCCCAGTTCTTTTTCCACAAAACTTCATCTAAAACTGTTGAATGGGTTTCCTGTAAACAATAGATATTATAATCCTTCTCTTTTAGCCAGGTAAATACTGATCGTCTTTTCTTATTATCTGCTAAGCCATTACAATTGTAACTGGCTATACTTATTTCACCACTTACCATAATGAGACACACCTTTCATTCTTTTAATCAGAATATATTTTTGTAAACGTACTATTAAAAAGTAACATAATGATTGAGTGTCTATATAGTTGTACCATGATATTTGCATTTTTACTAAGTAAACCTCCAATTGGTCCCTACTATTCCACCCGCTAAAAGGCCTCATCTCGAGATGGCTTGTCATCCCAATGCCCGGCAGACCACCCTCGACCCCCTGTATCCCATAGCCCTGAACCGACAGGGATCCATTCTTTGAAAAGAGCATACAGTGCCATTTACCGAATTGAAGTAGATCAATTGCCATATGCATTTCCATTGCCCTCACCTCGATTTGTATTATATATATCTGTGGATCATCCTCTATTGTCCCTAACATCTTTTACTTCTTCCTTCGCAACAGTTGTGGGATACACACATACACCCACACACACTCAGCCCTTACCCCCACACAACCATAAGCTCACTTTCTCAACAATTGCACCATCCCAGAGCCCAACTCAAGATGGGTCATGATTTACAAATGCACTTGCAGTTGCAGCTGCATGAGAAGGCCTGCAAGACCGCACAAAAAATGAGCAAAAATTGAGAGATTTATTTACCATTGTCACATCCTAGATAATGGAGGTCAAATGTACACCTTATTCCTGAAACACCCACAATACGGCCACCCGTCATGACCATGTCCCCACGCATCTCCATGCAGTCCGACTTTGATTTTGTGCCGCCAGGGCCATAATAATATACCCCCTCTCTGAATGTCCGAGTGTGACCCCCTCCCCATGGGTTACTGCAGCTAGTGTTGCCAGCACTGCCACTGCCTGGGTGGGGGCACCCCACCGGAATCCCCACCGGCTAGGTACAAGGTCGTCAAGGTTCTCATTAGCAGCTTTGAGAATTTCCTTGTATATTATGCTCTCCCTTTAGGGGGCTTTGGCTTTGCAGGACCAACCCTGCCAAGCAGGCTCAGAATCTTGAGGGGGCAGTGCTGCTCTTGGTCTCTGACCTCATTTTAGCTGCATACAGACCGCTTACAGCGAGCACATAAAACAGTTAGGGACTTCTCCTTAGTATCTGGGTCCTTCAGGTGGGTGTCTAGGGTATAGTGCCATGGACCGTACCATTAAAATAGGATAATAAATAATTAGATATAATTTATTTAAAAAAATTAAATAAAATGTAGTTCTCCATGATAGGACAATAAATAAATAAGACGTATAATTCATTATAAAAGTATATCCATCATCTGAACAACATTGAAAGCCCTCTCATACCCGGCTCACAGCAATACATTGGCTCTGGGATATGCAACCATTTCATTACTCACTCACTCAACTTTCCAAACATAACAAATAAAATAAAAAATAAACACAAACCATACCATCCACACATACTGTGCCTTCAAATAGTATTTGCTTTATTTAAAATACTTTGTGGTATAATTTAACCTTCCTGGAGTGCCAGATGGGTGGGGTTTGCAATTTTGGCACTATTGCACCGGTTCCATTAAGCCTGGCAAGCTTAATCAAGCGCAGCTAAAGTATCTGAAAGAAAACAAATACTATTTGAACCCGTGATCTGATGTCTACTGACTCTGTCTGAAGCTTGAATGGTGGAGGAAGGCCACATGTTGCATCTTGTTGTGTTCAGTATCCTGTTGTGTTTTGACTACCAAAGTAATTGATAGGCAAACATCAGAGGCTAATGACAAATGGAATAATAACTGTGTTATTGACTAATAATCATATGTATGAAAGTCCAACAACTTCAGAGCAGCTAGAGTATTGACACATTGAAAGGAGAAAGACATGATGATGACTATTGCCATCTTTTTTTTGGCAGTCAGCTGGACTTAGCCAATTTTGGCACATTTTGTACCAATGCAAAGCTGGATGTCCATTATCGTTAGTTAGCCTACATCTTTTTCCAGGTTCTAATTTAAGCACTGGACAGCATATACAGTGTCTTGTTTGTAGGCTAATGCTTGGGTAAAAGAGTGAGTAGCCTAATTAATGGTATACATTGATAGCATAATCATTACAAAGAGGGATAAGTAATTGGTTGAGAAATACACAAACAAAGTCATACATATAGAAACGCTTTTATTTCCATTATTGTTTGTTGTAACAATTATTTGATGAATCCAAACTATTGCTCTTGGTATATGATTGGATTGGGCAATACACATTCATTTGCTCTTTCTATCAAGAAGTTCGCATAGAAGAATGAAACAGTATAATTGTATGTCATACAAAAAAGATAATTCTACCCGTAAAGGTAGTAACACATAAATAAATACATAAATCATTTACAAGTGCATTCATTGTCCATGGGTTTCATGTTTTCTGGAATATGACATTGAGCTAAGCGTTCAGCATCCTCTCCTTATGAGTCTCATACGACATAAAGTTGTCCATGGGAATATCAAAGCACTGTGATGAGCTTGCATAAAACGGATGAAGACATTGTACTCCCGCCAGACCTTGAGTTGCATATTGTATCGAAAGGGCATAGCTCTTGTCGAACTCCGCCATTGACTTGTGCTTGTAGGAAAAGTTCCCATTCACGCTCAATGGTGGACTTAGTGGTCCCTCGAACCGGGGGCTGGTGCTGGTACAGTCTGTGAATGTAGTTTCAAAGAATGGCTCAAGCGCATTGTCGACAGTGTGGGGCTTGGCGTGGTGGATATGGGAGCTGTCCATGGTACCATACGGCGGGCTAGGGTAAGGATAGGAGGGGTGCAAAGAGAAGGATGCAGTCGATGTTTGGTGCACCTGAGACAGGATGTCCTGGGCCTGCTCTGGTAAAAACGTCCTGGGGTTGAGCTGCAGACATCCTGCCACTAGATTGGTGGTGGGCTGGGACAGTCCTTGGCATAGAGCCTGCACAAACAACATCAACTCTGGACTTTCATCCGATTGCAAGATCTCAGAGAGAGCCCATATGTAATTTTTTGCCAACCTCAATGTTTCTATTTTGGAAAGTTTCTGAGTATTAGAGTAGCAAGGTACAACTTTACGCAAACTCTCAAGTGCGTCATTGAGCCCGTGCATACGGTTTCTCTCTCGCTCATTGGCCTTAATGCGCCGGACCTTAAACCTCTGTTGTCGGGCTTTTGTCATTTTCTTCCTCTTGGTACCATGCCTCTTAGGACTCTCCTCAAGGCTCTCTTCTTCCCCCGACCCTCCTTCTTCCCCCTGCTCCTCATCGTCATTATTCTCTTCCATTCTGTTGAATCCATCATCATCGTCATTACTCATGGTATTGTGCGCACCGTTTACTGTTTCCATGTTCTGAGTGGCGCGGCATTCCTCGGTCCATTTGGAAACATCCTGCTGTGACACTGGCATGGCGTTGTCCTCTGTGTTAGACGGTCTGTCAGGGCAGAGAAGGAGAAAGTTACTTACATAGTTCAAAACTGCTGATACAAAACACCTGCGGCAAATGTGTGTAACTCTATGTAATCCTAACGCCCATGTATGATTATGTAACTGCATGATCTGAGCTTAGACAGATTCAACTATTAACCACTTCTCAGTACGATGTACTAGTAAGTGTAAAAATATAGGCTATAAAACTCCACAGTTTGCCACACAAAAAAACACTAGCAGAGTAATGTTTATACCCAACACAAATAGCAGTCTACATGTAATAAAAAGCTGACAGGAGACATTCTTAAAACTGAAACTATAAATAATTACCTTTTAATGCAGTTTATGTTGTTAAAAGAGTTCCATATCCTTTGATAAGTCCTGATTCAATCTGTCTGCAAACCTCGGATGCTGCAGTTTTATAGTATTGATGCTGAGGCTGACTGATGGTGTAGTGCACCTATGGATGCACTTTGTAAAATCCCTGCGTGGACAATGGTGGGATCAATGACCTCCCCTTTCTCCGACACGTGCCATATGGCGAGCCAAGACTCCGGCAAAAGGCCTCAAGCCTCATGTGACGTTTCCAATTTAGATTCACCGGACCTCTGGGTGCCTTCCCTGTCGAGGCTGAAAATAAAACTACCATCTGTCACCAGTCAGAGACTGCAAGGACCTGTTTGCACCCGCAGGATAAATTAACTCCAATTAGCAGGCATGTGCCATGAAAGAAGTATCCTCACATTCACCCTAACCTATTTCACCCAGCAGCATAGACATGAATTTTTTTTCCATTAAAGGCCTAGAGTTACATAGGCGGAAATCCCAGGGGGGACGGGGGGGACACGACCCCCCCATCTTGGGAAAAATATGATTTGTCCCCCCCAATATATCACTGTAAACATAACTATGTAATTTCAATAATATTAATAATACGCAATGAAAGCACTTGTGCTGATTATAGACACTTAATAGCGCGTTTTTAAGTTTCAAAAGATTGCGACCCCCCCGCCCTTTGCCTCACAATGGTTTGATCCACTGCCAGTTCTTTAGCTGGCAAGGTAATAGAGGGTTCGTATCTACTGTCCGAAAGGGACATGTACGTAACTGACGTGAGGTTAATCCAGTCAATCCATAGCAGGTCCATAGCAATGTTATTTATTTATTTTTATGTTGGCAGGGTTCACACACTAGCTGCATTTGCAGAGCTAGCGCGCAAACTAAAGCAAACATTAACTATCAAGCTAGCTAGTACCTATTCCATTTATGTGGCGTCGTCAAAGATGGAATCTTTGCTATCGTCAGTTTATTCCAAGATCAGCATGCAGCTGGAGTGCTTCAAAGTCCCTGCGATAAGGTTAGCGATAAACTGAAGTCCAAACTGAACAGAACAGAACTACACTCTCTTCTACCATTGTCTTAAATATATATAATGGTCTCGTTGCAAAAGATAAATTGTCGCTAGTGAACTTTTTTTATTTTATTTTATTTCACCTTTATTTAACCAGGTAGCAAAGATTATAGCAAACACACAGAAACGGAATTGGTGCTCGCTAGCTTTACAAATTCAGCTATTGTTGGAAGCCAGCCAATATGAAACAAACTATTAAAATTACAAAAGGTTGCAGCATGTGTTGTGTAAATGTGTGTGCAGCTAGGCCAGCCAGCCAGGTAGAAAAATGGCAGAAAAAAGTAAGAAGACGGACATCAGAGTATTTGTCAGTACACCAAAACGCATAGTAAGAACTCTAGTAGCCTAATCTCAAAGACTAGTTGATAAAATGTTCATAAGAAAGAAGTGAAATGCTAATGGAAATGTTTCACAATGATGTCATTAGGCAGAGCAGGCAACAGATGGCACAGACAGCAGAGCTGGGGACAGATATGCAGGGACAGATTGGCAGAGACAGGGAGTCTCAGGTAAGTTTGTTGAGTCTTTGTTTGGCAACATTATGAAAGGTTCTCAATTTTTTTGACTTGTAAAATAGGGACATAATTGGAAAATGCCACGGATACCCCCACTCTCAACTTAAACTGGTGACTAAACTAAGATTTGTTTACGGCAATGGTATTGCTGTTGTGATTAATTGTGTAGTTTTGGGTACCGGTAGTTAGGAGTACGGCAAACACCTTATTTATTTTCTAGGAGACAGACTGTGAGTCAGTTAGGGTGGTGAAAGGGAAAGAGCCAGGGAGAGAGACTTCAGAGGACAGTGTCACAGCCACGGCAGGACCAAGTGTCACCCTTGTTGCCAGCAGCACCAGTATAGGGGACAGTGGCACAGCATTGTCCAGTTACCTCAGTGATGGCACAAAACCATATCAGCCACACCCACAATTTATAGAACCGCAAACTCTTGCCAACAGAGTGTTGACGTTTCAAGAGAGATGGTTTCGCGATTTCCCCTGGCTACATTATAATCCATCAATAAAAGGAGTGTTGTGTTTTCAAGCCAGCCATCTTTTGGCCAAAGAGCAGATTAGCCTTCATTAGTGCAGGATTTAGGAACTGGAGAAAAGCCATTGAAAAATTCACAGCACATCAAAACTGCCAAACCCACCGCCACTTTGTAATTGTAACAGCACACCAGCTAAATCCAATCAGTGTCCAGTTATCCAGCGCGTGGGGTAAACAGCAGGATGACGCAAGGCATTGCTTGATGAAAATTGTTAGTTCGGTGCGGCATGTAGTAAGACAGGGACAAGCCTTTAGAGGCCACACGGATGACAGTGGGAATTTATACCAGATTTTGAAACTTAGGGCAGAAGAGGATGATCCCATTTTACTGAAGTGGTTAACAGAGCGTACCACAATGTACACAGGCCCCAAAGCACAGAATGAAATTCTGAACATCATGGCCAATAGTCATTCGAGGCATTGCAGCTGAGATTAGGTCTCTTCCGATTGTACAATTTTCATTAATTGTTGATGGTACTCAAGATGTCTCTGGTGCTGAACAGGAGAATGTCTGTCTGCGTTATGTTGACCATGACCCTCACAAGGAGTTTATTGGGCTATACAGGGTGTCTGAGACAACAGGCGAGGGCATTGCGAAAGTGGCAACTGATGTGTTGTTGAGGAAACCCGCAAACATATGCTCGGTTCTTTTGTTCAGTAGTGTGTATAGCAGTGGTTCTCAACCTTTTTGGGGTACTGGAACCCCTGCATATTTTGAGGCAAGGCAGGCAAGGTTTTGAGCGGTCCTCAGGGACCTCCCCTCTATATTATATGTAAATTTACTGGAAACCTTGTGGTACTGACTACATTCATTACACTTTTTTATTTCACGGACCCCTTGCAATTAGTCCATGGACCCCTGTTTGAGAACCCCTGGTGTAATTGATATTTGTTCTTTTGTTTAGTAGTTTTCAGTACACTTACAAATTATTTATTTCATGTTATTTTATTTAAAATTGCATACTTTGTGCGACATACTTGTCCATAGCTGCTGTTTGAAGAGTTGAGACACTGACTGAAGGATATTTTGTTTGATTTATTTGGGTTTTTCATTGAAGTAGTTATTTTGCTTTTAGAACTGTACTTATTTTAAGCTTTTTGTTCTTGCAAAGATATTGTAGTAGACTCAGGCCAGGTGCACATATTTAATGACTATATAAATGTATCAGAAAAAGTCAAATTAAAAGGTCAATTCAATACGGAGACCAACTTTGTGATGGTTCTCAATGGAGATTCTTTTAGATGTGATCACACCATGTTCATTGTATTTATGAAAACTACACCCATACAGTACCATTGTCACCTACTGACCTTTCTTGATATTGCTGGTTGTAAGTACGAATACCTGCATGCATACATACTGGACTGGTAAGGAGCACTGCTATAACTATTATTAGTAGTAGAATTATAATGATTTAAACATTTGAACAAGTTGGGAAAACCCTTCAGTTAACTACTGTACCTATCAATTATCCAGTTGTAGGAATTATGGTTCCTCAATATACATTTAACATATAACAACGTATGCTATGTGTTACAGCACTACTTTTGGTGTCCCCCTCAGGAATTGCTCTTGAGAAAATGTAATGTAATTGTCCCCTCCAAGGTTGATATCAGATTTTCGCCCCTGTAGAGTTATGACAGAGAGATAGATTAGGTTGGTTATAGGCCTACGGTGTGAATTTGTTTTGGTCAAATGTTGGATTTGACTGTTGGATTAGCCTAATAGCCTAGGCAATTGACATAGGCCTATTATTATTAGAAATTTCGGGTAGTAGAAGACGTATAACTTTTCATTAACACTTGTAGCGTATTCTAGGCATAAAGGGAAAAGCTTGTAGCCCTAAAGAGTGCCCTTCACAAGAAAGTTCCAAGCCTAAATGCACAATAAGAGAGGTAGGCCAGTGGGTCAGACAACTCTAAACATGGATTTAATTGGGTTATAAAATATTCTACTTTCAGAGTGTAATCTCTCTATTTGTGCGTGCCTTGGCTGGTGGCTCGAGAGATGGTCGATGCGAGGTCTGAGCCAATAGTCCTTCTCAACCAGGGTTGGGCACGCGAGCCGCAAATGCAATAACAAAATATCAGTGTTTTCCGCTTCACTAACTTGGTCGGACTTTAACAGCTGCTCTTTTCTATTCAACGTAATCCAAAAAGTAATTGACGTTTTGACCGTTGCTCTGCTGATATCACTTTGGGATTATGTGTCATGTGTCATGATGAGTTATATGCCTAAATACTTGCTTGACCGAATAAGTTAGCCAGGGATATTTGCTGGCAGGTTGCTGTAGACTGTGGTAAGACCATCCATGCCAATTTTAAAACAAACATAGGAAAGTTATTTGTTAAAGTGTTAGTTGATTGTTCAATAGCCTAATGTCCTTATGTCCCCATAGGGAACATTTTCAGGACCACAGACAACTACCCAGTTTCAAATGTGTGCATGCGTGTGTAAGTACGGTAGGTAGCCTACTCCTTTATTTCAAGGTGTGGATATTCCACTAAAATAAAAACCCAACATGATTTCCCACTCAACTTGGTTGCAATTTATTCATTCACACAGTTTATACATTCACATCTCTTTTGTTTTGTTTGTATTGTGTCCCATTCATTGGGAAAAATATGTCTGTCTAAAACACTCAAATTCAACTCCTTATGCCTGTAATTCTCTTGTGAAAACAGTGGTGGCACGACATTTTTAAAATACATTGTATAATATCCTAATTTTACATTGTGTTGTAATGTTTGGAGCTTTTGTTTGTTTGAGATGTGAGGCAACCAACAGTAGGACTACTATTGGCCTAAGTTTTAAGCAAATGAAGAGGATATTTTTACACCTCTCCCCTTACCCTGTAGTCTACATTGAATGGTTTTAGAGCTGTGTGTGTAAAAATGTGACATGATGGGAGAATATACAGTCTGTTCAACTCAGTTACATTACACACCCTCTCATGGCTGACTTCAGTATTGTGATAACACAGTTACTCTTAGTCATTTAGACACCTACTCTGAAATATTTTTTCTAGACATGAGGAAATTCCATCCCAACTCCGGTAGCGCCAGTCAATGGAATGCGGACAGCAAAAGGCCATGTTTGTGTGTGCTGGACACATTGTGGGCTTCATGTCCTTACTTTATGGTGTTTAGTTCTTCATAATTGTTTTGACTGTCTGTTATTGTGATACTTTTGCCTGTGTATCTCAGCTTTTCTGGGTTGCCAATCAGCATTGCCTTGGTCTTCTGAGGGTGAGGGAGAGCTTCATGTCAGCAAACCAAGCTGTTACCCTCTTGATGTCATTTGAGACTGACTCTTCACACTCCCTGGTGGTATTAACTGAGTAGAACAGGACTGCGTCATCTGCATATACTGTATATGTGACCCGTTTCAGGAAACTAGGTGTATGTCGCGGGTCACTACTTCACAGGAGAGCCGTTTGCACATTAACTTTTTTTAAATCTGTGTTTAGGTAATCCTGCCTAACGCAGCTTTTTTTTAAAATGTATCGTGTAGTAAAACGGCATAAACCTAATGTCAAGTTATAGTGTACTGTTAGCTAGCTAATGTTAGCTGGCTGGCTCGCTAGCTAACGTTACGTGTATGCTCTTCACTTTCTGGAGGACCGAGTTTTGAAATCAGTGGAATTCGAGTATGATAGCTAAGGAGATGGAGAAAACACCTGTCTCCGGATTACATCTTCAAACTAAGGGCAACCATGGCATCCGGAAGGAGATGCATCCAACCATGATGTATATGGGTAAGATAGACTAGCCAGCTACATTTTCAGACATTACACATTTCTAATTTTGACAGAATGTGGGTTAATTTCAAGTTGAAGTGTACTGTTAACTAGCTAACATTAGCTGGCTGACTCGCTAGCTAATGTTATGTGTATGATCTTATTCTTTGTATCTCAAACACATTTGGTTGACTCGTTATAGCCTAATGTTAGCTAGCTAACATTGAACCTGGTTGGTTAGCTACCTGCAGATTCATGCAGGGTAGTAACGTCATGATTTGGGATTATGGTTCATTGTTAAGATAGCTAGCTATCTCGCTAGCTATCTCGCTACATGTCTTAACAAAATCCATTTCAATAGAATGTCACTGCAATAACTGTTGATAGACATACTAGTTGGTAAATTCACGCTGGCTATCTACTCCGATTTCAGACCACGGATAAGAAAGTCTAGCTTGCTACATTTTCAGATATTACACGTTTCTAATTTTGACAAAGTATTTTCATTTCAAGTTAAAGTGTACTGTTAGCTAGCTACGTAACGTTAGCTGGCTGGTTCACCAACTAACGTTTTGTGTATGATCTTATAATTCGTATCTCAGAGCCACTAGTTACATTTAACATTTACATTTAAGTCATTTAGCAGACGCTCTTATCCAGAGCGACTTACAAATTGGTGCATTCACCTTATGATATCCATAGTTCTAGCCTAATGTTAGCTAGCTAACATTGGACCTGGTTGGTTAGCTACCTGCAGATTCATGCAGGATAGTAACATTGTGGGTTGGGATTATGGTTCATTGTTTACCTAGCTAGCTAGCTAGCTAGCTACACTCTCGTCTTAGTTTTCCAGAGTGCAGAATAACTGATGAATTTACGAACGCTCAACACAAGTTGAATATGGCCAGTGTCAGTAAACGTTGGCAAAAAAGCGTAATTAAATTGTTGCAAACAGCACAGTTACAGTCACCAACACTTTAGATAACATTCAAACAGCCTAACCAGCTCTGCTAGGGTGAGTAAAATGGTCAGAGTGGGGTATTCTCTCATTATGTGTCTGTAAGTAGCTAGCAAGCTAGCCAATGTTAGCTTGGATGCTTGACTGCCATTGTGAGGTCAGAATGTCAGAAAGACATGGGTGGGGCTAAAGCTTAAGAGGGTGTGAACGATGCTGAATTGGTGCAGACAAAGAAGGGCTCTCCAATAGTAGTACCAAAACATTCAAAGGCCATTTTCTAAAAAGTGAGTTTACAAGTTTATCAACTTTCAAAGCAAAATTACTTTCCCATTGTTCCTCATCTGTAGTGTATGATGTACCAGTTTGTAGCTCTGAGTGTCTACTTTTATCCAATGTAAAAAACACAATTTCAAATGTTGCTACATAAGACCGATTTGAGCCGGTCGGTCACATACAGTGGGGCAAAAAAGTATTTAGTCAGCCACTAATTGTGCAAGTTCTCCCACTTAAAAATATGAGAGAGGCCTGTAATTTTCATCATAGGTACACTTAAACTATGACAGACAAAATAAAATCCAGAAAATCACATTGTAGGATTTTTTATGAATTTATTTGCAAATTATGGTGGAAAATAAGTATTTGGTCACCTACAAACAAGCAAGATTTCTGTCTTTCACAGACCTGTAATTTCTTCTTTAAGAGGCTCCTCTGTCCTCCACTCGTTACCTGTATTAATGGCACCTGTTTGAACTTGTATAAAAGACACCTGTCCACAACCTCAAACAGTCACACTCCAAACTCCACTATGGCCAAGACCAAAGAGCTGTCAAAGGACACCAGAAACAAAATTGTAGACCTGCACCAGGCTGGGAAGACTGAATCTGCAATAGGTAAGCAGCTTGGTTTGAAGAAATCAACTGTGGGAGCAATTATTAGGACATACAAGACCACTGATAATCTCCCTCGATCTGGGGCTCCACGCAAGATCTCACCCCGTGGGGTCAAAATGATCACAAGAACGGTGAGCAAAAATCCCAGAACCACACGGGGGGACCTAGTGAATGACCTGTAGAGAGCTGGGACCAAAGTAACAAAGCCTACCATCAGTAACACACTACGCCGCCAGGGACTCAAATCCTGCAGTGCCAGACGTGTCCCCCTGCTGTCCAGGCCCGTCTGAAGTTTGCTAGAGAGCATTTGAATGATCCAGAAAAAGATTGGGAGAATGTCATATGGTCAGATGAAACCAAAATATAACTTTTTGGTAAAAACTCAACTCGTCGTGTTTGGGGGACAAAGAATGCTGAGTTGCATCCAAAGAACACCATACCTACTGTGAAGCATGGGGGTGGAAACATCATGCTTTGGGGCTGTTTTTCTGCAAAGGGACCAGGACGACTGATCCGTGTAAAGGACAGAATGAATGGGGCCATGTATCGTGAGATTTTGAGTGAAAACCTCCTTCCATCAGCAAGGGCATTGAAGATGAAACGTGGCTGGGTCTTTCAGCATGACAATGATCCCAAACACACCGCCCGGGCAACGAAGGAGTGGCTTCGTAAGAAGCATTTCAAGGTCCTGGAGTTGCCTAGCCAGTCTCCAGATCTCAACCCCATAGAAAATCTTTGGAGGGAGTTGAAAGTCCGTGTTGCCCAGCAACAGCCCCAAAACATCACTGCTCTAGAGGAGATCTGCATGGAGGAATGGGCCAAAATACCAGCAACAGTGTGAGAAAACCTTGTGAAGACTTACAGAAAACGTTTGACCTCTGTCATTGCCAACAAAGAGTATATAACAAAGTATTGAGATAAACTTTTGTTATTGACCAAATACTTATTTTCCACCATAATATGCAAATAAATTTATTAAAAATCCTACTTCTTCTAAAGCCATGACATAATTTTCTGGAATTTTCCAAGCTGTTAAACCTTTCTGGACTACCCATCCCGGATCCGGGATCATTGTCATCAGAAACGCTGACTAGCATAGCCTGGCCTAGCACCACAGGGATATAATATAATATAATTTCATGAAATCACAAGTCCAATACAGCAAATGAAAGATAAACATCTTGTGAATCCAGCCAACATGTCCGATTTTTAAAATGTTTTACAGCGAAAACACAACATAGATTTATGTTAGCTCACCACAATATCCAAAAACACACCGGCATTTTTTCACAGAAAAGATAGCTTTCACAAAACCCACAAATAGAGATAAAATTAATCACTAACCTTTGAACAACTTCATCAGATGACAGTCATATGACATCATGTTATACAATACATTTATGTTTTGTTCGATTATGTGCATATTTATAGCCACAAATCGTGGTTTTACATTGGCGCCAAGTTCAGAAATGGCTCCAAAATAGCGAAAGTAATTACAGATAGCCATGTGAAATACAGAAATACTCATCATACAATTTTATGAAAGATACATGTTTAACATATAATTAAAGATACACTGGTTCTTAATGCAACCGCTGTGTTAGATTTAAAAAATAACTTTAGTAAAAAGCACAGCATGCAATAATCTGAGATAGCGCTCAGCCATTCTCCGCCATGTTGGAGTCAACAGAAATACGAAATTACATCATAAATATTCCCTTACCTTTGATGATCTTTCATCAGAATGCAGTGCCAGGAATCCTAGTTCCACAATAAATCGTTTTTTTGTTTTATAATGTCCATTACTTCTGTCAAATTAGCAACTTTTGCTAGCATGTGTAGTTCACGTGTCCATAGAACTTTACGCTAATGAACGAAAACTTCAAAAAGTGATATTACAAATCGAATAAACTGGTCAAACTCAGTTGAGAATCAATCTTCAGGATGTTTTTCTCATATATATCCAATAACGTCCCAGACGGAGCATTTCTTCATGTCTATCTAACGCATTGCAGACAAGGACATCACATGCGTAGTGTGCGTGGCCAAGAACTGGCAATATGCCTGACCTGTCACTCCAAAGGCTCTCATTC
Source organism: Salvelinus alpinus (assembly GCF_045679555.1). Lineage (NCBI taxonomy): Eukaryota > Metazoa > Chordata > Actinopteri > Salmoniformes > Salmonidae > Salvelinus > Salvelinus alpinus. The sequence continues at coordinate 44,884,184 of NC_092095.1, read as the reverse complement.
GGTCCCACATCAGCCTAGACGCTTCATTCCACGTTCTACTGCCTGTTGACATCTAGTGGAAGGCGTATGAAGTGCATACAGATCCATAAATATAAGGCAATTGAATAGGCGATGCCTTTCACAGCGACCCATTTCAGAACTTTCACTTCCTGTTTGGAAGTTTGCCTGCCATATGAGTTCTGTTTTACTCACAGATATAATTCAAACAGTTTTAGAAACTTCAGAGTGTTTTCTATCCAATAGTAATAATATGCATATCATATGATCTAGGACAGAGTTCGAGGCCGTTTAATTTGGGCACCAATTCATCCAAAAGTGAAAATGTCGCCCCCTAGTCTTAAGAAGTTTTAAAGGCACAGTCAACTTAGTGTATGTCAACTTCTGACCCACTGGAATTGTGATACAGTGAATTATAAGTGAAATAATCTGTCTGTAAACACTTGTTGGAATAATTACTTGTGTCATGCACCAAGTAGATGTCCTAACCGACTTGCCAAAACTATAGTTTGTTAAACAAGAAATTTGTGGAGTGGTTGAAAAACGAGTTTTAATGACTCCAACCTAAGTGTTTGTAAACTTCCGACTGCAACTGTATGTGGACACCCCTTCAAATGAGTGGATTCGGCTATTTCAGCCACACCCGCTGCTGACAGGTCTATAAAAATAAGCACACATCCATGCAATCTCCATAGACAAACATTGGCAGTAGAATGGCCTTACTGAAGAGCTTTGACTTTCAACATGGCACCGTCATAGGACGCCACCTTTCCAAGTCAGTTCATCAAAATTCAGCACTGCTAGAGTTGCCCCGGTCACCTGTAAGTGCTGTTATTATAAAGTGGAAACGACTAGGAGCAACAACCGCTCAGCCGAGAAGTGGTAGGCCACACAAGCTCACAGAGCTGGACTGCCAAGTGCTGAAGCGCGTAAAAATCATCTGTCTTCGGTTGAAACACTCAATACCGAGTTCCAAACTGCCTCAGGATGCAACTTCAGCACAATAACCATTGTCGGGAGCTTAATGAGATGGGTTTCCATGGCCGAGTATCAGCACACAAGCCTAAGATCACCATGCGCAATGCCAAGCGTCGGCTGGAGTGGTGTAAAGCTCGCCACCATTGGACTGGAGCAGTGGAAATGCGTTCTCTGGAGTGATGAATCACGCTTCACATCTGGCAGTGCGACGGATGTGGGTAGGCCCCATAGTTCCAGTGAAGGGAAATCTTAACGCTACAGCATACAATGACATTCTAGATGATTCTATGCTTCCAACTTTGTGGCAACAGTTTGGGGAAGGTCCTTTCATGTTTCAGCATGACAATGCCCCCGTGCACAAAGCGAGGTCCATACAGAAATGTTTTGTCGAGATCGGTGTGGAAGAACTTGACTGGCCTGCACAGAGCCCTGACCTCAACCCTATCGAACACCTTTGAGATGATTTGGAACGCCGACTGCAAGCCTTATCACCCAACATCACTGCCCGAGCTCACTAATGCTCATGGCTAAGTGGAAGCAAATCCCCGCAGCAATGTACTAACATCTAGTGGAGGGGGCACCAACTCCATATTAATGCCCATGATTTTGCAATGAGATATTCGATGAGCAGGTGTCCACATACTTTTGGTCATGTAGTGTATTGCACTGGAAGTGCTTTGTTAGAGCGAATGGACTGGACGTTTATATATTATTGTAGGGCAGCTCTCAATGTATTTATTTATCTATTGTATATCAGCCGGCATAGGGTTCTGTGTGAAAATGTGTGATGAAGACAGCTTGTCTGTCGAAACGTTGGTTATTAAATTATTGCATCTGAACTTCTAGAGGGTGTGGCTCTCCTTTTCTTTTTCAAGTGTTCTACTCCGGTAGCTAGCACCTCGCCTAAACAGGTGTGTGTTTCTTTCGCCGCCGGAAAATGTGTGGTGACATTTCTTTCCAGTATGGGTTATCGAACACCCAGGTATTTGATAGAGGTTTCCAACACAGGGTGTTATCTGGTTTTACTGTTTTGCGAAACTTGAAACTTGAATAATAATTTAAAATACAGATCATTCCATTTTAAGGTTTTATCATAATCAGCTTTATCAATCATTCTGAGGGTTGAGTTTTTATTAATTCACTATGTATTCTAATAGTGTTTACCTTTATGTAAAGGGAATATGTTTTAGACTTAATATATTGTGCTTTACTGTTATCTTTACTGTTATCTTTTAAATGATTCCTTTAAAATAGTTAAAATATAATATTCCATTGTGTCAACTATTATGTAGGTATATTACACTGACGCTTTCCTAGTAAATAATCATGGTCATGGTCAAGTGGTACATTTTTAGGTTGAACCCCTCATACTCACGGTAGCACAGACTATTTATCTTGCTACTTATGAACATATAGACTAGGGATTCATATTTTCCCGAAAATCTACTAAATTTCAATACCGGGAATAATTCATATTTATCAAGAGAAGCCCGGAAATGCAGCAAAAATCAGAAGTGCAAATTTAAAGTGTTCAAAACCAATATATGGTTACTATGCCAGGATTCTCCTGAAATAAGATGTGCCTGTGCCACCTGTTCGGGGACTGAGAGTTTTAGTCGTATGTGGCCTTTTCATCTGTGGCTAATACGTCTTTCTAAAGACATGCAATGCCACTAGTCCTGATTTCATTGTTTTATCTGAAACTTGGTTATCAAGGAATTCTAATGATGCAGATATTGCACTGGATGGGTACAATGTTTTTAGAGCTGACAGGATGAGTAGAGTGGGAGGAATGGCTATCTATGCTAAAAATTACCTCTCCATTATACTAATTAAATCTGTCTCCATTCCAAATTAATTTGAAGTGTTAGCTCTAAGTTTTACATTAGGTAACAACTGTAACGTTACAATTGTTGGGGTGGCAGGTAGCCTAGTGTTTAGAGTGTTGGGCCAGTAACTGAAAGGTTGCTAGATTGAATCCCCGAGCTGACAAGGTAAAAATCTGTCGTTCTGCCCCTGAACAAAGTAATTAATTCACTGTTCCCCGATAGGCCGTCATTGTAAATAAAAATGTGTTCTTAGCTGACTTGCCTAGTTTAAAAAAAATTATTAAAAAATCGCCCACTTTCTGCTAGTAAGAATATGCTTACCCATTTAACAGAATTATTAGCCACTTTTATATCAACTGAAGTCATTTTGCTAGGATATTTTAACTTCTTACAGGATCTTTCCCATAGTAATCTTGAATCTATTTGTAATATACATGGAGCCGAGTTGGCGTTAGAAAAATGTACTCGTGTTTTTATTTCCATTGCCGATGAACACGCTTCATACACTACGGTTAGAGTAAAGAATAGATCAAACCCATGGTTTAATTCGGACGTTTCTGATGCTATTCGTAAAAGAGATGTAGCATGGGCTAAGGCTAGAGAAACTTATTCTAGCTCTGACTGGCTGACTTTTAAGCAGCTGAGAAACCTGTGCATCAGATTTGTTAGAAGAACGAAATCGTATTACTACGTGACTAGTTTAACTGACTGTTATGGGAATCCAGCCAAATTCTGGAAAGTAGTTAAAACATTAAAGAACAATATGCACTCCACACTCCCAAATCAGATAGGGTTGGATACTGGACTCATTACTTATAAGAACAGCATTGCTAATGCCTCCAACAATCACTTCATTGCAGCAGGCAATCTTTTTTAGAAAATGTCGACCACAAATGAAGGAAGAAAAGATACATATGAAGGGATTATGCATGAGTATGCTGATGCTGATGGTCAGGGTTTCTCACGAAGCCTCTTTACAGAGGGAAAAGTTATTAATGCGTTGCTATCCATAGACACTAAGAAAGCAACATGGGCTGACAAACTTGACCCAGGGTGGCTGGCTAGAGCTGCACCACTTATCTCTGGTGCTCTTACTCATATGTTTAACCTCACGTTGACCTCTGGGGTCATACCTAAGATTTGGAAAACTGCCTATATGCTGCCTCTGCACAAAGGTGGGGATACTGGTGACCTTTATAATTATCGACCAATCTCTAATCTGTCTTGTAAAAATGTTAGAGTCATTGGTAAATGTACAGCTGCGCTGTTTTTTGGATGACAACTGCATACTGAACACATTTCAGTCCGGTTTTAGACCGGGGAACAGTACTATTACAGCCACCACACTGGTTGTAAATTATATTGTAAGAGCTTTGGATAAGAAGTTGAACTGTGTTGCTTTGTTTGTTGACCTATCGAAGGCCCGCCACAGGAGTCACCGGTGCGCGATGAGACAAGGATATCCCTACCGGCCAAACCCGGACGACGCTAGGTCAATTGTGCGTCACCCCACGGACCTCCCGGTCGTGGATGGCTGCGACGGAGCCTGGACGCGAACCCAGAGTCTCTGGTGGCACACCTAGCACTGCGATGCAGTGCCTTAGACCACTGCGCCACCCGGGAGGCCCAGTTATGAGTTTTAAAAATGAGATTAAGGTCGCCAGGTGCACGGTGTTTCCTCCAACACATTGGTGCGGCTGGCTTCCGGGTTGGATGCGCGCTGTGTTAAGAAGCAGTGCGGCTTGGTTGGGTTGTGTTTCGAGGACGCATGGCTTTCGAACTCCGTCTCTCCCGAGCCCGTACGGGAGTTGTAGCGATGAGACAAGATAGTAACTACTAACAATTGGATACCACGAAATTGGGGAGAAAAAGAAAATGGAAGAAGTTCAAGATGAAGGTCAATCACCCTCGGTCTGGGGCTCCATGCAAGATCTCACCTCGTGGGGCATCAATGATCATGAGGAAGGTGAGGGATCAGCCCAGAACTACACGGCAGGACCTGGTCAATTACCTGAAGAGAGCTGGGACCACAGTCTCAAAGAAAACCATTAGTAACACACTACGCCGTGTGGTCCCCCTGCTCAAGCCAGCGCATGTCCAGGCCCGTCTGAAGTTTGCCAATGACCATCTGGATGATCCAGAGGAGGAATGGGAGAAGGTCATGTGGTCTGATGAGACAAAAATATAGCTTTTTGGTCTAAACTCCACTCGCCGTGTTTGGAGGAAGAAGAAGGATGAGTACAACCCCAAGAACACCATCCCAACCGTGAAGCATCGAGGTGGAAACATCATTCTTTGGGGATGCTTTTCTGCAAAGGGGACAGGATGACTGCACCGTATTGAGGGGAGGATGGATGGGGCCATGTATCGCGAGATCTTGGCCAACAACCTTCCCTCAATAAGAGCATTGAAGACGTGTCGTGGCGGGGTCTTCCAGCATGACAACGACCCGAAACACACAGCCAGGGCAACTAAGGAGTGGCTCCGTAAGAAGCATCTCAAGGTCCTGGAGTGGCCTAGCCAGTCTCCAGACCTGAACCCAATAGAAAATCTTTGGCGGGAGCTGAAAGTCCGTATTGCCCAGCAAAACCCCCGAAACCTGAAGGATCTGGAGAAGGTCTGTATGGAGGAGTGGGCCAAAATCCCTGTTGCAGTGTGTGCAAACCTGGTCAAGAACTACAGGAAACGTATGATCTCTGTAATTGCAAACAAAGGTTTCTGTACCAAATATTAAGTTCTGCTTTTCTGATGTATCAAATACTTATGTCATGCAATAAAATGCAAATGAATTACTTAAAAATCATACAATGTGATTGTCTGTATTTTTGTTTTAGATTCCGTCTCTCACAGTTGAAGTGTACCTATGATTAAAATTACAGACCTCTACATGCTTTGTAAGTAGGAAAACCTGCAAAATCGTCAGTGTCTCAAATACTTATTCTCCCCACTGTATGCATGGATCAGCATCATTACTGAAGAAAGTGGATGCAGTGTATCATGCAGCGTTGTGCTTTGTTACTGGTGCAAACTTTTGCACACATCATTGCCTTTTGAACACTTCGGTTGGCTTGGACTCCTTGACTTTTAGAAGGGCCAGACTGGTTGACATTTGTCTATAAATCTGTGTTACAGAAACGTACTAATTATCTTAACTCAAAAATCCAGTGGTCAAACAGTATCTATCACTCAATTACAGGACATGCTAGTTCTAGAGATACCCCGGATTCACTCTGAGTTAGGCAAAACGGCATTTGAATATCATGCTCCACACTCATGGAATGAACTGCAGAGAGAACTCCAGTTAGATGTTTTGGTACCTGTAAGACAGTTTAAATGCACATTACATTAACTTTTTATTATAAACTGTAATTGCTTTTTGTAATGTGTGTTTTTCTTATAGACGTTTATTTATTTAATCTCCATCTTGTACTTTTTATATGTTTTAATTTTGTTTGTTTTTAAATTCTTATTAATTGCTGTGTTGTTTTTATTGTTGTATCACAGAGCACAACTGTAAAATAGACTAAGCTTGTTTCCCCTGTTTAAAGTAAAGGTTAATAAAATTGTTAGGTGAGAATTATCTGTTAATTGAATGATTAGAATATTCTGCAGATACTGACAGCAGAGTAGTCCAGAGACAAGGACCAGTGCGGATATACACAACAAGATCTCAAGGAAGTGATTGAGGTGGAAACTGGTTATGGGGATTCTAACCTATGGTTAGAATGGATTCAGTATACAGCCAGATCAGTAGCGAAAGAAGAAGGTTATGCCTGCGCCACAGCAAAACCTCAGTTTTGAATGGCCTGTATGGGGAATGGCCTGTATGGTAAAGCTGTTCATGAAGGCAGGAAAACCAGTCAATGACAGTTGTATTGATCTGCATTATCTGTATCCCCATGCACCCATCACATCCAGACTTCCCCCTTTCACAGTTACAGGAGGACATTATTATTGTATGGCCTGATACATCACAAACGGATGGGACGTAGGGGAAGTAAGAACATACAATAGGACAGAGAATGTTACAGCTGACAAGACAATGAGGGACCTGACTGGATGGTTGAGTTCCGAGGATTTTAGTAAGATAAAAAGGCCCGGAGCGGATGTCTGGTGGTTATGTGGAGGGATGAGGCTGTGGCCTGACCTGCCTAACAATTGGACCGGTAGTTGTGCGCTAGTGCAGTTAGGCATGCCCTTCACCCTTCTCAAACACGAGGACCTAGAACCAGGTAGAAGAGAGAGAATGAGTGCTCCGTCCAGAGAGAGGAGGAGTGCTAAGGGTAGGATTTGATTTGATTTGTCATGCATGTGTTACTTGCCTTGAAGCGAGCATAGAAGAAATTTAGCTCGTCTGGTAGGCTCGTGTCACTAGTCAGCTCGCGGCTTTGATTCCCTTTGTAGTCTGTGATCTTACTCCTGTATTGACGCTTTGCCTCTTTGATGGTTCATCGGAGGGCATAGCGGGATTTCTTATAAGCTTCCCGGTTAGAGTCCCGCTCCTTGAAAGCAGCAGCTCTACTCTTTCGCTCAGTGTACATGGTGCCTGTATTCCATGGCTTCTGTTTGGGGTATGTACATACAGTCACTTTGGAGACGTCGTCATTGATGCATTTATTGATGAACCCAGTGACTGATGTGGTGTACTCCTCAATGTCATCGGAAGAATCCCGGAACATGTTCCAGTCTGTGATAGCAAAGCAGTCCTGTAGTTTAGCATCTGCTTCATCTGACCAGTTTTTTATTGACCGGGTCACTGGTGCTTGATGCTTTAGTTTTTGCATGTAAGCAGGAATCAGGAGGATAGGATTATGGTCAGATTTGCCAAACGGAGGGCAAGGGAGAGCTTTGTACGCATCTCTGTGTGTGGAGTAAAGGTGGTCTAGAGTTTTTTCACCTCTGGTTGCACATTTAACATGATGGTTTAATGTGCAACTAGGATTTAAGTTTCCTTGCATTAAAGTCCACGGCCACTAGGAGCGCCGCCTCTGGATGAGCCTTTTCCTGTTTGCTCATGGCCGTATACAGTTCATTGAGTGCGGTCCTTGTGCCAGTATCGGTTGGTGGTGGTAAATAGACAGCTACAAAGAATATAGATGAAAACTTTCTTTGTAAAAGTGTGGTCTATAGTTTATCGTGAGATCCTCTACCTTAGGTAATCAAAACCTCGAGACTTCCTTAGATTTCGTTCACCAGGTGTTGTTTACAAATATACACAGCTATAACCTCTTCTCTTACCATAGCCAGCTGTTCTATCCTGCCAAAAAGCATAAAACCCACCAGCTGTTTGTTATTCATGTCTTCGTTCAGCCACGACTCGGTGAAACATAAGATATTACAATTTTTTATGTCCTGTTGGTAGGATATAGGTGCTCTTAGTTCGTCTAACTTATTATCCAATGATTGTACGTTGGCTAATAGGATGGGGAAGGCAGATTACCAACTCGCCGACAGATCCTGACATGCCACCCAGACCTACGTCCCCGATATCTCTGTGTCTTTCTCCTGCGAATGACGGGAATCAGGGCCTTGACGGGCGTCTGAAGTAAGTCCGACTCGTTACAGAAAAAATCTTCTTCCAGGGTGAGTCATCGCTCTCCTGCTATCTAGAAGCTATTTTCGGTCATAAGAGACATGGCAGAAACATTATGTACAAAATAAGTTACAAATAACGCAAAAAACACACAATAGCACAATTGGTTAGGAGGACCATAAAACGGCAGCCACCTCCTCCGGCACCATTATCTTTTTTTCCCATCACTCTCCTTCTTGGTCAAATAGTCCTTACACAGCCTGGAGGTGTGTTGGGTCCATTGTCCTGTTTAAAAACAAATGATAGTGGGACTAAGCTCAAACCAGATGGGAGGCGTATTGCTGCAGAATGCTATGGTGGCTATGCAAGTTAAATGTGCCTTGAATTCTAAATAAATCACTGACAGTGTCACCAGCAAAGCACACCCACACCATCACACCACCTCCTCCATGCTTCAGGGTGGGAACCACAAATGCAGAGATCATCCGTTCACCTACTCTGTGTCTCACAAAGACACAGCGGTTTGAACCAAAAATCTAAAATTCAGACTCATCAAACCAAAGGACAGGTTTCCACCGGTCTAATTTCCATTGCTCGTATTCCTTGGCCCAAGCAAGACTATTTTTCTTATTGCTGTCATTTAGTAGTGGTTTCTTTTTAGCAATTTGATCATGAAGGCCTGATTCATGCAGTCTCCTCTGAACAGTTGATGTTGAGATGTGTCTTTTTCTTGAACTCTGTGAATCATTTATTTGGGCTGCAATCCTCTGCAGCAGAGGTCACTCTGGGTCTTCCTTTCCTGTGGCGGTCCTCATGAGAGCAAGTTTCATCATAGAGCTTGATGGTTTTTCCGACTACACTTGAAGAAACTTTTGAAGAAACAAAGTTCTTGAAATGTTCCGGATTGACTGACTTTCATGTTTTAAAGTAATGATGGACTGTCGTTTCTCTTTGATTATTTGAGCTGTTCTTGCCATAATATGTACTTGGTCTTTTACTGCAGTAGTTTATGTGTCGGGGGCTAGGGTCAGTCTGTTATATCTAGAGTACTTCTCCTGTCTTATCCGGTGTCCTGTGTGAATTAAAGTATGCTCTCGCTAATTCTCTCTTTCTCTCTTTCTTTCTCTCTCTCGGAGGACCTGAGCCCTAGGACCATGCCTCAGGACTACCTGGCATGATGACTCCTTGCTGTCCCCAGTCCACCTGGCTGTGCTGTTGCTCCAGTTTCAACTGCGGCTATGGAACCCTGACCTGTTCACCGGACGTGCTACCTGTCCCAGACCTGCTGTTTTCAACTCTCTAGAGACAGCAGGAGCGGTAGAGATGCTATGAAAAGCCAACTGACACTTACTCCTGAGGTGCTGACTTGCTGCACCCTCGACAACTACTGTGATTATTATTATTTGACCATGCTGGTCATTTATGAACATTTGAACATCTTGGCCATGTTCTGTTATAATCTCCACCCGGCACAGCCAGAAGAGGACTGGCCACCCCTCATAGCCTGGTTCCTCTCTAGGTTTCTTCCTAGGTTTTGGCCTTTCTATGGAGTTTTTCCTAGCCAACGTGCTTCCACACCTGCATTGCTTGCTGTTTGGGGTTTTAAGTAGGGTTTCTGTACTTTGAGATATCAGCTGATGTAAGAAGGGCTATATAAATACATTTGATTTGATTTTTACCAAGTAGGGCTATATTTTGTATACCCCCCTTCCTTGTAACAACACAACTGATTGGCTCAAACACATTAAGAAGGAAAGAAATTCCACAAATTATCTTTTAACAAGGTATACCTGTTAATTGAAATGCATTCCAGGTGACTACCTCATGAAGCTGGTTGAGAGAATGCCAAGAGTGTGCAAAGCTGTCATGAAGGCAAAGGGTGGCTACTTTGAAGAATCTCAAATATAACATATTTTGATTTGTATAACAATACTTTGGGATTCCATAGGTGTTATTTTATAGTTTTGATGTCTTCACTATTATTCTACAATGTAGAAAATAGTAAAAATAAAGAAAAATCCTGGAATGAGTAGGTGTGTCCAAACTTTTGCCTGGTACTGTAGATGTCAAAACTATTGACACCCCTGTGATCAATACTTTGTGCACTAGCCCCTTGCAATGGTAACGGCACTTAGCTTTTTTCTATAATGTTTTATGAGTTTGGAGAGCACATTGGGGCGGGATTTCTTCAAACAGAATCTTTCCAGATCCTTGATATCCTTCAGACTGCCCTCTACAAATCAAACCACAGGTTTTCAATGGGGTTCAAGTCCGCAGACTGTGATGGCCATTGCAAAATGTTGATTTGTGGATTTTTATGTGTGCTTGGTGTCATTGTATTGCTGGAAGATCCATTTGTGGCCGAGTTTCAGCCTCCTGGCAGAGGCAACCAGGTTTGCTTAAAATGTCCTGGTACTTAGTAGAGTTAATGATGCCTTTGACCTTAAAAAGGGCCCCAGGACCAGTGGAAGCAAAACAGACCCATAACATCAAAGATCCACCACCATATTTTACAGACGGTATGAGGTTATTTTCTGCATATGCATCCTTCTTTCGAGGCCAACCCACCACTGGTGTGCGTGTCCAAAGAGATCTATTTTCATCTCATCTGACCATAGCACCCGGTTCCTATCCAAGTGTGAATGCCGTTGAGCAAACTACAGACATTTAACATGTGTTGGTTGCTCTCAATAAAGGCTTTTTAATGGCAACCCTTCCAAATAGCCTATTGGCATGGAGGTGTTGTTTAATTGTAGATTTGGAGACTTGATCATCTCAAGTTGCAACTGTTACAGGCTTTGTTTTTCCATTTATATTTCGAGGTTGTAGGTTAGCACGTGGTGCGAACCAATTGGTGTCACCTCGTTAATCAGTATGTGTTACACCTCAGCTGTCTTGTCCATCTTGTGATATTTAAGAGTGGCTAGCCCAGTGCTCCAGTTATCATGAGAGATGTGGAGCCAACTAACACCTTTTAGTTGGCTATTCAATTTCTAGAAAAAACAATCCTTTATCTGATCTTCCCAGGTTTCATTTTGCCCCACTATTGGTTTGCTTCCTGTCTTTAAGTTTGGTGTAGGTTTTAATTTTGTTTGCCGCTTCTTGGGCAAATTTAGTGAGCACTCAAGGTGGGTGTCTTTTAGGTTCCAGTTGTTATTGCTAGTCTAATTTCAGTGGAAACACCCATGAGTGTCTTTCAGAACCCCTCTTAATAATTGTAAAAGATGCATAAACACATAAGCTATTAATAAAAAGGACTAAGTTGGAAGCATGTGGAAAACCCAACCTGGGAGATGCTAGATAAGATGTACGAAGGCAAATCCATTCATCATTGCAAAGCATTATGACATGATGGAGTCCATCCAAATCATCTTGGCTACTGGACTCTGTCTACGCATTTTAAGGCTGTGTTGAAATGACTTATCAATGCCCCAAGACCAGCTCTGTTAATCCCTACCATTGTGACAATGAGTTGTCATAATGCTGCATCAAATGTACATTATTCTAGGGGTGTTGGCAGACACAATGTAAGTAACTTAATTTATGTCCTCCTAATTACCCTGAATACCTCTGTTGATCCTATAGATATTATATGCAGTAATCATGAGCCTATGAACCAGAGTTACACTGTTAGCACTGAGGCAGTGTGCCCTAGTAGGAAGACCACTTTATGCAGCTCACCCTGCACTATCAGCTCCAATATAAATAACATGAGCAAGTATACTTAATAAGCTTCCCAGTAAAGCTTTAAAAACAATCAAGCAAACCAGAAAAGTGCTAAAAAATAGCCCATATGAACATATGCAGCCTGAGAAACAAGGTCCATGAAGTCAATAAAACTTGTTTGTAACAGATGACATTCATATTCTGAGTCTCTGAAACTCACTTTGATAATATCTTTGATGATAGTGGTAGCAATACATGGTTATAACATCTACCGAAATGACAGAAATGCTAACGGGGCGGTGTTGCGGTCTACGTTCAGATCCACATTCCTGTAAAGCTTAGAGACAATTTAATGTTAGACTTGTTAGACTACATGTTAGCTATTGCTGCACTGTCGGAACTAGAACACAAGCATTTCACTGCACTCGCAATAACATCTGCTAACCATGTGTATGTGAGCAATAACATTTGTTTTGATGTTCAATACTGTTGAAGTAATATGGCTACAGGTTCATCTGCCTCAACTAAAGCTCATTCTTGTGGGTAGCTGCTATAGACCAAGTGCTAACAATCAGTTTTTTTTAAAGTTTTTTTATTTCACCTTTATTTAACCAGCTAAGTTAGTTGAGAACAAGTTCTCATTTACAACTGCGACCTGGCCAAGATAAAGCAAAGCAGTGCGACAGAAACAACAACACAGAGTTACATGGAATAAACAAGTATCTGGATAATATGTATAAAATGCATGCGATATCAACAGTAAAGTATATTGCCTTGGAAAAGTATTCATCCCCTTGGTGTTTTTCCTATTTTGTTGCATTACACCCTGTAATTTAAGTATATTTTTATTGGATTTCATGTAATGGACATACACAAAATAGTCCAAATTGGTGAAGTGAAATGAAAAAAATTACTTGTTTCAAAAAAGTATAGAAATTAAAAAACGTTATAGAGTTGCGTGCATATGTACTCACCCCCTTTGCTATGAAGCCCCTAAATAAGATCTGGTGCAACCAATTACCTTCAGAAGTCACATAATTAGTTAAATAAAGTCCACATGTGTGCAATCTAAGTGTCACATGATCTGTCACATGATCTCAGTATATATACACCTGTTCTGAAAGGCCCAAGAGTCTGCAACACCACCAAGCAAGCAGCACCACCAAGCATGTGGCACCATGAAGACCAAGGAGCTCTCCAAACAAGTACAGATCAGGGTTGGGTTATAAAAAAATATCTGAAACTTTGAACATACCACAGAGCACCATTAAATCCATTATTAAAACAAGGAAAGAATATGGCACCACAACAAACCTGCCAAGTTAGGGCAGGGACCAGGCAAGGAGGGCATTAATCAGAGAGGCAACAAAGAGAGCAAAGATAACCCTGAAGGAGCTGGAGCAGTTATGCCTTGAAGAATGGGCAAAAATCCCAGTGGCTAGATTTGCCAAGCTTCTAGAGACATACCCCAAAAGACTTGCAGCTCCAATTGCAGCAAAAGGTGTCTCTACTGTTAGGATTTATGTTTATGCACTATAGCCTGTTAGCATATTGTTTGAAGATGAATATTGTTTTGTTACACACACACACAAACAATACAGATGGGTAGGTGTGTAAGGACTGACCAACACAGGCCATAAAAGCTGTGGTCAGTCTGGAGAGGGGAGGGGTGCATCACTCTAGGCCAACCAGGGTGGTTGGGAGACTGTTCAGTACCATATTAGGAATTGTGTGAGTGAAGAATCAAGGGGAGACACAAGACGGAGCTAATCTACCCAGCAACCAGATGTGGACAAAGGAACGCGCCAAGGGGCTTGGACAAGTCCGAGGGCCAGCAAAGGCGGGGCAAAGTCTAAACCGCGCCCAGCCTCTACTGTGATAGGCCAACAGACGCGTTGGAACTACGTCATCACGGTATAAGAACAGCTGTTTACGTACTTCCTGCCAGTTCCCTGTTTACCCTGCGCGGTGATACAGCGAACCCATATATACGAAAATTGCATTTGCCATTCATTGTTTGCGGTAATTAAACATAATTAAAGAAAGTTAGCAGACCTTGCTTTTTATTTATCCTGACACCGGATGTGTTACACGCAGCGTTCACACTACAAAGTATTGACTGTGTATTGAATAGTTATGCACACTCAAGTTCTGTTTTTTTGTTTGTTTGTTTCACAATAAAAAATATTTTGCATCTTCAAAGTGTTGGGCATGTTGTGTAAATCAAATGATACAAACCCCCAAAAAAGGGTGGTGAATACTTTCGCAAGCCACTGTAATTGCACAGGTCATTCCCCAGGGACATATAGTCATGGCAAGCAGTCTAAACATAGTCATTCCTTCACCCACAATCGTCCTTCTCCCCCCCCCCCCCCCCAGAAACAGTTATTGTCTAGATCAGGTATTCCCAAACTGGGGTACGCAATGCCGTCGGGGGTACGCCAAATAAAAATGTTATCCACCTTTAAAAAAAAAAAAAAAGAAGTTTTTTCTTCACTTTTTTTCTTCACATTTTCAAACAGTCCATTTATATTTCCATCGGGGCTATACATCTGGGTGAGTTTTTTCTCTCGCCTGAGTAGCCTCGTTTCACTGCCAAAATAAAATTTAACCGTCTAGGTGTTCAGCGAAATAACAACACAATGTCAAGTGCAAGTAGCCTAGTCAAATAATTGACATCCAATCACATTAACAGTTATTCTCTCACAGGAATTCCACACGTTTTTATGAATTGAGAGACGAGCTAAAGGTTTTCTTTACTGACCATAATTTTCACTTGTCTGACCGCTTGGATGATGACGAGTTTCTCACACGACTGGCCTATCTGGGTGATGTTTTTTCTCGCCTGAATGATCTGAATCTAGGATTACAGGGACTCTCCACAACTATATTCAATGTGCGGGACAAAATTGAGGCTATGGTGAAGAAGTTGGAGCTCTTCTCTGTCTGCATTAACAGGACAACACACAGGTCTTTCCATCATTGTATAATTTTTTGTGTACAAATGAACTCACGCTTACGGACAATGTCAAATGTGATATAGCGAAGCAACTGAGTGAGTTGGGTGCGCAATTACGCAGGTACTTTCCCGAAACAGATGACACAAACAACTGAATTCATTATCCCTTTCATGCCCTGCTTCCAGTCCACTTACCGAAATCTGAACAAGAGAGACTCATCGAAATTGCAACAAGCGGTTCCCTGAAAATGGAATTTAATCAGAAGCCACTGCTAGATTTCTGGATTGGAGTGCGCTCAGAGTATCCTGCCTTGGCAAATCGCGCTGTTAAGACAGTGATGCCCTTTGCAACCACGTACCTATGTGAGAGTGGATTTTCGGCCCTCACTAGCATGAAAACTAAATACAGCCACAGATTGTGTGTGGAATATGATTTAAGACTGAGACTCTCACCCCTTTAAAAAAAAAAAAAGTCTGAGACTCTCTCCAATACAACCCAACATTGCAGAGTTATGTGCATCCTTTCAAGCACACCCTTCTCCTTAACCTGTGGTGAGTTCTTTACAATTTTCGATTAACAAATAAGGTTTTATATGTAAGATGGCTAAATAAAGAGCAAAATTATTGATTATTATTATATTATTATTTGTGCCCGGGTCCTATAAGAGCTCTTTGTCACTTCCCACGCGCCGGGTTGTGACAAAAACTCACATTCTTATGTTTAATAAATGTATCGTATAGTGTGTGTGTGGCAGGCTTACAATGCTGGCAAAAAAACTATATTTTAGAGTGCCCTCACCCTGGTGCTAGAGGGGGTACGCAACTGGAGGTTGAATGTTTGAAGGGGTACAGGACTATGAAAAGTTTGGGAACCACTGGTATAGATCATAGTTTTGATCCACAAGGACTTATTTGACTCAGGAGGACTCATAACTCATAGCCTGCTCACTTATGACATTGCCTTCACCTTTTAACAGCACATGGGCTGTGTACTGATCTGTCAACGTGTTCCTTTAAGTGGAGTCTCTCATTGATTGCATGGGCACTGAGGGGTAATAGACCAACATTAATCCTTCCCCCTTCTCCTCTTCCTCTGCACCACTGTTCTGGGGTAGTCCCAGAGCATCTGAACAGCCCTGAGGGAAATCAGCTCTTAAAATGATGGCATTTTGATTCCTAGCGTTTCTGGTCCAAAGCTTCTCAGCCATCTGGGCATTTATGGTCACTGAGAAAAGGAGAGATTGCTTCTCTTGTATGTTCACGTCAACGTGCTTCGGACCGGGGGGGTAGATATACGTACGTGGGGTGAAAAAACACCACACGGCTCTTGCAGAGCCTTAGTTCCTTTTTTGTGTCTTTATTTTGGTTTGGTCAGGGCGTGAGTTGGGGTGGGCATTCTATGTTTTTGTTCTATGTTTTCTGTTTCTATGTGTTTGGCCCGGTATGGTTCCCAATCAGAGGCAGCTGTCTATCGTTGTCTCTGATTGAGAACCATACTTAGGTAGCCTGTTCCCACCTGTGTTTGTGGTAGTTGTTTCCTGTTTTGTGTTTTGTCACCTCATAGGACTGTTTAGTTTTTTTGTGTTTTTTTTTTTTTTCTCCTTTGTTATTTTTGTGTTCAGTTTAATAAAAAAAAAATGGACACGTACCACGCTGCATTTTGGTCCGATCCTTCATACTCCTCATCAGAAGAAGAAGAAAAGCGTTACATGCAGTATAATTATGTCTACTTGATCTGAGTTTTACTGCTCGTTGAAGTATTCCCCGGGCGGGCCTATTTATGTATTATGTTTAGCATTTTGGTGGTGGGTCATTGTTCACAGACATTTCTTCATCCCTCTAACTTTGAAAGGTCAGGGATACTTTAGAAATTGAAGTTTCACTTCTTATCTAAGACCGTGTGTGTGTGTGTGTGTGTGTGTGTGTGTGTGTGTGTGTGTGTGTGTGAGCACAGGTCGTTTTCAATACACACTGACAGAAAATACCATGGAGATGTGTTGGAGGAGAGCTATGGAGTGAGCAATGTAAGGCACTTGCAGGATTAACTGTATTGGAATGGTGTATTATATATTTTTTTACAAAGCAATGCAGTTCTGCTCTGTGCCAAGAAACATCTCTTATGCTAAATGAAACATGGGTCAACAATGCTGATACTACAACGATGGCCTTACTGTAAAGCACATTCGAGCCCTTGGTAGCATTCAGTCAGCTAGCTTCCAGTTAAAAGTTTACATATGTAATTTTTGGCATACTAACTGGAAAAATAAATGAAAATGACATTTTAGGCAAGAATTCTGCAGTTTGTCATTAGGAAATAACATCCATATTTTAGGGTCAAATCAGAATGAACTACAGTATAGCTCCTGTCAGAGATGCATGCTAATAATCGTTTTTGTTGTCAGTTTTGGCCTTGTGCCTATGCTGTGGGTGGAAAACAGGTCTCTGCTCACACTGCCCATATTTACTCCCTTTTCCCTGCTCCTCCCGTATCTGAACTCCTCTGGTGCTCAGGAATAATGAAGCCGAGATAAGGATGGATCTGTTCCGAAACCTCCCTCAGCGATTTCAGCTCCACACAGCTAGCGAAACCTCCCATCCAGTCCCACTTACCTCATCCCAGTTAGAAACCCCTCACTGAGCAAACAAATTACCACAACTGAGCACTGAGAGAGAGCAGAACCAAGAGCTAGCATTGAACAGGGATCACCAACCAAGAACACAAGGAATCGCCAACCAAGAACACAAGGTTTCCTTTGAGGTTAGGTCGGGGTGTTTTTTTTACGATTCAAACAATGTTCCCTCCCCTTCTATTGTTAGGTTGGAGTTGGAGGTGCTTAAGATGAGTCCTGAGGCCTACACTTTTTTTATACAATGTTTGATTATTATAGGTGATTTCTTACCTGAACTTGACAGAAATGTGGATTAGTGTAGGAATGTTCTACATTTGTACATTTGTACATGTATTTATTCTTTCTAATACTATGAAATCACTCAGACATTATGACACCAGTACTTTTGCACTAAATTATTTTTATTAAAAAATACTGTGGTCTGCTATTACAGCCCTTTTATTGCAACTTAAATAACTATACTTTGTTAACATTTTTAAAGGTTTGCAATCAGAGTATGAGCAATATAACCATGAGATTGGTTATAACCAACGTTGACATCAACAAACCGCTCACCCACACGACGCCATACACGTGGTCTGTGGTTGTGAGGCCGGTTGGAAAAATGACATTGGAGGCGGCTTTTGGTAGAGAAATTAACATTTATTATCTGCCTCCGGTAGACATTCCTGCCGTCAGCATGCCAATTGCACGCTCCCTCAACTTGAGACATCTGTGGCATTGTGTTGTTTAACAAAAGTGCACATTTTAGTGACCTTTTATTGTCTTCTGCACAAGGTGCACCCGTATAATGATCCCGCTGTTTAATCAGCTTCTTGATATGCCAAACCTGACAGGTGGATGGATTATCGAAGCAAAGGAGAAATGTTCACTAACAGGTATGTGGAAAATGTGTGCATAAGCCTTTTGTGCCTTTGAAACATTTCAGGTGAGTAATAGGCATAATTGGCCCTCCCACCCTGTCAGTGTAGTGATGTATTGGCCGGTGGAGGGATGTGCGCTAGTGTCTGCCCAGTCATTACCAGAGCCGTGGTTAATGCATACCCGACGGTTGTGCATCCATTATATAAAACGACTATATCCTCCATTCACTCTGCTGACAGTGGCCATGACCTTGAAGCTGTGAGTAGGGAGGTGATGTGACATTACAAGCACAAGCAAAGTTATTAGACAGAAGGCCCAAGGCACCACATCCATGTGTATTATTACTATGTCAATTAAGTTAAATACAAGTATTAACATATTCCGGAAAGAAAAACATTATTTCGAGTGAAATTCCTGATTTCCCTTTGTTTGAAGTCCTTTGCCTTCAATATTTTCTGAGAGAACTATGTAATATTCTCTGTCAAACTTCAGTGACAAAAGCAATTAAAATGCAAATTAATTGCTCAATAATTCATTCCAAACCACAATAAATATTGAAGATGGATGGGAAACTTGTGGATCAATATGAGCAATGGGCTTAGAGTGTTTGCTTTTATTAATATCTCATATTTATATGCAGAGCTCGAGCCTTGGACATATTTTGTCATTCAGTTCTGCTGGGCTAATCTAGACAATGTATAAAAAACAGCATTCAATATGGAGATGCCACGATCAATATTGATGATGGATAAAATATTGTTGTGGGGCTGCAGTGTTCCCATAGAGATGCAATTTTCATTTAAAATTATTGAATAAATGACGTGACATGTTTGGCGTGTTAACTTAATCTATATGCTTTTTACCATAAATTAATTTAAAAAAAATACAAATCAAACAAAGAACTGCCTGAAGTGCTGAAGGGCTCATCCCTGACACCTTCAGGGGCCGTAAGAATCTCAGAGTAGGAGTACAGATTTAGGATCAGTTTTTCCTTTTACATCACAATGAATAAAATTACATTGACAAGGGAAACCTGATTCTATACAGCACTTTACTCAGTGGGATGCTTAAAACATACAGCCCCAGGTGTACACGCTGTCCTTCACTGTATTGCAGGATTTCTCCTCCATGTGAAACTCCTTGTTTTTGACACCTGCGTTTGTGTGAATCAATGCCTTGGCGATTTGTGATCATTCAGTTCTGCGTAAAACATTGTAATAATGACATCAGCAGTAATCAGGTTTGTTTATAAAGTAGCATTTCTAAACTTTGTTGAGTTAAAAATATGGTGCATTGATGACCTCTTAATGAAGTTTCAGTAGATATTCAAACTGCAGCCAACAATCAGTTATGCAAAATACCTTATCTAGCAAGTTGTTTCAATATCTTATTTATCTCTAAGAAAACTACCACAAAAGAATTTAAGTAAGACAGCACCAG
This sequence comes from Salvelinus alpinus, assembly GCF_045679555.1. Lineage (NCBI taxonomy): Eukaryota > Metazoa > Chordata > Actinopteri > Salmoniformes > Salmonidae > Salvelinus > Salvelinus alpinus. Next base: position 44,864,288 of record NC_092095.1, on the reverse strand, counting down.
GCAGAAATTATGGTTTTGCAATGTTTTTAAGTGGTATTTTAAGTGAAACTGTCAACAACATTATTCACATAATAGGTTCTAATTCAATCCAAGGCCATAACAAAAATGTAAGATTTTATATAGGAGAAATTTTTTTCTCTAAAAGGTTGCGAAAGGGGTCAAAACGGCAGTTGTTTGGGAAAGTTTGAAAAAAACGTGGTATTGCAGTTAGTAAAACTGCTGTAACGCAAGTTCCATACTGAATAAACCGTCTCCGCATATGACAAGGAGAGAAGTAGAGGAAGGTTTTAATCCAAAATCTTTTTTGTCTAACTCTTTGATTTAGTGGTTTAAAATGATAGTTGTTTGGAAATGAATTAATTTGCTAACTTCTGACATGATTTACAGAGGCTTGAAAGACAGGCGATGGGTTACGAAAACGGCTCTAGTTACAGATTGGTAGCCCCGATTTGAAATCCGACTTCGTATTTGAAAAACAGAGAAGTAGGGGGAGATTTTATATAGGAGACATTTTTTTCTCTAAAATGTTGCGAAAGGGATCAAAACGGCAGTTGTTTGGGAAAGTTTGAAAAACACGAGGTATTGCAGTTAGTAAAACTGCTGTAGTTCCATATTGAATAAACCATCTCCGCATTTGACAAGGAGAGAAGTAGATGAAGGTTTAATTCCAAAATCTTTTTGTCTAACTCTGCTTTAGTGGTCAAAATGACAGTTGTTTGGAAATGAATGAATTTGCTAACTTGTTTTGTGTTTTTTTCTGGGAAAATGGGGGTTTCATTGTCTTTCTTTGAAATGTTTGCTGGGGCTATAATTTTGGGGAGAGTGAGGCCGATCAAGGCCGTAAACTACCAAATTAAATAAGGCCTGGCAATTATTTTTTGTGTTTACCTTAAGGTTTGCAAATACCCACACACAACACATTTGTTATGACTATTTGTTTAGTGTTTTTAAAATACTACGATTGATTTGTGTGTTCTATTTCCTTTGGGTTTGGTGAGTTTTCCATTTGTCTTAGTGCCAAGATATCTTAAAGGGGCACGCACACACATGGAATTTTTAAACGTTTCTATTTTCTGAGGTTTATTAAACACGTGAATTATTTTGATAAAGGAATGTTCTGCGAACCTGGGATACAACATGTAGGAAATGTTTGACTATTTTTCTTTAATTTATCTAATATAGTAAGAAACACTTCTTTGAAGGGTTTGTATGACCTATGACCTCTATCATGACTTTCCATTGTGGTTTGATCACCCTCATTGGAAAGCCATTTGGATAATGAATTTAAGGTAATTTGTAATACTGATTTCAAGGTAATTCGTGAAATTGATAATTATGATGGAGTTTATAGTTCTTAGCCATATCTGTAATTTGGACCAATGTGAAGAAGGGAGAGGGCATTGGCTTTGACTAAGGGTAGGCTGCCTTAAGTCTATTTTCCTATGACCATATGGGTACAATAATTTTTCTTTGTGGAGTTCTTCAGAGTAGTGATTTTAATTTGATTATGTTATTTGAAATGTTGTTTTATCTTTTGACCAGTAGTAGTGTTTTTTTTCTCACATTACTCTCATGGAGAGCTATGTGTTAAAAATGGGGGAGGGTACAGTCCTTTGAGGTTTTGGATTCAGTACTTTGAGGTTTTGGATTGAAGTTTACACCTGGAGTGATCTGTGAAGGAGTGTATTGTTGTGTTGTTTGTTCTGTTATGTTCCCGATGGGTTATAGGTCTAACTTCCTGATCCTGTGGCTCTACGATGAAGTTGACAGTGTGTTGGGGAGTATAAGCCAATTTGAAAGAATAGTTTCAATGGAATGAGTTGTTATTCTCTTTGACATATGTTTAGACATTTGTATTAAGAATAATTGGTAAAAGTAATAATTTATCATATAGTTAATGAACTGAACTAAACTGTTTTTCTGATCTGTCCTTTCGAGGTTATCATGAAAAGTGACATCAGACGGTATCTTAATGCATGGAAGAGATAATTGGATCGAACAGTGTGTGTACCTCAAACCCCCTCTAACTGGCTGAAGAAGAGTGACAAAGGCGTTGAATACGGCCCTGTCCGCACCACTTCTACCGAGAGAAATGAGCCGAGCAAGCAACCGGTACACAGCATCCGATCTAAGCTATCAACTGGTTTTCTCTCATGTTTTTCTCAGGAGTGTGAGAGGAGTCCACGTGAAGTGAGCATGGAGAGAAATCTGTTCTAAACTTATCTTATGTTGCTGGTATACTGGTTGACGAATGGACAAGACATAATGAGTGGTAAAGGTGATGGCGTATCAGGTGAGACACTGAAATAGGAACATTATCATGGCCATCCACTTTGAACTGTAAAGCTATCTGAAGACAATGAAAAGGATGCCAGAAGAATCAGTTCCTGAAGGAGGGGGTTGGTCAACTGTTCACAAAATTGTTTTAGACTTTTGGGGTATCAGGTTGATTGTAGAGGTCTACACCACATACAATTATAGTAATTTAGAGTAGGAATACATTGAGATACTGATCTGTATTATAATCGTGATAAAAAAGTTAGTAGAATTATGGGATAATTATACTGGAAGTTAATATAAATGTACATTCTGCCAATGTTGATGTGTGTTAACCTTTTCTCAATAGGGGGGCGCCATTTCGACTTTGTAAAAATGTGTTCCCAAATTAAACTGCCTCGTACTCAATTCTTGCTCGTACAATATGCATATTATTATTACTATTGGATAGAAAACACTCTCTAGTTTCTAAAACCGTTTGAATTATATCTGTGAGTAAAACAGAACTCATTTTGCAGCAAACTTCCTGACAGGAAGTGGAAAATCTGAAATCGATGCTCTGTTCTAGGGCCTATAAATGTGCTTGATATTTATTAGTATACATGCACTTCATACGCCTTCCACTAGATGTCAACAGGCAGTGAGAGAAGAAATGGAGTGTATAACATCATCTGAGGTCGAATAAAAGCTCTTGGCATGACGTGACCTCAATTTCCTGTTTTCTGGAACGAGCGAGAAGTGACCTGGTATTGCCTTCTGTAAAGCTGTCGTTATAGACGACTAATATCTCCGGCTTTGATTTTATTTGATACATGTGACAATATCATCGTAAAGTGTGTTTTTTCAATATAGTTTTATTAGATTATTTAAAAATTTTTGGGACGTTAGGCGTGTTGCTTTGTCTGCGTATGTTCAGGAAGGAGAGCTTCGCGCCACTTTGCTAGCTGTCCGTGCTAATTGACTGGAGAAGAGGACATTCTAAATCCAAACAACGATTGTTCTGGACAAAGGACCCCTTGTACAACATTCTGATGGAAGATCATCAAAAGTAGGACCCATTTTATGATGCTATTTCATATATCTGTCGAACATGTGTACTAGTAGTTAGCGCCCAGATTTTGGGCACGCTCTCGCTATAACATAAGCTGGATGTCGTAATGAAGTTATTTTTAGAATTCTAACACGGCGATTGCATTAAGAACTAGTGTATCTATCATTTCCTATACAACATGTATTTTCTAGTAACGTTTATGAATAGTTATTTGGTCAGAATAGTTGAGTGTCATAAAAATATCCGCACATTCTGGGAAAAAGATGCTACGTTAGCACAATGTATAACCACTGATTTCAGCTCTAAATATGCACATTTTCGAACAAAACATAAGTGTATGTATAACTTGATGTTATAGGACTGTCATCTGATGAAGGTTTATGAAGGTTAGTGAAAATTAATATCTTTTGCTGGTTTATTCGCTATCGCTAACGTGCCTATTGCTATCGCTAACGTGCCTTGATGAATGAATGCGGTAGTGTGGTAGGCTATTGTAGTAAGCTAATATAATGCTATATTGTGTTTTCACTGTAAAACACTTAAAAAAAATCGGAAATATTGGCTGGATTCACAAGATATTTGTCTTTAATTTGCTGTACACCATCGATTTTTCAGAAATGTTTTATGACGAGTATTTAGGTATTTCACGTTGGTCTCTAGAATTACTCTGGCTGCTTCGGTGCTATTTTTGATGGTAGCTGTGATGGTAGCTGCAATGTAAAACTGATTTATACCTCAAATATGCACATTTTTCAAACAAAACATAGATTTATTGTGTAACATGTTATAGGACTGTCATCTGATGAAGTTGTTTCTTGGTTAGTTTGGTTGGATCTTGGTTAGTTATGTTGGTTTTGTGCATGCTACCTGTGCTGTGAAAAATGTCTGTCCTTTTTTGTATTTGGTGGTGAGCTAACATAAATATACGTGGTGTTTTCGCTGTAAAACATTTTAAAAATCGGACATTGGCTGGATTCACAAGATGTGTATCTTTCATTTGCTGTATTGGACTTGTTAATGTGTGAAAGTTAAATATTTCTCAAAAATATTTTTTGAATTTCGCGCTCTGCCTTTTCAGTGGAATGTGGGAGGAGTTCCGCTAGTGGAACCCCGGAGCCAGACAGGTTAACCTACACTGTTATGCCAAAATAGCATACATGACTAAAACCCTCTCACAGACCTTGTTACAGGCTTAGCATACAGTCGTTCCTCCTTTAAAACTTCTTGGAACTATAGGGGGTGCTGTTCCGCATTAGCATATTTTGGTCTCCAAATTAAACTGCCTCGTGCTAAATTCTTGATCGTACAATATGCATATTATTGTTATTATTGGATAGAAAACACTTTCTAGTTTCTATAGCCGTTGGAATTTTGTCTCTGAGTGGTACAGAACTATATCTACAGCACTTTTCATGACAGGGGTCAGATTTCAGAAATGTTTACCCCTGATCTGGAGTCTGTTTTTAAGGTGACAGTGAATGCTATGAAGAAACCGACACTGCCTACGTCTTCCTCTGGGTGTCTGTACGTCATCACGTTTTGAATGGAATCGATTGCACAATCACAGCCACTATAAAAGAACAAAACGTGGAGGTACCTCCCTTTCTCGTCGCGCGCCTGAAGCGTGAAGGACATAGGACTTGCCTCATTCCAAATCGTTGTTTAGCCAGCAATATTTCTCTGGTCATGTTTTTACTCGTTATAGTTGTTAAAAACATCATAATGTAGTTAATTTGAACCGTTTTATAGCAATTTATATCCGTTTAGTGCGATTCTGAGGAATTTCTTTGTCGTGCACTTTCTAGCTTTGGGAACGTTTCGGGGTCTCGGTCGTTGTTAGTGGACATTTCGAAGGACAGAGGACATCTATCGACCAAAAGAAGATTACAACATAGAAAGGATACATTGCCCAAGAATCTGATGGAAGAACAGCTCAAAGTAAGCAATATTTAATATGATAAATCGTTGTTCTGCCGAAATATTTTAAACGCATATTTCGCCATTTTGTTTGTTATCGCGTCACTTGGCGAACCCTGTATTGAAAAGTAAGGATCATTTTAAAAATGTAAGTCAGCGGTTGCATTAAGAACTAATTTGTCTTTCGATTCCTGTCAACCCTGTATTTTTTAGTCAAGTATATGATTAGCTTTCAATTAAACTAGATCACTCTGAAAGATGACGTCAGACATTTTGAGGCTTGATTTCCTAGTATTTTCATTGTGTAACCACGGTTTTGTATGGCTAAATATGCACATTTTCGAACAAACTGTATATGTATGTTGTAAAATGATGTTACAGGAGTGTCATCGGAAGAATTCTGAGAAGGTTAGTGAAAAAATTAATATATTTTGGCGGTGATTACGTTATAGCGCTCTTTGGCTGGAATCGATGCTCTGGTAACGTTTTCACATGTGGTATGCTAACTTATCGATTTATTGTGTTTTCGCTGTAAAACGCTTAGAAAATCTGAAATATTGTCTGGAATCACAAGATCTGGGTCTTTCCATTGCTATGCTTTGTCTATTCTTATGAAATGTTTTATTAAGAGTAAATTGGTCATACACGTTGCTCTCTATAGTAATTCTAGTCGTCTTGTGATGGTCGGTGCAATTGTAAACTGTGATTTCTACCTGAAATATGCACTTTTTTCTAACAAAACCTATCCTATACCATAAATATGTTATCAGACTGTCATCTGAAGAGGTTTTTTCTTGGTTAGTGGCTATCAATATCTTAGTTTAGCCGAATTGGTGATAGCACCTGAAGTAGTAAGAAACTGATGGAGTTAGAAAAGTGGTGTATTTTGCTAACGTGTTTAGCTAATAGATTTACATATTTTGTCTTCCCTGTAAAACATTTTAAAAATCTGAAATGGTGGCTTTATTCACAAGATCTGTATCTTTCATCTGGTGTCTTGGACTTGTGATTTAATGATATTTAGATGCTACTATCTACTTGTGAAGCTATGCTAGCTATGCTAATCAGTGTGTGGGGGGGTGGGGGGTGATCCCGGACCCGGGGTAGAGGCGCGTTAGAGGTTAAAAGTTGCAGCATACTGTGGCGCAGCTTGCATGGTGCAGCATAATTCTATGTCATGTTATTTAAGTGTGAACCACTGGTACCATTAATGGTAGTTAGTGCTAGTCTGACCACCAGAGGGCAAGTGCTAGTTTGACCACCAGAGGGCATCTTTGAGAAGCATTTGATAGCCTTCAATAATGGCTGTACTAGAGAATGCAGGCATGCGGGAGATCGGGGTTTAATTCCCCGACGCGGAGGAAGAAGTAGGCTGTCCTTGTAAATAAGAATTTGTTCTTAACTGATTCCATATGTGTTATTTCATAGTTGTGATGTCTTCACTATTATTCTACAATGTAGAAAATAGTAAAAATAAAGATAAACCTTGGAATGAGTAGATGTGTCCAAACTTTTGACTGGTACTTGCTTAATTCATTTGATTAATATTATGGTGTTTCTATTCCAAGGAACACGAAAAACCCTCTGTTTCCATTAGGATGGAACGGAAAATATGTACAACGTGACGGTCGGGAGTACAGTGCCTGGCTATTTACAGTGTCTCCTGACCCCTCCTGTCTCAGCCTCCAGTATTTATGCTGCAGTAGTTTGTGTCGGGGGGCTAGGGTCAGTTGGTTATACCTGGAGTACTTCTCCTATCTTATCCAGTGTCCTGTGTGAATTTAAGTATGCTCTCTCTAATTCTCTCGTTCTCTCTTTCTTTCTCTCTCTCGGAGAACCTGAGCCCTAGGACCATACGTCACGGCAAACCGGGCATGATGACTCCTTGCTGTCCCCAGTCCGCCTGGCCTTGCTGCTATTCCAGTTTCAGCTGTTCTGCCTGCGGTTATGGAACCCCTACCTGTCCCAGACCTGCTGTTTTCAACTCTTAATGATCGGCTATGAAAAGCCAACTGATATTTATTCCTGATTATTATTTGACCATGCTTGTCATTTATGAACATTTTGAAAATCTTGGCTCTCTCTAATTCTCTCTTTCTTTCTCTCTCTCGGAGGACCTGAGCCCTAGGACCATACGTCAGGACTACCGGGCATGATGACTCCTTGCTGTCCCCAGTCCACCTGGCCTTGCTGCTATTCCAGTTTCAACTGTTCTGCCTGCGGTTATGGAACCGCCACCTGTCCCAGACCTGCTATTTTCAACTCTTAATGATCGGCTATGAAAAGCCAACTGAAAATTATTCATGATTATTATTTGACCATGCTTGTCACTTAGGAATATTTTGAACATCTTGGCATAGTTCTGTTATAATCTCCACCCGGCACAGCCAGAAGAGGACTGGCCACCCCTCCATAGCCTGGTTCCTCTCTAGGTTTCTTCCTAGGTTTTGGCCTTTCTAGGGAGTTTTTCCTAGCCACCGTGCTTCTACACCTGCATTGCTTGCTGTTTGGGGTTTTAGGCTGGGTTTCTGTACAGCACTTCGAGATATTAGCTGATGTACGAAGGGCTATATAAAATAAACTTGATTTGATTTAGCTAAAAAAAATCTCCTGTGGGCACGTGGGAGTTCAATTCCCCGACGGGGAGGAAGGAGTAGGCAGTCCTTGTAAATAAGAATTTGTTCTTAACTGACTTGCCAAGTTAAATAAAGGTTACACTAAGAGCGTAACATTTCTACACCCTCATTTTCTAATTCTAGTCTAACCAATACCCAAACGGAGATTCAGTAAAAATAAAAATCTCATTGATTTATCAAGACCAGTCCCCATGCTTGTCTCAGAGCAGCCCGAAACGATGCTAAAATAGTTGTAGGCTATTGCTTCAAATCCTATTGCTTCTAACTTCAATATGCTCTTTAAATAAATAAGACCTACACCACTTTTAACAGCACATTACTCAACACTAGTGAGACTCATGTCGCCTACAGTAGGCCTAAAGTATATTGAAAAATATGGCGTGACTCTCCGCCAATAATTACATAGAGGATTGGAGGATATTTCTGTAATTCAGTCATATTTATTCCCATAGTAATTCGTTATAGATCCATAACAAAATAAACATTGGCTGTTTGAAAGAGTATTTTTATCATTATTTTATTAATGAAAGCATAAAGATGTCCTTATTAGTTACATTGTTTTAGTTTGAATGTGCAGACTGGCACTAAGAACAGAACAGCAGGAACATGTCCTTAGTCAGCGCCATTATTAGTGCAATGCCCCCTGAAGTGTGGCGCGGTGGGGGTCCACCCCCTCCTCCCTCCCCCATGGGCTAGGTCAGTCTTCTGTGTGCGGCTCTGTGGCCCATCCCATACCCTCGTGCCTTGAACCCTGCACACTTTCAGTGGATACAGCTGGAGAACTGCAAGGTTGCCCATTGTGTGCCACTCGGGAGCCATGACCAATATATATTGTCCTGCTAATAACAGGGTTAGTAATATATCTGTGAGAATATCCAATGGGCTTTTATATAATTCTAAATTAATAATCACTTTGTTTAGAAAATAACAATATTTTGGATATGATTTTGTCTTCAAATAACATAAAATGAGTGAGAAAAATGCAATTCTTGAACATGGAGTGAGACGGTTAATAATTTGTAAATAAAGCCAGTTTGTTATTTAGAATTATTGATTTATGTTTTTAGAGGGAGAGAAACCAAAAACCTAGTCATCTCATGGGTCTCCCAGTCGAGGCCAGCACAGGTATTGAACCAGCATCTGTAGCGACACAGCTATGCAGTGTCTTAGACTGTTGCACTACTTAGGCGCTGTACAATGTGATCGGTCGGGAGTGGCCTACAGTAAGAACAAAATAATTCTAACAAAATAAAATAATAAAAACCTTAGTGTAACAACAGTTTTAGTAAGTAATACTGAAGTCGTGCACAATTATCAGTTTCTATTTAGGTTTATGTCACCCATTCATTGTCAGAGACACAGTAGGACCCAAAAGCACAATCAGTGCTCTAACTCCCACTTGCGCTGGTCTGGAGCAATGAAGTGGTGACATAGAGTACCTTACTAAACCACAAATGCACAAGTTCAATCACCCTTTTACGGGCAAGGCCATTAAGATTAAGGGCATCATTACATGTTCCACAAAAAAATGTGATATACCTGATCAAGTGTATTTGTGGTCTATGCTATGTAGGAAAAACAAAATGAGCTCTGAAAACAAGGATGGCAAAACACAGGAGTAATATCAAAACCCTTGACCAGAGAAACCCTGTTGCTGCGCATTTCATGGAGGCTCGTCACAACATTAACTCTGAGATACATTGGCATCGAACGTGTTAAGACTCTTAGGAGGGGTGGAGATACTGATAACTATTATTGAGAAGGGAATTGTATTGATTCACCGTTTGTGTACTATGTCTCCTAGAGGTTTGATATCAGACCACTTCTTACCTGAATGTTACTTTACTTTGATTTGTTTTGCCTTCCAAAATGTTACCCACTTGGTCATTTTGTAAATATATATTTTTTGGAACCATTACATGCACCCATCTCAATGTTATGTAATTATTGGAGATATACAAATGTTTTTTGAACCCACCATGCGTCATGTCCGCAATGGTCATGTGAGGTGAAATGTGTACAGTCATGGCCAAAAGTTGAGAATGACACAAATATTAATTTTCACAAAGTCTGCTGCCTCAGTTTGTATGATGGCAATTTGCATATACTCCAGAATGTTATGAAGAGTGATCAGGTGAATTGAAATTAATTGTAAAGTCCCTCTTTGCCATGCAAATGAACTGAATCCCCAAAAAACAATCCACTGCATTTCTGTCCTGCCACAAAAGGACCAGCTGACACCATGTCAGTGATTCTCTCGTTAACACAGGTTGACGAGGACAAGGCTGGAGATCACCGTCATGCTGATTGAGTTCGAATAACAGACTGGAAACTTCAAAAGGAGGGTGGAGCTTGGAATCATTGTTCTTCCTCTGTCAATCATGGTTAACTGCAAGGAAACACGTGCCCTCATCATTGCTTTGCACAAAATGGGCTTCACAGGCAAGGAAATTGCTGCCAGTAAGATTGCACCTAAATCAACCATTTATCGGATCATCAAGAACTTCAAGGAGAGCGGTTCAATTGTTGTGAAGAAGGCTTAAGGGCGCCCAAGAAAGTCCAGCAAGCGCCAGGACCGTCTCCTAAAGTTGATTCAGCTGCGGGATCAGGGCACCACCAGTACAGAGCTTGCTCAGGAATGGCAGCAGGCAGGTGTGAGTGCATCTGCACACACAATGAGGCGAAGACCTTTGGAGGATGGCCTGGTCTCAAGAAGGGCAGCAAAGAAGCCACTTTTCTCCAGGAAAAACATCAGGGACAGACTGATATTCTGCAAAAGGTACAGTGATTGGACTGCTGAGGACTGGGGTAAAGTCATTTTCTTTGATGAATCCCCTTTCTGATTGTTTGGGGCATCCGGAAAAAAGCTTGTCCGGAGAAGACAAGGTGAGCTCTACCATCAGTCCTGTGTCATGCCAACAGTAAAGCATCCTGAGACCATTCATGTGTGGGGTTGCTTCTCAGCCAAGGGAGTGGGCTCACTCACAATTCTGCCTAAGAACACAGCCATGAATAAAGAATGGTACCAACACATCCTCCGAGAACAACTTCTCCCAACCATCCAGTAACAGTTTGGTGACAAACAATGCCTTTTCCAGCATGATGGAGCACCTTGCCATAAGACAAAAGTGATAACTAAGTGGCTCGGGGAACAAAACATTGATATTTTGGGTCCATGGCCAGGAAACTCCCCAGACCTTAATCCCATTGAGAACTTGTGGTCAATTTCCAAGAGGTGGGTGGACAAACAAAACCCCACAAATTCTGACAAACTCCAAGAATTGATTATGCAAGAATGGGCTGCCATCAGTCAGGATGTGGCCCAGAAGTTAATTGACAGCATGCTAGGGCGGATTGCAGAGGTCTTGAAAAAGAAGGGTCAACACTGAAAAAATATTGACTCTTGGCATCAACTTCATGTAATTGTCAATATAAACCTTTGACACTTATGAAATGCTTGTATTATACTTCAGTATTCCATAGTAACATCTGACAAAAATATCTAAAGACACTGAAGCAGAAGACTTTGTGGAAATTAATATTTGTGTCATTCTCAAAACTTTTGGCCACGACGGTATATTTTGGGATGTGAACACTCAAGTGTGTTTGACCTGACGAAGATCCGTTTCAGATCGAAACGTTGTCAATAAAGCGGTGAATTGGGAGCTTTAATAGTGTACAGGCCTTCTTGTTCTATACTAGTATTCTTTATTAGCCCAATGCCTATGTTTTTAAGGATGCGCGTATGACCAAACTTTGATAGGCAGATTTACCTCAACATTAACTTCCCACTGTTGAAACTTTCAGAATGTTAAAATGAAAACACTACTTTTACCACAGTCACTAATGCTATTGATATTAATACAATCAATCAAAACTACCACTACTACGGTTGCTACTACTACTTTTAGACAGCTAAAGAAAGCACACACATTTTCTTCAGGAAATGTACAGTTTAAGTTATTTTGCCATAGTCCGAACAGGGAATAAAGGGACACAGACACTGGGGCGGCAGGTAGCCTAGTGGTTAGAGCGTTGGACTAGTAACCAAAAGGTTACAAGTCTGACGAGCTGACAAGGTAAAAATCTGTCGTCCTGCCCCTGAACAAGGCAGTTAACCCACTGTTCCTAGGCCGTCATTGAAAATAAGAATTTGTTCTTAACTGTCTTGCCTAGTTAAATAAAGGTACAATTAAAAATAAACTTCAAACAACCAAAACAGATAGACAATGTTGATAGGAAGGTTGAAAGGCACCATCACATACAATGATGCTGCAAGGTAAAAGTGGGAGGCTTGATCACATTGGCTGCTCTTTGACAGTAGGGGCAGTGAGTGCCAATTGTGTGGCATGTCATTATAATGTAAATGCAGTGGAGATGTACACTGGACACACCCCTAATATGACATAGTACATTTAAGGCGCCCATTATGGCTTGTGAGTGCTAGGACTACTGGCTGAAATTATATAAATATCCCACTGCATCTCTTAAAAAATAAGTCACCTCAAAAAGGTGTTTGAATGTAAAATAACATACAAACAACATTAAACAAAATAAAAAAGTTTTTTAACCGATGTTATAGCCAGGTACATTAGTGATTCACAGGAAGAATAAACCCATCATGAAACAATGAGCCACATCTACAGTACAAGATCAGAGAGAGCAGTTAATGAGTGAGTGTGACCCATAAAGATAGATAGGACTCATCATGGATATAACCCGTTTTGGCATGGACATTGAGGGCTTACACCATGCTTCTGCCATTTTAAAGTAGTAAAAGTAGCCAACGGGGTGGGGATTCCTATGGGTTGTAGCTTCAATGGCACTGCCCATGCTGTCACAGACGCTATAATGTCAGAGATAAAGATGAGTCCTCTATCTCTTTGGTGTGACCCAATATCTGAAAACAAAACACATACTAGCTATCCAGAAGGAATGTGTGTTCCATCAATTACCCCCGACAGAAATGGGGGGGGGGTGAACATGCAAAAGACAAGTCTAAGGTACGTGATCCAAACTCAACAGACATCTCTTCAGACAGGGTTCACTGGGAGTGGGAGAGAATGTACAATGGCTCAAATACTCCATTATTATTAAAGTCTTGGTTTAACAAAGGGAAAATATTCAAAACACAATTGTCACTTCCTCCTCTCTAAATGATGAGTAAATCACTTATTCATGATTTAAGATTCCTTCATTGTTTGTCATCCCCTTTCAGAACAGAATGTCTTCGTTCTTTATGAGCGTCTCCACCACCTGTCTCTGGTAGCGGATGTCATTGAGTGCCGTCATCGCATCCAAGTCTGGGGCACGCATGAGGGTGGGCCCAAAAACAATGCCAAGGTTTTCTGCATTCATCAGGTTGTCTTTATCATTTTGGGTTACCCTTTGAAGAGGAGCAGGAAAGGGTAACAGCAAAAAAAAGTGTAATTGACATGCTCATTCAAGACCAATGAGTATTCTACCATAAAACAATTATTGCCTACTGTTAACATATCATGCCTAGTAAAAAATATGAACATTTAATAATAAAAAAAGGCCTTTGTCTTGATTGCATAAGTATTTGTGCTAAGAATATCCTTAAGCGACAAAATAAGTTGCTATACAAACATTTACTCATTTTAACACTAGAACCACCACTGGCAGTTGGTCACTGGCATTTGATTTTGTAATTAAAATAAGGCAGGAGGTTGCAGATCCGGAGGTAACCTCCCCATCCCGCCCTCATGGATCCCTTTTCCCCAGAACTGAAGATCCGAATCACGTTGTGCATGTGATTCTTTACATCTACGTTACGCACACATTTTTGTGGTCTCCCTCCACATTTCTCACTGTCAATTGTGAATGATAATTCTTCAAGTTTTATCATTGAAACATCCATGCAGCATCTGCATGCCAACCATTTGATCTCTTGATGGGAATATATATTTAGATCTTCAATTATGTAGGCCTACAGTGTTGCTTTGAATTATGTACAGTGAGGAAATTTCAGAGCAGATGGTGTTAACTGTAGCATACCTGTGTTTTGTTTCAATAAATACCAGCCGCATGAGAAAAATGTGACCATTCGCACAATCATCCTAAAATCTCATAAGAAATTTGTACGTTATACTATGCTATTATTGGGGCAGCAGGTAGCCTAGTGGTTAGTGCGATGGACTAGTAACCGGAAGGTTGCAAGATCGAATCCCAAGCTGACAAGGTAAAAATCTGTCGCTCTGCCCCTGAACAAGGCAGTTAACCCACTGTTCCTAGGCCGTCATTGAACATAAGAATGTGTTCTTAACTGACTTGCCTAGTTAAATAAAGGTAAAATAAAAAATAATATTAGGTTCTGTAATATAGAATACTATCATTATGTGATCTTGTAGACATTGATTCAGCTTTGATCGAACTTTATTAAACAAGCATCATTTGCCAGAGTAGCCTGTTCGAGCTGAACGAATAGAGCAGAGACTGTGCAAAGTAGAGAATCCAGCACATGCGCAGACGCTTCGGACCTTTAGCTTTTGTGAAGAGGGGTGCAGAGAAGACGGGACTGCAGCCACTCCATTAAAATAAAATCTGCAACATCGTCGTCCTTCCCTGACTTTTCCTAAGTATTTGTATTTTACAATGCTCTTTAAGAGCATTGTAAAACAAAATCGAATCGTTTTTTAGATGTTTGTTTGTTGTAACACCTAATTGCCAAGACAAACAGCATTGGTACCAACACGCTGATGTGTCTTTCCTCACTTCATGATTGAATTATCTGAATAACGATCATGCCGATTAAGGGGGTGACTGAATTTACAATGTACAAAGAGTAGTTTACAATGGCAAGAAAACCAAAGTGAATGGATGCGCAGACTGTATTGGAGATGACTGACTGTAATGAATAACATCTCACAAGTTATTCATATGGAAAAACATTATATTTTAAATATGTTCCATTTTATTGTATTGCATTGTATTGTTATAAAATACTATAACAGCAGAAATCAATTGACATGGCAGGAATCAACCATTCAACATGAGAGAAAGATGCTGTTAGATTCCACTGGAACAGCGGCAAAATATGTGCATGCCGGGGACGTTAAGAAAATGTGGTGCCGGACATTTGACTGGCAGCATTTTAATTTACAGGACATTTGAGAAATGCATTGGGTGCGTGAACGTGATTACGGCGTCCACACACAGTGTTCAGAACAACTTAAATCACATTTCGATTATGGTAATTAATCTTAACAGAACATACAAGTCGAGGATGACGTGTGTCCTTACAGCACACTTTGAAGATGTTAGAATAACTGTCCACATTTACTTTCTCAGCCAACAAGACCAGTAATGAACAGCAAAATCTATGCATAGGCGGCGCGTTAGTTTAAAGTTTGGGGAAGCAAATGTTCACCATAAAAATGCAACTTTATAATATAAAATACCATGCATCATCCCATTTGCAGACGTATGTAAGATAGCCTACTATTTGTAATGTGATGACTCAATCATAACTCAATCACTGTTTGCAAAAAAAGACCAATCAATGCATGGCTGAGTAAATATAGTGTAAGGGCCTGGGCTATATCAGATACATTTCTTCTTTCTTTGCATGTGAAAAACACATTTCATGCAATTCTACTACACTTTATATGACTGGAGACGTTAGCAGAATCTTTTTTAATTAGGCAAATAGCCTACTCTGCTGAAACTGACAAGCAATAAAAACAACTTTGTCCATATAATAGGGGAGTCATTTCCGGGTTGGAGCGAGTGGTCGCATTTTGCACTTCGCACCGCTGGTAGTATTTACTTTTCATTACATTTCATTATAGTACAACGGTTTGATTTGTCTGATCTTAGCAATTCTTTTTAGCTAGCTACATAGCCGTCTTTGTATCAAAGATAATTGTGTAGTTTCGCGTAATTATCGTAATTCGTCGTCCTAACGTAGTCAACACTGCTATCTGGCCAGCAGCTAGCCAGCTAGCCAACGTCCACCGTCTACCGAATAGCAGCACTGTAGAAACTATTACATTCAACGGAACGACTTGATTAGTGTAGTGTTAGCTAGCTACATAGTTGTCTTTGCTGTCCTCGTTTCCAAGATAATTGTGTAGTTTAGAGTGTGTAGTTTAGTTTAGAGTGATTATCGTAATTTACCGAGGTTAGCTAGCCAGCTATTTGTCGTCCCTCTTAACGTAGGAAACACAACAGCCAACGTCTACCGTCTACCGAATAGCAGCACTGTAGAGACTATTACATTACAACGGAACGACGGAACGACTTGGTTAGTGTAGTGTTAGCTAGCTACATAGTTGTCTTTGCTGTCAAGATAATTGTGTAGTTTTGAGTAATTGTCGAGGTTACCTAGCCAGTTACCGAGGCTACCTAGCCAGCTACACTTTCAAACTAAGTCAACAACGCAGCCACTGCTAGCTAGCCTACTTCAGCAGCACTGTATCATTTTAGTCAATAAGATTTCTTGCAAAGTAAGTTTAACTTTCTGAACATTCGAGACGTGTAGTCCACTTGTCATTCCAATCTCCTTTGCATTAGCGTAGCCTCTTCTGTAGCATGTCAACTATGTGTCTGTCTATCCCTCTTCTCTCCTCTCTGCACAGACCACACAAACGCTTCACACCGCGTGGCCGCTGCCTGGTGGTCCCAGCGCGCACGACCCTCGTGGAGTTCCAGGTCTCCGGCAGCCTCTGGAACTGCCGATCTGCGGCCAACAAGGCAGAGTTCATCTCAGCCTATGCTTCCCTCCAGTCCCTCGACTTCTTGGCACTGACGGAAACATGGATTACCACAGATAACACTGCTACTCCTACTGCTCTCTCCTCGTCTGCCCACGTGTTCTCGCACACCCCGAGAGCTTCTGGTCAGCGGGGTGGTGGCACTGGGATCCTCATCTCTCCCAAGTGGACATTCTCTCTTTCTCCCCTGACCCATCTGTCTATCGCCTCCTTTGAATTCCATGCTGTCACAGTTACCAGCCCTTTCAAGCTTAACATCCTTATCATTTATCGCCCCCCAGGTTCCCTTGGAGAGTTCATCAATGAGCTTGACGCCTTGATAAGCTCCTTTCCTGAGGATGGCTCACCTCTCACAGTTCTGGGTGACTTTAACCTCCCCACGTCTACCTTTGACTCATTCCTCTCTGCCTCCTTCTTTCCACTCCTCTCCTCTTTTGACCTCACCCTCTCACCTTCCCCCCCTACTCACAAGGCAGGCAATACGCTTGACCTCATCTTTACTAGATGCTGTTCTTCCACTAATCTCATTGCAACTCCCCTCCAAGTCTCCGACCACTACCTTGTATCCTTTTCCCTCTCGCTCTCATCTAACACTTCCCACACTGCCCCTACTCGGATGGTATCGCGCCGTCCCAACCTTCGCTCTCTCTCCCCCGCTACTCTCTCCTCTTCCATCCTATCATCTCTTCCCTCTGCTCAAACCTTCTCCAACCTATCTCCTGATTCTGCCTCCTCAACCCTCCTCTCCTCCCTTTCTGCATCCTTTGACTCTCTATGTCCCCTATCCTCCAGGCCGGCTCGGTCCTCCCCTCCTGCTCCGTGGCTCGACGACTCATTGCGAGCTCACAGAACAGGGCTCCGGGCAGCCGAGCGGAAATGGAGGAAAACTCGCCTCCCTGCGGACCTGGCATCCTTTCACTCCCTCCTCTCTACATTCTCCTCTTCTGTCTCTGCTGCTAAAGCCACTTTCTACCACTCTAAATTCCAAGCATCTGCCTCTAACCCTAGGAAGCTCTTTGCCACCTTCTCCTCCCTCCTGAATCCTCCTCCCCCCCCCCCCTCCCTCTCTGCGGATGACTTCGTCAACCATTTTGAAAAGAAGGTCGACGACATCCGATCCTCGTTTGCTAAGTCAAACGACACCGCTGGTTCTGCTCACACTGCCCTACCCTGTGCTTTGACCTCTTTCTCCCCTCTCTCTCCAGATGAAATCTCGCGTCTTGTGACGGCCGGCCGCCCAACAACCTGCCCGCTTGACCCTATCCCCTCCTCTCTTCTCCAGACCATTTCCGGAGACCTTCTCCCTTACCTCACCTCGCTCATCAACTCATCCTTGACCGCTGGCTACGTCCCTTCCGCCTTCAAGAGAGCGAGAGTTGCACCCCTTCTGAAAAAACCTACACTCGATCCCTCCGATGTCAACAACTACAGACCAGTATCCCTTCTTTCTTTTCTCTCCAAAACTCTTGAACGTGCCGTCCTTGGCCAGCTCTCCTGCTATCTCTCTCAGAATGACCTTCTTGATCCAAATCAGTCAGGTTTCAAGACTAGTCATTCAACTGAGACTGCTCTTCTCTGTGTCACTGAGGCGCTCCGCACTGCTAAAGCTAACTCTCTCTCCTCTGCTCTCATCCTTCTAGACCTATCGGCTGCCTTTGATACTGTGAACCATCATATCCTCCTCTCCACCCTCTCCGAGTTGGGCATCTCCGGCGCGGCCCACGCTTGGATTGCGTCCTACCTGACAGGTCGCTCCTACCAGGTGGCGTGGCGAGAATCTGTCTCCGCACCACGTGCTCTCACCACTGGTGTCCCCCAGGGCTCTGTTCTAGGCCCTCTCCTATTCTCGCTATACACCAAGTCACTTGGCTCTGTCATATCCTCACATGGTCTCTCCTATCATTGCTATGCAGACGACACACAATTAATCTTCTCCTTTCCCCCTTCTGATAACCAGGTGGCGAATCGCATCTCTGCATGTCTGGCAGACATATCAGTGTAGATGACGGATCACCACCTCAAGCTGAACCTCGGCAAGACGGAGCTGCTCTTCCTCCCGGGGAAGGACTGCCCGTTCCATGATCTTGCCATCACGGTTGACAACTCCATTGTGTCCTCCTCCCAGAGCGCTAAGAACCTTGGCGTGATCCTGGACAACACCCTGTCGTTCTCAACCAACATCAAGGCGGTGACCCGTTCCTGTAGGTTCATGCTCTAAAACATTCGCAGAGTACGACCCTGCCTCACACAGGAAGCGGCGCAGGTCCTAATCCAGGCACTTGTCATCTCCCGTCTGGATTACTGCAACTCGCTGTTGGCTGGGCTCCCTGCCTGTGCGATTAAACCCCTACAACTCATCCAGAACGCCGCAGCCCGTCTGGTGTTCAACCTTCCCAAGTTCTCTCACGTCACCCCGCTCCTCCGCTCTCTCCACTGGCTTCCAGTTGAAGCTCGCATCCGCTACAAGACCATGGTGCTTGCCTACGGAGCTGTGAGGGGAACGGCACCTCCGTACCTTCAGGCTCTGATCAGGCCCTACACCCAAACAAGGGCACTGCGTTCATCCACCTCTGGCCTGCTCGCCTCCCTACCTCTGAGGAAGTACAGCTCCCGCTCAGCCCAGTCAAAACTGTTCGCTGCTCTGGCACCCCAATGGTGGAACAAACTCCCCCACGACGCCAGGTCAGCGGAATCAATCACCACCTTCCGGAGACACCTGAAACCCCACCTCTTTAAGGAATACCTAGGATAGGATAAAGTAATCCTTCTAACCCCCCCCACCCCCCTTAGAGTTAGATGCACTATTGTAAAGTGGTTGTTCCACTGGACATCATAAGGTGAATGCACCAACTTGTAAGTCGCTCTGGATAAGAGCGTCTGCTAAATGACTTAAATGTAAATGTAAATGTAAATAGGCCAACGATAAGGGGAGACACAAATAGAATATGACATCCATCTAAACTGGAGGAGGAAATTATTGTCCAAAAACAAACTTAAGTGGTACTGACCCAACAATGAGAATGAGTGTGAATATGCGCAGTGTGCATATTCATATGGCCGATGCTGTCACGCCCTGACCTTAGAGAGCTTTTTATGTCTCTATTTTGGTTTGGTCAGGGTGTGATTTGGGTGGGCATTCTATGTTCTGTATTTCTAGGTTTTGTATTTCTTTGTTTCTGGCCGAGTGTGGTTCCCAATCAGAGGCAGCTGTCTTTCGTTGTCTCTGATTGGGGTTCATCTTTAGGCAGCCCTTTCCCTTTTTCTGTTTGGGATCTTGTTCTTTGTTTGTGTGCAGGTAGTTTGCACAACGAAGCTGTTCGGTCGGTATATTCTTTATTGTTTTGTCTTTTCTTAAGTTTCACTTCGTTAATAAATTATGTTGAACACAAAGAACGCTGCGCCTTGGTCTCATCCTTCCGACGACACCCGTTACAGATGCTCTCAGCTGGTGGCCGATGCTCTCCACTGGTGCCAATAAGATAGACTATAGGGCCTACTGTTTGTTTCTGAATTAAATTGAACATTTTGATAACTAAAATACTAATGTATTTTCATTGCTTCTCTTTACAGCAATAGCCATTTGCTTTCCAAACTATGTTTTCCTGCGATTGAATTTAGAAATACCTGCTTTTCAGTGACAGTTGCAACTCAACAATCATCTATTTTGTATTTGCAGCGCTCGCGGCCTTTCCTTCCGACTGAAGTTAATGATCCTCTGTGGCCAAATCATGCTTAAGTAATCCATTTTGAATTATTGTAGATGGGAGTAGGCTAATTAGGCAATATCATTTAATCAATTTAATTCAAATTACTTTGGGATATCTACTATCTCCCATAGTAGAAAAGTTTACCTACTCTATTGGTCAGCTTGTCGAGAAAGAAATAGCACAAACAGACTCTAGGAGAGTTGTGGGACGATATATCTCAAATTCATAAAACCAGTAGGCCTAGGTGCCATACATTTTTTTTAAGCAATGAATCTGATGCAACAGATCAGAACGTTTAGCTTAAAACGTTGATAAACTATTTCTTAACATTATTATGGCAGCAATACGCACAAGGCAGTAGGCTACGCACACATTTGTATTTGGCTACCGGACAATGAAAGAAAGTTGAAAACCAATAGAACATGAGAAATAAGCTACTAGTTTTAATGTCAGAATAAAATGATTGCGTCCACTGATAGTGAGATTTTGCCTTGGCTACATTGAAGCAAGGTAAAACATGCTTCATAATATGTAATAAAATGCTTAGGTTTCAAACAACTAAGTAGCCACAGTATATGTTATAAAAACGTATACTGCCTCCAGCTCAGTGCAAAGTGGTGTGAAAATCACAAATATTAGCTCTTTTTAAATTGTGGCCAAAAAACTAACATCCTAATGGCTGTCAAATGTGCTTCCACCAAGTATTGCTTCAGGGGCGCAAATATTTATGCAATCCAGACATCTCCAGATGTTTTTTTAAATTGTTGTTAATAGACTGTACATCTAATCATTGTCTCTCCTCATGGACTAGGCACTGTATGCCTGTTTTACCATAATATACAACGATATCTGGTCTTACCTCTTTAAGTGGGCCATGAGATAACACAGTGTTTCACAGTGTGCAGGTGGCAGCAGCTTCAGACCTTCATGATGGGCCTCCAACCGCTTGTCTGGATCCGTTATCTCTAGAACCCGACAAATGCACACAGTCAGCGTCTGCAGTACAGGAACCATAATACACACACCCAATAACAAAAATTCATAAAACGTGCTAAGTTTAGGACTAACTTGCTGCCTCCATGAACCTTGGGTAGGCGTCGTACGTGATAAGAGGAATAGGTAAATCCCTGAAATACAGTTTCAGTGCGCCAGTGATTATGTTGATGTCTTCATACACATTCACAGAAATGTCCGCCTTTTCACCATCTATTGGGAGACAGAGGGAGGATTTTAACTTGGCTATAGATGGGGCAGTTAATTAAAAGATGCCACAAAGGTTGCAAGTATCCAAAGGGATAACTTAGAATGACATAGTTCTGTGGCTGTGCAGCCGGTCTAGAGATTATAAACTCAGTTGACACTCAATTGCAGTTATCAGGTAAGGCCAATCAACAATGAAATAACTGTAATTAATGAACAATGAAATAATTTTTTTGTACAACCTAGTTCTCCCGAATCTTGCAACAATAGTCCTTGAAAAATGCTGTCCAGGCCTAAGTCCAATTGATACCCACTGACTGCCCCACCCAGAAAGCAGGCAACTGAATGAGATACAGTGGCAAAGGAAAAAGGACCTTGCCTCTGTCGAAAGCCAGCTTCACATCTTCAATCAGATCACTGAAGCCTGAGATTCTGTACAGGCCCTCAGACTGAACACCTCCAGTTAGAGGAGGAGGGGAGAGAAAGACAATGACGAATTAAACGGCTTTACATTTTCATCAAATTAACATCTCTCATCAGGAAATTTGAACAAAGTAACATGAACATTGTTACTGGAGGATGTCAAACCATAACCCTATATAAAAAAAAAACATACCAAGTGGGTCATTTTCTACTGCTCACCTCTAGACTCAATCTCTTGTATGCACATGTCCACCACCATGGGTCGCTTGGAATTGTGGGCTTTTACCAGTGTCGTAAGGTCACAACTGTATACTTTCTTGACATGCTTGAGGTCAGGCTTGCAGTCATTTGGCACCATTTTGGAACACTGCTTGTGGACATTCAAACCGCAATCTGGGGGGAAAAAAAGAAGGGATTTGCAAAAATGCTGTATCATTTAATTTAACCTTTATTTAGGCAGGGGAGTCCTGCCTAAATGAAGTCTCATTATCACAATTAAAAATGGCAGGTAGTAGAGCAGCAGCACTAAAGTATTATTATGTTACAATGCATAAAGACTGTCCTCAATGTTATTTCCAATTGGAGATGAATTGTGTATTTATTTAATTGGACCTTTATTTATGCAAGCGGTCCCATTGAGATCAATCTCCTTTGCAAGGGAGCCCTGTATTACAAGAGCATCAAGCAATTACACATTAGAAAGAGAGACAAATAGTTCTAATCAAGAAAAAGTACAAGAGTAAGAACCCACTCTCATGCACATCATTTCTTAAGGTCTCTGATCAATTTGCCCTTAAAGTGGCATTGAAAACTAGAGCATGATGTCAGTTCCGGGTGGGTTGCCAAGGCTGCTGGTGTCACCTTGAGCACTCAAGAGAAGAATAGAAAAAGCAAGATCTAACTCCACTCTTAATTATTTCCTAGCAAAAATAAAGCATTAAGCAGTGGTCGTTTTTTTGTTGTTGTATGGAAGGCAAATTGGAAAGTGTCAAACATACATTTATTGCTAACTTGCTTCGTTAGGCCTATTTGAAATAATTAAAGTTTCATAATGCTTAGGTTGTTACAGCCACGTATGCCAGTGCCAATGTACTGGCGTTAGTGAATGCTCTTGACATCCTGCCAACTTTGAGAAAAATTACTATCGGAGTGGTATTTGTGTTGGCTGATAAAGAACCTAGAATACAGCACACACATGCACCCACAGACAGCAGTCTAAATCCTGTGACGTCAGCTTCTTTCTCAGTGCAAGGTCAGTGGTGAGATGACGCTTTGATATGATTTGGCATCTTACGGTCAAGGATGAAAAGGTTAGTAGGCAATGAACTAATGACCACCACGTGATCTTGAGACACACACGTTTATATGACAAGCTTTTTTCATTAAATTTGACACACAAGCTTTGGTGTTGTTCCTCACAGGCATTGCCTCTGTCGAACAGAGTTTCTGAAAAGAGTTTCCAGATCAAATCACTCATATCCTTAAGCCGAAATCACATGGGGAGACTTCCGTCAACGGCGTGAAATTTGCGTGTGAGTGTAGCAAGCCTCCGTGCCAGGAAAAGCCGTAATAAACAGTTATATTACTCCTTGAAATTAGTCTCTCCAGACAGACTAGTTGCCTCCCACAATGTACCAATGCTCCAGCTTACACATCTGTAGAAGTTCCGGCATCAGTTAGGACAGAGGTGCAAGATAAAAAATGATTACAAGGGTTTGAGTGAGAGGTCTAACTGGTGTCTCAAAGTGGCCATACACACGTCTCCAATCTAATTCCAAAGCACTTTTATTACTACAGGAAAGAGCCTTCAACTTTTTTCCCCCTCTCCTAGCATTGTCATTGAAGAAATAAAGCAAGCACACTTGTCGTTTTTTGTTTGGAACAAAGCCCTGCATCCCCGCCATCACACAATTAGTGTCGATGTTAAGCGATTAGACCTGGCTCGCAGTCGGCGTTTCAATTCATCCCGAAGATGTTCAATGGGCTCTGTGCAGGCCAGTCAAGTTCTTCCACACCGATTGACAAACCATTTCTGTATGGACCTTGCTTGGTGCACAGGTGCATTGTCATGCTAAAAGAGGAAAGGGCCTTCCCCAAACTGTTACTACAAAGTTGAAAGCACAGAACAGTCTAGAAAGTAATTGTATGCTGTAGCGTAAATATTTCCATTCACTGGAACTAAAGGGCCTAGCCCGAACCTTGATAAACAGCCCCAAACCATTATTCCTCCTACACCAAGCTTTACAGTTTGCACTATGCCTTGTGGCAGATAGCATTCTCCTGGCATCCGCCAAACCCAGATTCGTCCAACGGACTGCCAGATGGTGAAGCGTGATTCATCACTCCATCACTAACATTCACTTGTCAGAGACCAGCCACCCGGACAGGTGATGAAACTAGTGGGTTTGCACAACCAAAGAATTTCTGCACATACTGTCAGAAACCATCTCAGGGAAGCTCATCTGCGCGCTCGTCTTCCTCACGAGGGTCAGACTGCAGTTCGGCGTTGTAACCGACTTCAGTGGGCAAATGCTCACCTTTGATGGTCACTGGCACGCTGGAGAAGTGTGCTCTTTACAGATGAATTCCGGTTTCAACTGTACTAGGCAGATGGTTGACAGCGTGTATGGCATCGTGTGGGCGAGCGGTTTGCTGATGTCAATGTTGTGAACAGAGTGCCCCATGGTGGCGGTGAGGTTATGCTATGGGCAGGCATAAGCTACAGACAACCAACGCAATTGCATTTTAACGATGGCAATTTGAATTCACAGCGATACGGTGATGAGATCCTGAGGCCCATTGTCATGCCATTCATCCGCCGCCATCACATGATAATGCACAGCCACATGTCGCATTTTGGGATGCTCTGGATCGATGAGTCCAACAGCGTGTTCCAGTTCCCGCCAATATCCAGCAATCTTTATTCCCAGTCATGTGAAATCCATAGATTAGGACCTAATGAATATATTTCAGTTGACTGATTTCCTTATATGAACTAACTCCTTAAAATCTTTGAAATTGTTGCCTTGATATTTTTGATCAGTATATGTAGACAAATAAAAGTAGGCTAGTTATTCAATGTGAGCAGAGTTTCTCATCTAAACTGTATTGCACGCTGCACTCCCAAGTGGTGCAGCGTCTAAAGCACTGCATCTCAGTGCTTGTGGCGTCACTACAGACACCCTTGTTCAAATCCAGGCTGTATCACAACCGGCCGTGATTGGGAGTCCCATAGGGCGGCTCACAATTGGCCAACGTCGTCCGGGTTTGGCCGGTGTAGGCCATCATTGTAAATAAGAATTTGTTCTTGTTCCCTTGGGTAGGGGCAGCATTCGGAATTTGGGATGAAAAGCATGCCCAAATTAAACTGCCAGCTACTCATCCCCAGAAGATAAGATTAGCATATTATTAGTATATTTGGATAGAAAACACTCTGAAGTTTCTAAAACTGTTTGAGTCATGTCTGTGAGTATAACAGAACTAATTTAGCAGGCAAAACCCAGAGGACAAACCATTCAGATTTCTTTTTTTTGAGGTCACTCTCTTTTCAATCAGATTTCTAAGGGACCTTCTTGCAGTTCCTACCGCTTCCACTTGATGTCAACAGTCTTTAGAAATTGGTTGAGGTTATTCCTTTGTGTAATGAAGAAGTACGGCCATCTTGAAGGAAGGTCACTCAAAGTGTCCTGTTAGATAGAGGCGCGTGACCAGAAAGCATGCTACAGATTGTTTTAATCCTGTATTGAACACAGATCATCCCGTCTTCAATTTGATCGATTATTTACGTAAAAAAATACCTAAAGTTGTATTACAAAAGTAGTTTGCAAAGTTTACTACATGTAACTTTTGAGATATTTTGTAGTCATGTTTCACGAGTTGGAACCGGTGTTTTTCTGGATCAAACGTGCCAATTAAATGGACATTTTGGATATATATCGACGGAATTAATCGAACAAAAGGACCATTTGTGATGTTTATGGGACATACTGGAGTGCCAACAACAGAAGCTCGTCAAAGGTAAGGCATGAATTATATTTTTTTGATCTGCGTTTTGTGTCGCGCCTGCAGGGTTGAAATATGCTTCTCTCTGTTTGTTTACAATGGTGCTAACTCAGATAATAGCATCGTTTGCTTTCGCCGAAAAGCCTATTTGAATTCTGACATGTTGGCTGGATTCACAACCAGTGTAGCTTTAATTTGGTATCTTTCATGTGTGATTTAATGAAAGTTTGATTTTTATATTAATTTTTATAGTAATTAATTTTTAAATTTGGCGCTTTGCATTTTCTCTGGCTTTTTGCCAAGTGAGACAGTAGCGTCCCACCTAAACTCAGATTTTTGGATATAAATTTGAACTTTACCGAACAAAACATACATGTATTGTGTAACATGAAGTCCTATGAGTGTCATCTGATGAAGATCATCAAAGGTTAGTGATTAATTTTATCTCTATTTCTGCTTTTTGTTACTCCTCTCTTTGGCTGGAAAAATGGCTGTCTTTTTCTGAGACTTGGCTCTAACCTAACATAATCGTTTGGTGTGCTTTCGTCGTAAAACCTTTTTGAAAATCGGCCACTGTGGCTGGATTTACAACAAGTGTATCTTTAAAATGGTGTAAAATACTTGTATGTCTGAGGATTTGGGATTTCTGTTGTTTTGAATTTGGCGCCCTGCAGTTTCACTGGCTGTTGACGAGGTGGGACGCTACCGTCTCACGTACCCTAGTGAGGTTAACTGACTTGCCTGGCTAAATAAAACAAATAATCAGAATAATGCATTCACAAGTGTACAACAAAATGCTATCTACTTGTATTATGGTATTTATTGCAGGGCTTCAGAGAGACACAATTCCCCTCAGAGAGGGGTGTGGTATAGAAGTGTCCACATCTACCTTTTTTCTCAATCCACACACACTCTCCCATAATGACAAAGCGAAAAGTTTACTTTAAAAAAAGATACCTTATTTAGATAAAGTACCAGTCAAAAGTTTGGACACTCATTCAAGGGTTTTTCTTTATTTTTACTATTTTCTACATTGTAGAATAATAGTGAAGACATCAAAACTATGAAATAACATATGGAATCATGTAGTAACAAAAAAAAGTATTGAACAAACCTAAATATATTTAATATTCTTCAAATAGCCACCCTTTGCCTTGATGACAGCTTTGCCCACTCTTGGCATTCGCTCTACCTGCTTCACCTGGAATGCTTTTTCAATAGTCTTGAAAGAATTCCCACATATGCTGAGCACTTCTTGGCTGCTTTTCTTTCACTCTGCGGTCCAACTCATGCCAAAGCATCTCTATTGGGTTGAAGTTGGGGGATTGTGGAGGCCAGGTCATCTTATGCAGCAATCCATCACTCTCCTTCTTGGTCAAATAGCCCTTACGCAGCCTGGAGGTGTGTTGGGTCATTGTCCTGTTGAAAAACAAATGATAGTCCCACTAAGCGCAAACCAGATGGGATGGCGTATCAGTGCAGAATCCTGTGGTAGCCATGCTGGTTAAGTGTGCCTTGAATTTTAAATAAATCACAGACAGTGTCACCAGGAAAGCACACCCCACAACTCCATACCTCCTCCTCCATGTTTCACGGTGGGAACCACACATGCGGAGTTAATCCTTTCACGAACTCTGCGTATCACAGACATGGTGGTTGGAACCAAAAATCGATTTGGACTCAGCAGATGAAAGGACAGATTTCCACCGGTCTAATATCCATCACTCATGTTTCTTGGCTTAAGCAAGTCTCTTCTTATTATTGGTGTCCTTTACTAGTGGTTTCTTTGCAGCAAAATTAAGGCCCGATTCACGCAGTCTCCTCTGAACAGTTGTTGCTGAGCTGTCTGTTACTTGAACTCTGAAGCATTTATTTGGGCTGAAATTGAGGCTGGTAACTCCAATGAACTTATCGTCTGCAGCAGAGGTAACTCTGGGTCTTCCTGAGTGGCGGTCCTCATGAGAGCCAGATTCATCATAGCGCTAGATGGTTTTTGCGACTGTACTTGAAGAAACTTTCAAAGTTCTTGAAATTTTCCGAATTGACTGAAAGTTCATGTTTTTAAAGTAAAGATGGACTGTCGTTTCTCTTTGCTTATTTGAGCTTTTCTTGCCATAATATGGACTTGGTCTTTTACCATTTTTTAAATTGGACCTTTATTTAAAACTTCTTAGAGCTAGGGTCTATTTTCCTGAATTTCCGCCTGACTGACGTGCCCAAAGTAAACTGCCTGTTATTCAGGCCCAGAAGCCAGGATATGCATATATTGGTAGCATTGGATAGAAAACACTTTGAAGTTTCTAGAAATGTTACAATAATGTCTGAGACTATAACACAATTGATATGGCAGGTGAAATTCCAAAGAGAAACCAACCAGATATTATAATTTTTTTTAGCTCCCAGGCTGTGGGTTCTATGTAATTCCAGCTCCCAGATTGCAATTCCTATGGCTTCCACTAGATGTCAATAGTCTTTGTTCATTCTTTCAGGCTTGTTTCTTCAAAAATTAGCAAGAAGTTAGAGTTTTTGTACAAAGACTCCAGGTTCAAAATCAGTCTGTTGGCGCGTGGTGAAGAGGATGCACGCTTATTCATTTTACTTTCTATTGAACATACTTCTTTCCGTATGAAATATTATAGTTTATTTACATTTCAGGATACCTGAAGATAAATTAGAAACATAGTTTGACTTGTTTGAACAAAGTTTAGCGGTAACTTTTTGGACTCCTTTGTCTGCATGTTGAACGAGTGGATTACTGAAATCGATGGCGCCAACTAAACAGACTTTTTGGGATATAAAGAAGGATTTTATCTAACAAAACGACCATTCATGTTGTAGCTGGGACCCTTGGGATTGCAAAAGAGGAAGATTTTCAAAAGTAAGTGATTTATTTAAAATCGCTATTTGTGATTTTATGAAGCCTGTGCTGGTTGAAAAATATGTTGATGTGGGGCGCTGTCCTCAAACCATCACATGGTATGCTTTCGCTGTAAAGCCTATTGTAAATCGGACAACGCAGTTAGATTAACAAGAATGTAAGCTTTTAAATGATATAAGATACTTGTATGTTCATGAATGTTAATATTACGATTATTTATTTGAATTGCACGCCCTCCAATTTCACCGGATGTTGTTGACAGGTGTCCCGCCCTATTAACTAGGCAAGTCAGTTAAGGACAAATTCTTATTTACAATGACGGCCTACCCCAGCCAAACCCAGACGATGTTGGGCCAATTGTGCGCCGCCTTATGGGACTCCCAATAACGGTCGGTTGTGATACAGCCTGGAATCGAACCAGGGTCTGTAGTGACGCCTCTAGCACTGAGATGCAGTGCCTTAGACCACCGTGCCACTCGGGAGCCGGCACTGCATCTCAAAATTTATAGCGCATAGAATTAAAACGGTATTGTTGGATATTATGAATTCTAAATCAGACAGGTTTTTTAAATGGAAGATACATTGGAGATAATATAAGGCAAGTATTGGAAACAATAGAACACTATGAAAAATCTGGTAAACCAGGCCTGCTATTCATAGCGGACCTTAAAATCCGACTGGAGTTTATATATAAATGCCTGCAACATTTCAATTTAGGAGAATCTCTTATAAAATGGGTTAAAATCATGTATAGTAACCCTAGGTGTAAAATAGTAAATAATGGCTACATCAAAGTTTTACACGGTCAAGAGTAAAACAAGGTTGTCCACCATTTGTTTATTTTACCTTTATTTAACCAGGTAGGCCAGTTGAAAACAAGTTCTCATTTACAACTGCGACCTGGCCAAGATAAAGCAAAGCGACAAAAACCAACAGAGTTACATGGAATAAACAAACGTACAGTCAATAACACAATAGAAAATCTGTATACAGCGTGTGCAAATGAAGTAAGGATGTAAGGCAATAAATAGACCATAGTGGCGAAGTAATTACAATTTAGCAATTAACACTAGTGATAGATGTGCAAGTAGAAATACTGGTGTGCAAAAGAGCAGAACATAAACAAATATGAGGATGAGGTAGGTAGTTGGTTGGTTGGATAGGCTATTTACAGATGGGCTGTGTACAGCTGCAGCTTTCGGGAAGCTGCTCTGACAGCTGATGCTTGAAGTTAGTGAGGGAGACATAAGTCTCCAACTTCAGTGATTTTTGCAATTAGTTCCAGTCATTGGCAGCAGAGAATTGGAAGAAAAGGCGGCCAAAGGAGGTGTTGGCTTTGGGAATGACCAGTGAAATATACCTGCTGGAGCGCTTGCTACGGGTGGGTGTTGCTATGGTGACCAGTGAGCTGAGATAAGGCGGAGCTTTACCTAGCAAAGACTTATAGATAACCTGGAGCCAGTGGGTTTGGCAACGAATATGTAGTGAGGACCAGCCAACGAGAGCATACAGGTCGCAATGGTGGGTAGTATATGTGGCTTTGGTGACAAAACGGATGGCACTGTGATAGACTGCATCCAATTTGCTGAGTAGAGTGCTGGAGTTTATTTTGTAAATGACATCGAAGTCAAGGATCGGTAGGATAGTCAGTTTTATGAGGCTATGTTTGGCAGCTTGAGTGAAGGAGGCTGGCTATGTTGCGAAATAGGAAGCCGATTCTAGATTTAATTTTGGATTGGAGATGCTTAATATGAGTCTAGAAGAAGAGTTCACAGTCTAGCCAGACACCTAGGTATTTATAGTTGTCCACATATTCTAAGTCAGAACCGTCCAGAGTAGTGATGCTAGGCGGTCGGGCGGGTGCGGGCAGCGATTGGTTGAAGAGCATGCATTTAGTTTTACTAGCATTTAAGAGCAGTTGGAAGCCACGGAAGGAGTGTTATGGCATTGAAGCTCATTTGGAGGTTTGGCATATCTATTTAATATGGCCATCAAAATGTTAGCTATTAAAATCAGATCCAACAATAATATCAAGGGATTAGAAATACAGGGCTTAAAAACAAATGTGTCATTTAGAGGTCGACTGATTAATCGGAATGGCCGATTAATTAGGGCCGATTTCAAGTTTTCATAACAATCGGAAATCGGTATTTTTGGGCGCCGATATGCCGATTTTTTTTAGACCTTTATTTAACTAGGCAAGTCAGTTAAGAACACATTCTTGTTCAGGGGCAGAACAACAGATTTTCACCTTGTCAGCTCGGGGGATACAATCTTGCAACCTTACAGTTAACTAGTCCAACGCAATAACGACCTGCCTCTCTCTCGTTGCACTCCACAAGGAGACTGCCTGTTACGCGAATGCAGTAAGCCAAGGTAAGTTGCTAGCTAGCATTAAACTTATCTTATAAAAACAATCAATTATAACCACTAGTTAACTACACATAGTTGATGATATTACTAGTTATTATCTAGCATGTCCTGCGTTGCATATAATCTGACTGAGCATACAAGTATCTAAGTATCTGACTGAGCGGTGGTAGGCAGACGCAGGCGCGTAAACATTCATTCAAAAAGCACTTGTGCGTTTTGCCAGCAGCTCTTCGTTGTGCGTCAAGCATTGCGCTGTTTATGACTTCAAGCCTATCAACTCCCGAGAAGGCTGGTGTAACCGAAGTGAAATGGCTAGCTAGTTAGCGCGCGCTAATAGCGTTTCAAACGTCACTCGCTCTGAGCCTTCTAGTAGTTGTTCCCCTTGCTCTACATGGGTAACGCTGCTTCGATGGAGGCTGTTGTCGTTGTGTTGCTGGTTCGAGCCCAGGGACGAGCGAGGAGAGGGACGGAAGCTATACTGTTATACTTGCAATACTAAAGTGCCTATAAGAACATCCAATAGTCAAAGGTTAATGAAATACAAATGGTATAGAGGGAAATAGTCCTATAATTCCTATAATAACTACAACCTAAAACTTCTTACCTGGGAATATTTTAGACTCATGTTAAAAAGGAACCACCAGCTTTCATATGTTCTCATGTTCTGAGCAAGGAACTGAAACGTTAGCTTTCTTACATAGCACATATTGCACTTTTACTTTCTTCTCCAACACTTTGTTTTTGCATTATTTAAACCAAATTGAACATGTTTCATTATTTACTTGAGGCTAAATTGATTTTTTTAATGTATTATATGAAGTTAAAATAAGTGTTCATTCAGTATTGTTGTAATTGTCATTATTACAAATACAATTTAAAAATCGGACGATTAATCGGTATCGGCTTTTTTGGTCCTCCAATAATCGGTATCGGTATCGGGGTTGAAAAATCATATTTGGTCGACCTCTAGTGTCATTATATGCTGATTCATGTTTTCTTTTAAATCCACAAGTTGTATGCCTCAGAGGATCTAGATAATTTTACTAACCTCACCCTGATTAACTCTATAGTCTTATCCCAGTTTACCTATTTGCTTATGGTCTTGCCTACACCTATAAAACAGTTTTTTAAAGTATATATATATGAGGAAAAACATTAAAATTGTATTTTGAACAGCAAGCCAGACAAAATTAAAATGTGCCTATTTATATAATGAATATGAATTTGGAGGGAAGAAATTATTAAATATTAAAGCATTAGACATCATACAAAAGTTATACTTAAATCCGAAATGGTTCTCTAGCAAATTCGGAAGAATGTCTCACCCTTTGTTCAAGAAACACCTCTTTCCCTTTATTCTGATTATTCTGATTATAACCTCTCACCTTCAGTAATTTGAAAAGGAAATCTCCCAAATATTGCTATTTTTAAAACAAGCCATAGAAAGTTGGTTGCAATTTCAATTTAATCCGCCAGAAAAAGAAAAAAAAGGTATAATCGTCATAAGTGGTGGAGTTGTCATACTAAAACATAACTAAAACATGAAAATGTCTGCTCTACCCAAAATTACAACTAACTAATTGTGGCATTATCGCAAACATGTAAGAGGAAAGTGGAAGTGGGAAAAAGTCTGTCGGCCCTGCATTAAAGACCATAATTGATTCAAGAAAATTATGATAAATAAAAAAAGTATACCAGTTTCATTTACTGTAAGGACCAAAAAATTGACAGCCATGCCATATAGATAACTAAATAGTTGGGAAGAGATTTTTGACTTACCGATTCCATGACACATGATTTATGGCAAAACGACGCCAGATTCAAAACTCAATTTAAATTATATAGAATTCTTGCAACTAACAGAATGTTATTTATATGGGAGATACAACATTGCAGATAGCACTACTGGGCGATCTGAAAAGTCATAGTCAATCGATCAATAATATATACAGTGGGGAGAACTGTATTTGATACACTGACAATTTTGCAGGTTTTCCTACTTACAAAGCATGTAGAGGTCTGTAATTTTTATCATAGGTACACTTCAACTGTGAGAGAAGGAATCTAAAACAAAAATCCAGAAAATCACATTGTATGATTTTTAATTAATTAATTTGCATTTTATTGCATGACATAAGTATTTGATACATCAGAAAAGCAGAACTGAATATTTGGTACAGAAACCTTAGTTTGCAATTACAGAGATCATACGTTTCCTGTAGTTCTTGACCAGGTTTGCACACACTGCAGCAGGGATTTTGGCCCACTCCTCCATACAGACCTTCTCCAGATCCTTCAGGTTTCGGGGCTGTCGCTGGGCAATACGGACTTTCGGCTCCCTCCAAAGATTTTCTATTGGGTTCAGGTCTGGAGACTGGCTAGGCCACTCCAGGACCTTGAGATGCTTCTTACGGAGCCACTCCTTAGTTGCCCTGGCTGTGTGTTTCGAGTCGTTGTCATGCTGGAAGACCCAGCCACGACCCATCTTCAATGCTCTTACTGAGGGAAGGAGGTTGTTGGTCAAGATCTCGCGATACATGGCCCCATCCATCCTCCCTTCAATACGGTGCAGTCGTCCTGTCCCCTTTGCAGAAAAGCATCCCCAAAGAATGATGTTTCCACCTCCATGCTTCACGGTTGGGATGGTGTTCTTGGGGTTGTACTCATCCTTCTATTCCTCCAAACACGGCGAGTGGAGTTTAGAGCAAAAAGCTCTATTTTTGTCTCATCAGACCACATGACCTTCTCCCATTCCTCCTCTGGATCATCCAGATGGTCATTGGCAAACTTCAGACGGGCCTGGACATGCGCTGGCTTGAGCAGGGGGACCTTGCGTGCGCTGCAGGATTTTAATCCATGACGGCGTAGTGTGTTACTAATGGTTTTCTTTGAGACTGTGGTCCCAGCTCTCTTCAGGTCATTGACCAGGTCCTGCCGTGTAGTTCTGGGCTGATCCCTCACATTCCTCATGATCATTGATGCCCCACGAGGTGAGATCTTGCATGGAGCCCCAGACCGAGGGTGATTGACCGTCATCTTGAACTTCTTCCATTTTCTAATAATTGTGCCAACAGTTGTTGCCTTCTCACCAAGCTGCTTGGCTATTGTCCTGTAGCCCATCCCAGCCTTGTACAGGTCTACAATTTATCCCTGATGTCCTTACACAGCTCTCTGGTCTTGGCCATTGTGGAGAGGTTGGAGTCTGTTTGATTGAGTGTGTGGACAGGTGTCTTTTATACAGGTAACGAGTTCAAACAGGTGCAGTTAATACAGGTAATGAGTGGAGAACAGGAGGGCTTCTTAAAGAAAAACTAACAGGTCTGTGAGAGCCGGAATTCTTACTGGTTGGTAGGTGATCAAATACTTATGTCATGCAATAAAATGCAAATTAATTACTTAAAAATCATACAATGTGATTTTCTGGATTTTTGTTTTAGATTCCGCCTCTCACAATTGAAGTGTACCTATGTAAAAAATGACAGACCTCTACATGCTTTGTAAGTAGGAAAACCTGCAAAATCGGCAGTGTATCAAATACTTGTTCTCCCCACTGTATATATATTTTTTAAAGATATGTATGCAAAAAAAATATGGGGGATTGGAAGTTATGCAGACAATTACATTGATGGAAGCACCAATCTGCAATATTAAAGCTGATCTACCCCCTAAATAAATATTAAAAATAAAAAAGCAAAAGGGCGGCTACTTCGAAGAATCTAACATTATTTGGTTACTACATGATTCCATATGTGTTATTTTAGTTTTGATGTCTTCACTATTATTCTACAATGTAGAAAATTGTAAAAAATAAAGAAAAACCCTTGAATGAGTAGGTGTCCAAACCTTTGACTGGTACTATAAGTATTCAGACCCTTTGCTATGAGACTCGAAATTGAGTTATGAGGTCAAAGAAATTGTCCGTAGAGCTCCTAGATAGGATTGTGTCGAGGCACAGATCTGGGGAAGGGTACCAAAAAATGTCAGCAGCATTGAAGGTCCCCAAGAATCACTGTAGCATAGTATAACATTACTCTAAGACAAGAACACCACCTTAATTTATGGTTAGGAATAAGGTTAACGGTGTGGTTAAGGTTGGGGTTAAAATCACATTTTCAGAAGATAAATTATAGAAATAGGCGTGCTTTATGACTTTGTGGCTGTGGTAACTAGTGAAGATTTGGAATTATCTTGACTTGAGTTACTGCCCTGATAACACAACCGTTGATGAAGCCGTCTGTTATGTGAAAAGTTGTATTAAAAAAACAAATAATGCTTTTATAAACAAGTAGGTTAATTACCCAGCCAAGCAGATATAAGAAGTTGTAGTAATTTTGGTTGTGAAAGGCATCATAAAAAAGCTTTGTCCTTCATAACAATGCAATTTACCACTTGATTAAATAAAATAACAATGGTTATACAGGGGGTACTGGTACTGAGTCAATGTGCGGGGTACAGGTTAGTCGAGGTAATTTGTACATGTAGGTAGGGGTAAAGATAATAGATAATAAAAAGCAAGTAGCAGCAGTGTAAAAACAAAATGGGGGTGGAGGGTGTCAATGTAAATAGTCCGGGTGTCCATTTGATTAATTGTTAAGCAGTCTTATGGCTTTGGGTAAAAGCTGTTAACTTCTCTAGGATAGGGGGCAGCATTTTGACGTTTGGATGAAAAGCATGCCCAGAGTAAACTGCCTCCTACTCAGTCCCAGATGCTAATATATGCATATTATTATTAGTATTGGATAGAAAACACTCTGAAGTTTCTAAAACTGTTTGAATCATGTCTGACTATAACATAACTTATTTGGCAGGCAAAACCGAGGACAAACCATTCAGATTTGTATTTATTTAAGTCACTCTCTTTTCAATGGGTATTCATTGGGAATCCAGATTTCGAAGGGACCTTCCTGCAGTTCCTATCACTTCCACTGTATGTCAACAGTCTTTAGAAACTGGTTGAGGTTTTTCCTTTGTGTAATGAAGAAGTAGCCATGTTCAGAATGAGGCTCCAGTGAAGTGTACTGTTTGTTAGAGGCGCATGACCAGAAAGCATGCTACACATTGTTTTCTTCCGGTATTGAACACAGATCATCCCGTCTTCAATTTGATCGATTATTTACGTTAAAAAATACCTAACGTTGTATTACAAAAGTAGTTTGAAATGTTTGGACAAAGCTTACAGGTAACATTTGAGATATTTTGTAGTCACGTTGTGCAAGTTGGAACCGGTGTTTTTCTGGATCAAACGCGCCAAATAAATGGACATTTTGGATATATTGACGGAATTAATTGAACAAAAGGACCATTTGTGATGTTTATGGGACATATTGGAGTGCCAACAGAAGAAGCTCGTCAAAGGTAAGGCATGAATTATATCTTTATTTCTTCGTTTTATGTCGCGCCAGGAGGGTTGAAATATGATGGTCTGTGATTGTTAGCTGGGATGCTATCCTCAGATAATAGCATTGTTTGCTTTCGCCGTAAAGCATTTTTGAAACCTGACACATTGGCTGGATTCACAACAAGTGTAGCTTTAATTTGGTATATTGAATGTGTGATTTCATGAAAGTTAAATTTTTATAGTAATATATTTGAATTTGGCGCTCTGATGGTGTTGGAGTCGTGTTTGGCCACACAGTCGTGGGTGAACAGGGTGTACAGTAGGGGACTAAGCACACCCCCCTGAGGCGCCTCAGTGTTGAGGATCAGTGTGGTAGATGTGTTGATGCAAATGTGTTATCAGCTTTTTATTTAATACATTTTCCAACATCTCTAATCACCTGTTTTTGCTTTGCCATTATGGGGTAAACAATTTAATCCATTTTACAATAAGGCTGTAACATAACAAAATGTGGAAAAAGTCAAGGGGTCTGAATACTCCCCAAATGCATTGTAGGTTTGAATCTGTTTTCCCTAAAACAAAGGTTAAACAAAAATAAAACAACGGCAGTCAAGCACCCAAGCTAACTGGCTAACATTGATTAGCTTGCTAGCTACTTTAAATACAAAAATGAGAGAACAGATCACACTGACCATTTCACTCACCTTTCCAGAGCTGGTTAGACTATTTTCATGTTATCAAGAGGGTTAGTGATAGTCACTTACAGGCAACATTTCAATTCGGGTTTTTTAGCCAATATTTACTGGCACCTGTCATAACAGGCACAACTTGTCGTTCGTAAATTCATCACTTATTCTGCGCTCCGACACTCTCACACCAGAGTGCTCTGAACTCTAAATAGATTACCAGAGTGAAGTTACGAATGCCCTGTAGACACTTGTATGGTGCTGTATGTGACATCTCCTCAAAACCAGGTTCAAACTAGCTGTGTGTAAAAAGACAAAAGACAAAGCAGAGATCACAGTTTGCTTCCCACCCTCCCTTTACCTGCACATTTCACTCCCTGAGCGATGAGGCCCCACATGAAGTTGGCACAATATTCACACCAGTGGGGTCCCCGGAAGGTGTGAACCTGCAGGGGAGAGGAAGAAAGGATGGAAAACTTGGTCACTCTCTTACTGGATGGAAGGATAGATGGACATACTAGGCTTTCCCCTGGCTCTCCACAGCCTGTGCACACTGAAGGAGCCAATTGGGAATTATCCCTGTGAGAGAGATAAGCAGCGCTAGAAAGCAGACTGGCAAGTCTTAATGGTGGTTGGAGTGTGGCGGGAGTGTTTGTGAGTACCATGGTTGACAATGCCATGATTATCACTGAAATCTAAACGGGACCACATCACAAACAAATGCCTAGTTCTGCCACGTATTGGCTAGACCAAATCAGAAATGCTCAACATTTATCTCCAGTGAAAAGAGAGGTCCCGTGTGGCTCAGTTGGTAGAGCATGGCGCTTGCAACGCCAGGGTTGTGGGTTCATTCCCCACGGGGGGACCAGGATGAATATGTATGAACTTTCCAATTTGTAAGTCGCTCTGGATAAGAGCGTCTGCTAAATGACTTAAATGTAAATGTAAATGTAAAAAGCTCATGATTACCAAAATATTTACCAAAAAAATAAAAATCACACCCCTTGTTTTAGATTGTTATTTTGTGAATGGGAACGTGGAGGATAGGCATCTTGTGCAGATGACAAGATAAACAACAAATGAGAAAACCCTAATGGACTGGTGTTAATGCAGTCTTGTTTTTTTTAAATCTCACAAAACAAAATTAATTATTGTGAAAATGCTATACCTTTTAAATTATACATATTTATGAATAAAATATGAATCCATTGAATTTATAAAAACAACAGATACGCAATATTTGAGGTTTTCACTTTATGTCCCATGCTCTAGTGCAGGTATTCCCAAACGGGAGCACGCACAATGCCGTCGGGGGAACACCAAAAAAAAAAGTGATTCACATTTTTTTTTTTTATGTATGTATTGTCATGACCCGTTTGTCCCGTTAGGAGGGGGTAGTTTTATAACTAACACCCACGTTATAAATTCCGTGCAGAGGCTCCTCTCCTTCACCATGCAGTATGGAGAGAGTTTCACAGTAAAACAAAGGGCCCAATTCCAATACATCCCAGAATTTAAGAATTTAACATTATTCCTAATTTAGAGAATGTGGAAACGGTCGGTGGGAGGGCCAGCTACAATCCGTCCACTTTGTTCACCGTTGTGATGCCATGAAAAGACAGCACTGCCACATTACCCTAACTCTGTTTATACAAGGTCCTCTATTACGAGTCTTTTGGATAAAATGTTTGACGAAGTACAGTTGAAGTCCGAAGTTTACATACGCCTATAGCCAAATACATTTAAACTCAGTTTCACAATTCCTGAAATGTAATCCTACTAGAAATTCCCTGTCTTAGGATCGCCACTTTATTTTAAGAATGTGAAATGTCAGAATAGAGAATTATTTCAGCTTTTATTTCTTTCATCACATTCCCAGTGGGTCAGAAGATTACATAAACTCAATTATTATTTGTAGCATTGCCTTTAAAATGTTTAACTTGGGTCAAACATTTCAGGTAGCCTTCCACAAGCTTCCCACAATACGTTTTGGCCCATTCCTCCTGACAGAGCTGGTGTAACAGTCAGGATTGTAGGCCTCCTTGCTCGCACACGCTTTTTCCAGTTCTGCCCACAAATGTTCTATAGGATTGAGGTCAGGGCTTTGTGATGGCCACTCCAATACCTTGACTTTGTCCTTAATCCATTTTGCCGGAAGTTTATGTCGGAAGTTCACATACACTTAGGTTGGAGTCATTAAAACTCGTTTTTCAACCACTCCACAAATATATATATATTTTAAAGTTACAGGCAATTCTCCACCTCTGTCATTCCAAAAACATAGAATATGCCAATCAAACAACCTCAAATGTGATATAACCACCGTAAAGGCAGTGAAAAAGGAAGAGCGGAAGAAGAAAAGTAAGAAGCGCTGAACAGGTAGGTTCAGGTCTTACCTTGAAATTGTGGACTTTCTCATACTTGGTCGCGTGGTCGTTGTCCTTCAGGGTGGCTCGACGTACCAGCGAGGTGAGCTGTGAATAGGCAAACAGTTTGAGAGGTTTCCAGAAGGTGGCAGGGGACTTCTGGGTCCCTGACCCCACCCTCAAACCCAGGCTGTGGCCAGAAGGTCCTTCTGCGCCCCCTTCATAGCCTTGTGTACCAGAGACTTCTTCCCCTCCCTGACTATGTACAACATGGTGGGTGGGTAATAAAATATAAATTCCCCCCGTTTTCTCAGAGAACAGCTGAAGTGATGCCTACGTGGAGGACTGACAAAACTGGAGTGCGAGCTCACAGAAGTCAACTTGGAGCAGCTCAGAGCTAGCCTGTACTCAGCATCGCTGCTTGCATCATTAAAATCAATGCAGCAGGTAAACCAAAACAAGCCAACGAAAGCAGCAGGTAGAATCCACTAAGAATGCAAAGATCTGAAAGGAAAAAAATGAAAGTCGTTGGGAGTATTCCTTTAAATTACAGTGCCACATAGTTTTGTCCTTAACCCTGTGCTGGTCAGGGTGTCTGAAACGAGATTATTCCTCAAAAAATCCAGCTTGACTGGGTGCATCTATGCAGATGAGGTGTGTGGCGGAGTTAACCCGCTCCTCCCTATGTCGCACTGATACGGTCACTGGTGCACAGACAAAACCCAGAGTGAATACAGGCCATGGGGGGGAAAGCAAGAGAGTGAGCGCTGGTGGAGCATTGTGTCACTGCTGGATTTATGTCACATTAAGAATACGCCAATCAGAGAAAAGAACAGGCTCGGCTTTATCAACAGTGCTATAGTATATTCCTATTACCCCACAGGCAGAGTGAGTGAGAGATGAGGACTGAATGAGAGCTCAATCCTACAATACAGCTCAATGTTGCTTGACGCTGCCACTGTAGTTTCAGGGTTGAGAGACTGGGCATTAACAATCTGAATGCTACAAAAACATCTACCACATACAGAAAAAAAATCATTACAAATCCCAAAATGTTAGGATATGGTGCAATTGATTGAACTTTCAGACAACTAAGTCCTACATGGTTGTAACTTTCAGAGTAAAAACAACAATATAGGATCTGCATGTATTCAAAACAGCTATTTACCCAAAAATATTTGTCGTCATGTTACGCAACAGAGCTTCCTTTCAATTAGAATGAACCACACTTTAGTTAAAGAACACCATGCTTTCCTTAATATCATTTTAAACAAATGTGTTTGTGTTAGTGTTCTCCACGTAATTGCTCAATAATGGCTGATCCCTTGGCTGTGAAATGGAAACATTTCCATTTCACACCTGTACAGGTTACCCATTTGTAAATAAGTGAAACAGGACTAAATAAGCACCCCCTAATTATTATATTATTATTACAGTTGATCTAGGGCTATAATGCAAAGTGGTGCTGTTTAAAATGCCTCAATGACTGAGCAGCCAGCCACTCAAAATGGCACTCAAATCAGACAGTGCTGCTCCACTCCAGTCCAATGTGGCAGAACAGCATTCATCTCAATGGGAATATAAGGTCATCATGATGAAATTGAGTGCTAGACTGGATTGTTGCATCCAGTACAATGTGGAAAACTCAGTTCCCACATATAATTGTTGGATTTAGAAGGTGGGTTGCTATGAATACACAATGATCCAATATAAATGATATACAGTGTATTCTGAAAGTATTCAGACCTCTTTACATTTTATAACCCACAATACAACATAATGACAAAGCAAAAACAGTTTTTGAAATGTTTGCAAATGTATGAAAAATAAAAATATCACATTTACATAAGTATTCAGACCCTTTACTTTGTTGAAGCACCTTTGGCAGCGATTACAGCCTCGTGTCTTCTTGGGTGTGACGCTACAAGCTTGGCACACCTGTATTTGGGGAGTCTCCTATTATCTGCAGATCCTCTCAAGCTCTGTCAGGTTGGATGAGGCGCATCGCTGCACAAGTATTTTCAGGTCTCTCCAGAGATCTTCAATTGGGTTCAAGTCCGGGCTTTGGCTGGACCA
The DNA here is from genome assembly GCF_045679555.1 of Salvelinus alpinus. Lineage (NCBI taxonomy): Eukaryota > Metazoa > Chordata > Actinopteri > Salmoniformes > Salmonidae > Salvelinus > Salvelinus alpinus. Next base: position 44,822,623 of record NC_092095.1, on the reverse strand, counting down.
CTCAAGGACATTGAGACTTGTCCCGAAGCCACTCATGCGTTGTCATGGCTGGGTGCTTAGCGTCGTTGTCCTGTTGGAAGGTGAACCGTCGCCCTAGTCTGAGGTCCTGAGCAGGTTTTCATCAAGGATCTCTGTACTTTTCTCCGTTCATCTTTCCCTCAATCCTGACTAGTCTCCCAGTGTCTGCCGCTGAAGAACATCCCCACAGCATGATGCTGCCACCACCATGCTTCACCGTAGGGATGGTGCCAGGTTTCCTCCAGATGTGACACTTGGTATTCAGGCCAAAGAGTTCAATCTTGGTTTCATCAGACCAGAGCTTCAGAGTTATTTTGTGGAGATGGGAGAACCTTCCAGAAAGACAACCATCTCTGCAGCACTCCACCAATCAGGCCTTTATGGTAGAGTGGCCAGACGGAAGCCACTCCTCAGGAAAAGGCACATGACAGCCCACTTAGAGTTTGCCAAAAGGCACCTAAAGGACTCTCAGACCATGAGAAACAAGACTCTCTGGTTTGATGAAACCAAGTTTGAACTATTTGGCCTGAATGCCAAGTCTGGAGGAAACCTGGTACCATCCCTACGGTGAATGATGGTGGTGGAAGCATCACGCTGTGGGGATATTCTTCAGCGGCAGGGACTGGGAGATTAGTCAGGATCGAGGGAAAGATTAATGGAGCAAAGTACAGATAGATCCTTGACGAAAACCTGCTCCAGAGCGCTCAGGACCTCAGACTGGGGCGAAGGTTCACCTTCTATCAGGACAACGACCCTAAGCACACAGCCAAGAAAATGCAGGAAGTGGCTTCGGGACAAGTCTCTGAATGTCCTTGAGTGACCCAGCCAGAGACTGGACGTGAACCCAATCAAACATCTCTGGAGAGACCTGAAAATAGCTCTGCAGCAACACTCCCCATCCAAGCCGACAGAGCTTGAGAGGATCTGTATGGGAGAATGGGAGAGGCTCCCCAAATACAGGTGTGCTAAACTTGAAACGTCATACCCAAGAAGACTTGAGGCTGTAATTGCTGCCAAAACGTGCTTCAATAAAGTACGGAGTAAAGGGTCTGAATACTTATATAAATAGTATATTTCAGTCTTGTATTTTTAATACATTCTTCATCATAATGGGGTATTGTGTGTAGATTGATGAGGGAAAAAAACAATTTAATACATTTTTGAATAAGGCTGTCACATAACAAAATGAGGAAAAAGTCGAGGTGTATGAATACTTTCAGAATGCACTGTATACACACACAACCACACACCAGCAAATGTTCTGTCTACTTTCTTTTGGTGAGCAACAAGACCAGTGCTACCAACTTTCTGCACTTTAGAATAGTAGAGCTGGAATTACTTAACATGGAAAATATTTTACTTCTGCCTGGTTTTCACATTGGATTCATTTCAGCACCTGCTCCATTTGTTTCCTTTCCTAGTACAGTAAAATACTGACATTTTCAGAACAGTGTGAGATTGTTCCTTACCCCTTTCTCCTCGTCAGCCCGCTCTCCCTGTGGAGCAGGCCCATCGGGAACCTCCTGGCACACAGGCAAGTGTTTCTTCAGCGTGGGCTCCTTGTTGAGTGTTGTGTAGCCAATGTGCTCATAGATTGGGTTAATGGTCATCTTAGCGATGTACTCTGCTGCCTTAGTCTCGATGTAGAGTGTGATCAGCCCATCTGTCACAAGGTCGTGAATGGACTCAAAGCGCTTCTCCCCGACAAAGTGTTTCCCATCATGGTAGAGGCGGAAGTTCTTGGTTTGATTTCCAAAGCTGGGTCCAGGATAGAAGGGGAGAAGAGGAAGAGAAAAATAAATCGGTGACAATCCATTTCTATGGGTAGGAGAGCGTTTTTACACCCTGTCTTAGCCGGGAAGAATAAGGAGGCCGTACAGCTGGGTGGAAAAAGGAAAATTCTAGGATGAAACATACACCTAAAAAGAGCCGACCCTAAAGGAATAAAAAAAACTTTGCCTGCCTCTGCTTCCTCATACCCTAGATCAGTGGAAAACAAAATGAAATAATTTTCACAAAAGCTCTAAGAGGTTTTTATATCCATTAACTTCACTAGGGTATGGGGCATTCGGAATTTTGGATGAAAAGCATGCCCAAATTAAACTGCCTGCTACTCAGACCCAGAAGCTAGGATATGCATACAATTAGTAGATTTAGATAGAAAACACTCTAAAGTTTCCAAAACTGTTAAAATAATGTCTGTGAGTGTAACAGAACTGATATGGCAGGCTTTCCAACCAGGAAGTACTATAATTTTGAAAGGCTGTTTTTCCATTGAAAGCCTATCCACGATACAAAGACTTAGGACCCAGTTCACGAGCTCCGTGGCTTCCTCAACATGTGACCAGTCTTTTGGCATTGTTTCAGGCTTTTACTCTGAAAAATGAGGGAGATACAGCACTTTCAATCAGTGACCAGTGGAAATTTCATCAGCCATGCGCCCTGATCGTGAACGCGCCTTTCTTGTTTCTCCTTTCCTATTGACGAGGATTTTGTCCGGTTGAAATATTATTGATTATTTATGACAAAAACAACCGGAGGATTGATTTTAAACATCGTTTGGCATGTTTCTACTAACTTTTATTGTATTTAAAAAAAAACTTTTAGTCTGGAATTAGTGCACGCGCCTTGTGCATTCGGATTACTGGACAAAACACGCGAATAAAAAGGAGGTTTTTGCTCATAAAGAGGGACATTATCGAACAAAACGAACATGTATTGTCTAACATGGAAACCTGGGAGTGCCACCAGATGAAGATCATCAAAGGTACGTGATTATTTTTTATGCTATTTCTGACACCTCTCCTTGTTTGGAAAATGGCTGTATGGGTTTCTGTGGCTAGGAGCTAACCTAACATAATCGCAAAGTGTGCTTTCGCCGTAAAGCATTTTTGAAATCTGACTCAGCGGTTGCATTAAGGAGAAGTTTATCTATAATTCCATGCTTAATACTTGTATCGTTTATCAATGTTTATGAGGAGAATTTCTGTTATTTGATGTGGCTCTCTGCACTTTCACCGGATGTTTGTTTGAGACAATGCATTTCTGACCATAACGCGCCAATGTAAACTGAGATTTTTGGATATAAATATGAACTTTATCGAACAAAACATACATGTGTAACATGAAGTCCTATGAGTGCCATCTGATGAAGATCAAAGGTTAGTGATTAATTTTCTCTATTTCTGCTTTTTGTGACCTAACATAATCGTTTGGTGGGCTTTCGCAGTAAAGCTTTTTTGAAATCGGACACTGATTTACAAGAAGTTTATCTTTAAAATGGTGGGTAATACTTGTATGTTTGAGGAATTTTAATTATGGGATTTCTGTTGTTTTGAATTTGGCGCCCTGCAATTTCACTGGCTGTTGTCGAGGTACCAGAGAGGTTAATGACTGCTAGATCAAATAATTTCTTCCCTGCATTTAGTGGTTATTAGAGCTGGTCAATACAGCAACTGTATAGCGAATGCAAAAAATATATAAATAAATAAATAAAAGTACATCCTCATCTCACAGGAAAAAGGCCACAAAAGAGCCAACCAACAAATCATAAATCCCATCACTGTGCACAACATGAGCCAGAACAATGCAAGGAATTCTTCATCATTGGGTAGATGCCAGAGACAAATATTTCAATCTCATCTGTCAATGGGAAATAAAGGGAGATGCTTCACCCTCCTGGGTGAAAAAAACAAACACTAACCGGCCCAAAGAACTCAGGAGACTAAACGAACTAGCTAAGAATCCTTACCAGACCCAAAGTTCATTACCTAACCCAAAATACAACCTTTCCAAATTCAGAACCAAGGCAGCCCATAGTGGGACACCATTTTCCACCCACCCTTACACAGGAGGTGATTGTACATATGGAAAGCAACTATAGCAGAGAATCAGCAAGAGTGAGACACTTAAGCAGAGAGAAAAGAAAGCCTTCTTGTTCTTATATCAGATATTCAGGAGGAAGCAATGCGGTTTATTTGCATTTCAAAACCTCATTGCTTGTTGGAAAAATGCATTTTTACGAGAATTGCAAACGCTGCCCTAGTACATAAAAACACGAAATCAGAGCCCAAAACACTCATTACCTCTGCTGATCTGCTATAGTGTGACCAAAAGAGATATGGGACAAAAAGGGTTTTAGGTTGGAAAAAAAATTAAAAACAGCCCCAGACCATTATTCCTCCTCCACCAAACTTTACAGTTGGCATTATGCGTTCGTCTGTTGGACTGCCAGATGGTGAATCGTGATTCATCACGCCATAGAACGCGTTTCAACTGCACCGGAGTCCAATGGCGGTGAACTACACAGCACTCCAGCCGACGCTTGGCATTGCGCATGGTGATCTTATGCTTGTGTGCGGCTGCTCGGCCATGGAAAACCATTTCATGAAGCTCCCGACGAAAAGTTATTATGCGGACGTTGCTTCCAGAGGCAGTTTGGAACTCAGTAGTGAGTGTTGCAACCGAGGACAGGCGATTTTTAAGTGCGACGCGCTTCAGCACTGGCCGGTCACGGCCGATCACTACCACTTCGCGGCTGAGCCGTTGTTGCTCCTAGACGTTTCCACTTCACAATAACAGCACTTAGAGTTTACCGGGGCAGCTCTAGCAAGGCAGAAACTTGATAACTGACTCGTTGGAAAGGTTGCATCCTATGACGGTGCCACGTTAAAAGTGACTGAGCTCTTCAGTAAGGCCATTCTACTGCCAATGTTTGTCTATGGAGATTGCATCTCTGAGTGTCCAATTTTATACACCTGTCAGCAACAGGTGTGGATGAAATAGCTGAATCCACTCATTTGATGGGGTGTCCACATACTTTTGTATATATAGCGTACCTAAAGGGTTCCTAAAATTCCAAATCAAATAGCTAAATGATCCATGTTATGATTATCTTAAAGCAATTCCATATGTTAGCTTAGTAGAAACCCCGCCCTACCAAATGGCTTAGACTTGAGGTTAAATAACAAGGCTATAAAAATGTGTTAAAAATAATTTTTTAAACTACCTCCTGTGTGGCGCAGCAGTCTAAAGCACTGCATCACAGTGCTTGAGGCGTTACTACAGACCCGGGTTCGAGGCTCTCTCACAGGTGGCCGTGACACCCATGAGGCGTCGCAAAATTGGCCCTACGTCTTCCGGATTAAGGGAGGGTTTGGCCGGCCAAAACCTCCCTTAAATTGGGGTGAAAGAAGCGGTAAAACTCCAAACAAAAAAAGATATATAAAGTTTAAAAACTAACCAAAAACAAGTCATGAATCACACTTTTTTGAAAGTCTATCTGTAGAAAGGGTGTGCGTGTGCCTAACCGTAGGGCCAGTGTGTAGGTCCCAGGCTGCCTCTGGCTCTCCCTGATGAGGTAACTGCCCTCTGCCACACTCAGCAGCTGGTCAGCCTCCTCTCTGGAGACCATCCCATGGTACCTGGGGAGAAGACAGAACATTGGAAATACTGATACTGACTGGATAAACAACTAGTTTAAATTCTAAATGGAAATAAGCCAACTTACTCTCTCCCATAGTATTTGGGTCGGTTATCCACCTGAAAGCAAATAAATATTCCATTGTTAAGTAAAAAATAGACGGACTAGTTTTCGGATTGTCAAAGTTAGACAACCAGATGAGAACTAAGTCATCCCAATAGTACTCTACTTGCATCAGCTATAACACTGGGATGCATAGGGCACTATTTAACATGGAGGATAAAGTAAAGAATTATGCACCGTATGCTGCGCGACTTGACTACTGTGAAGACGTATAGCAAACTTAAATAGGATCTAATGCCCACTAGCCCATCTAGTGTTTCAGAGGAAGGTCACTGGACAAGCACCATAGTTAGAGACAACGCTAGCAGGCACCGGTGTCCATCTAGGGACTGGCCAAGCCGGAATGTAATACTCAATGTGGCAGCTAGAACAGAACACATTTTGCGTCGCTTATCACACTCATGCAAGCCTTTGCTTTTATATATTCAACTGGCTATGAAGTAAAATAAATATCTGTGAGGGGTTTCAGCACTTCTATGGAAATGTGACAAGACTGTCATGACTTTCCCTCCTGGGTGAGGATCAAAAATAGCAGCAGCCCCCGCCCCCCCCACCTGAGGGGGGGGGGGGGGGTAGTATAATGACTTAACGACCAGTCTCAAATGGTTTCTACCTTTCTCCCTCTGCCTCTCAGTATCCAAGAATGGAATGTGAGTGGTATACAGAGGTTCTTGCCCAAAGAACTTCAACATCCAAAAATGGATAATGAAACAATATTCCTAACATAAAGAATGTGGGAAATGATCGGTGGGGATCCAAACAATGATTATGTCATATCATTTGTGATATCATTAAAGACGTTATCACGAAAACATTGTAACTTTACAAGCTTTCACAATGTATGTCAGAGTTACATCTAAATGTTGTAAAACTTATGATTAAATATGAAACTATTTGTGAGAAGATGAAATGGGATTTTAGCCAGTCAGTAACAACACGAACATTATGCCAAAAGGATGGAATGCCACTTTTTCCAGAGTGCTTATAAAAAGGACTCCTAATGAAATTTACATGAGACCAGAAAACGTGGAGCGGTGGCTACACATTGAAATGGTTGCCATTTAAATAGAGACCAAAAACTGCCGGGTTGCTACCGGTGTGTAGTGGTTCTGGCTGTACCCTGAATAAATCAACCATTTAGACCAGTATACGTGCAGCCCGAGCTGAATACGTTACAAATGGTTATATCTCTAGAGACCAAGCAGGCGGAAGCTGTTGAGCCGAACGTCATGAATGGTTAGACTCTACCAGACCAAAACATGCCGGGTTGCTATTGGCGTGTAAAATGGTTTAAAATTACTAGACCTGAAAATGGTAAGACCCTCACACTCTCGACGAGTGAAGGTGAAAACTAGACTACACATTCAGTCAGCAGCTGTATATGTAAAATAGTCTAGGAAACTCGACCGAAGACGAGAGACAAGGAACAATTTCCTTTCACCACCATAGATACGTCAAAAATATCTATTCTTACAAGCATCTCTGAACAATGCGTGGTACACCTTTGGAGGATCGGTTCTAACAGACACTCCGAGACCAAGAAGGTACGATTACAAACAGCATGGTGACCTCTGGTGGACAACCAAAGACTTTGTCGACTGACTCCCCATAAAATAGGCCTGGCGATTTCAACAAAGAGAGACGACAAAGACATAAGCGTAAATATGTACATTGCATTTCTAAATCCGAACGAGTGATTGTTAGGGTGCTAAATATCCACAATGAGCGTATTATGTACGATAGTTGAATTCCTTTCTCTCCTTCTCCCGCTCTTTCTTACACCACCCCTTTCATTGTGTAACCAGCCATCATATCGGGAAAGTTCACCAGGGACTTGTCATTGCATTATGTTAGTAATCAATGTATAATATCTCCTGTGTGTGTGTGTTTATGTAATTCTGTATGCTTATTTAGTAAATAAATTAACTAAGCCAATTTGTGTATCGCTGAGTCATCATGTAGACCAGGGTTTGTGTAGATTTATAGAATATTACGACGTTCAGAATGAGACGGAAATAGGAGAAAATGATTGATGGATGACGGATAGTATAGAGATTCTGATATTCTTGAGTTAATTCGAGAAACGGAAACTCGTTAAATAAATGTCCCATGGTGCCACAGATTACTACTTAATTGTGCAGTTGTCTAGGCCTATGCTACTGGATATTCACATATCAAAATGTGTTGAAAATGAGGGCCTCCCGGGTGGCGCAGTGGTCTAGGGCACTGCATCGCAGCGCTAGCTGCGCCACCAGAGTCTCTGGGTTCGCGCCCAGGCTCTGTCGCAGCCGGCCGCGACCGGGAGGCGACGCACAATTGGCCCAGCGTCGTCCGGGTTAGGGAGGGTTTGGCCGGTAGGGATATTCTTGTCTCATCGCGCACCAGCGACTCCTGTGGCGGGCCAGGCGCAGTGCGCGCTAACCAAGGGGGCCAGGTGCACGGTGTTTCCTCCAACACATTGGTGCGGCTGGCTTCCGGGTTGGAGGCGCGCTGTGTTAAGAAGCAGTGCGGCTTGGTTGTGCTTCGGAGGACGCATGGCTTTCGACCTTCGTCTCTCCCGAGCCCGTACAAGTTGTAGCAATGAGACAAGATAGTAATTACTAGCGATTGGATACCACGAAAATTGGGGAGAAAAGTTTATTTTTTATTTTTTTTATATAAATAAAAAAAAGTGTTGAAAATGTATTCCTATTGTGTTGCAATTAGAGTCGGGTGGTATTCATATTTTCAGAACGTTTCTGTACCATATCAGGATATACAGTATTACCGAATGTGCACACAAGGTGGGACATTAAAAAAATGCACAGTGCTTTCGGAAAGTATTCAGACCCCCGACTTTTTCCACTTTGTTAAGTTACAGCCTTATTCTAAGATAAAAAAAAATGTATTTTCTTCCTTCAATCTACACAATAACCCATAACGACAAAGTAAAAACAGGTTCAGACATTTTGCTAATTTATATATATATATATATATATATATATATTTTACCATATTAACACATTTACATAAGTATTCAGAACCTTTACTAAGTACTTTTACATAAGTATTGTGATTACAGCCTCAACAGCCTCAAGTCTTCTTGGGTATGACACTATAAGCTTGGCACACCTGTATTTGGAGAGTTCTCCCATTCTTCTTTGCAGATCCTCTCAAGCACTGTCAGGTTGGATGGGGAGCATTGCTGCACAGCTATTTTCAGGTCTCTCCAGAGATGTTTGATCGGGTTCAAGTCAGGGCTCTGGCTGGGGCATTCAAGGACATTCAGAGACTTGTCCCGAAGCCACTCCTGCGTTGTCTTGGCTATGTGCTTAGGGTTGTTGTTCTGTTGGAAGGTGAACCTTGGCCCCAGTCTGTGGTCCCGAGTGCTCTGGAACAGATTATCAAGGATATCTCTGTACTTTGCTCCATTCATCTTTCCCCTCAATCCTGACTAATCTCTCAGTCCATGCCACTGAAAAACATACCCACAGCATGATGCTGCCACCACCATAGCACACCGTAGGGATGGTGTCAGATTTTCTCCAGACGTGATGCTTGGCATTCAGGCCAAAGAGTTCAATCTTGATTTCATCAGACCAGAAAATCTTGTTTCTCATGGTCAGTGTCTTTAGGTGCCATTTGGCACACTCCAAGTGTGCCTTTTACAGAAGGGTATCCTAGTGGTTAGAGCATTGGATTAGTAACCGAAAGGTTGCAAGTTCTATTCCCCGAGCTGACAAGGTACAAATCTGTCGTTCTGCCACTGAACAAGGCAGTTAACCCACTGTTCCTAGGCCGTCATTGAAAATAAGAATTTGTTCTTAACTGACTTGCCTAGTTAAATAAAGGTAAAATAAATAAATAAAACTGAGGAGTGGCTTGTGTCTGGTCACAACCTGGATGGAAAATTACTGGAGGATATTAGTGGACGATATAACCATGTTTTCAATTTAAGCCTACTGGAAAGTGTTTGCCCCCAGGCCTGGAGGCAAGCAAAAGTCATTATGCTACCTAAGAATAGTAAAGCCCCCTTTACTGGATCAACTAGCTGACCAATCTGCCTGTTACCAAACCTTGGTAAACTTTTGGAAAAATGGTGTTTGACCAGATAAAATGCTATTTTACAGTAAACAAATTGACAAACGTTCTGCATGCTTATAGGGAAGGACATTCAACAAGCACAGCACTTACACAAATGACTGGCTGAGAGAAATTGCTGATAAAAGATTGTGGGGGCTGTCTTGTTAGACTTCAGTGCGGCTTTTGACATTATCGATCATAGTTCGCAGCTGGAAAAGCTTGTATTTTATGGCTTTACACCCCCCTGCTATATTGTGGATAAAGAGTTATCTGTCTAACAGAACACAGAGGGTGTTCTTTAAATGGAAGCCTCTCCAACATAATCCAGGTAGAATAGAGAATTCTCCAGGGCAGCTGTCTAGACTCATTACTTTTTCAATCTTTTCTAATGACATGCCACTGGCTTTGAGTAAAGCCAGTATGTCTATGTATGCGGATGACTCAACATTATACATGACTACTACAGTGACTGAAATTACTGCAACACTTAACAAAGAGAGGCCGATTTCTTTTTTTAAATTATTATTATTTTATCTTTATTTAACTAGGCAAGTCAGTTAAGAACACATTCTTATTTTCAATGACGGCCTAGGAATGGTGGGTTAACTGCCTCGTTCAGGGGCAGAACGACAGATTTTTACCTTGTCAGCTCGGGTTATTCAATCTTGCAACCTTACAGTTAACTAGTCCAACGCTCTAACCACCTGATTACATTGCACTCCACGAGGAGCCTGCCTGTTACGCGAATGCAGTAAGCCAAGGTAAGTTGCTAGCTAGCATTAAACTTATCTTATAAAAAACAATCAATCAATCATAATCACTAGTTAACTACACATGGTTGATGATATTACTAGTTTATCTAGCGTGTCCTGCGTTGCATATAATCGATGCGGTGTGTATCGTTGCTCCAATGTGTACCTAAACATAAACATCAATGCCTTTCTGAAAATCAATACACAGAAGTATATATTTTTAAACCTGCATATTTAGCTAAAAGAAATACAGGTTAGCAGGCAATATTAACCAGGTGAAATTGTGTCACTTCTCTTGCGTTCATTGCACGCAGAGTCAGTGTATATGCAACAGTTTGGACCGCCTAATATCCCAGAATTTTACGTAATTATGACATAACATTGAAGGTTGTGCAATGTAACAGGAATATTTAGACTTAGGGATGCCACCCGTTAGATAAAATACGGAACGGCTCCGTATTTCACTGAAAGAATACACGTCTCGTTTGAGATGATAGTTTCCGGATTCGACCATATTAATAACCTAAGGCTCGTATTTCTGTGTGTTATTATGTTATAATTAAGTCTATGATTTGATAGAGCAGTCTGACTGAGCGATGGTAGGCACCAGCAGGCTCGTAAGCATTCATTCAAACAGCTCTGCGGTTTATGACTTCAAGCCTATCAACTCCTGAGATGAGGCTGATGTAACCGATGTGAAATGGCTAGCTAGTTAGCGGGGTGTGCGCTAATACGTCACTTGCTCTGAGACTTGGAGTGGTTGTTAACCTTGCTCTGCAAACTGTTGCAACGGCTTTTGTGGAGCGATGGGTAACGCTGCTTCGAGGGTGGCTGTTGTCGTGTTCCTGGTTCGAGCCCAGGTGGGAGCGAGGAGAGGGACAGAAGCTATACTGTTACACTGGCAATACTAAAGTGCCTATAAGAACATCCAATAGTCAAAGGTTAATGAAATACAAATGGTATAGAGAGAAATAGTCCTATAATTCCTATAATAACTACAACCTAAAACTTCTTACCTGGGAATATTTTAGACTCATGTTAAAAGGAACCACCAGCTTTCATATGTTCTCATGTTCTGAGCAAGGAACTGAAACGTTAGCTTTCTTACATAGCACATATTGCACTTTTACTTTACATTTACATTTACGTCATTTAGCAGACGCTCTTATCCAGAGCGACTTACAAATTGGTGCATTCACCTTATGATATCCAGTGGAACAACCACTTTACAATAGTGCATCTAACTCTTTTAAGGGGGGGGGGGGGTTAGAAGGATTACTTTATCCTATCCTAGGTATTCCTTAAAGAGGTGGGGTTTCAGGTGTCTCCGGAAGGTGGTGATTGACTCCGCTGACCTGGCGTCGTGAGGGAGTTTGTTCCACCATTGGGGTGCCAGAGCAGCGAACAGTTTTGACTGGGCTGAGCGGGAAATTTCTTCTCCAACACTTTGTTTTTGCATTATTTAAACCAAATTGAACATGTTTCATTATTTATTTGAGGCTAAATTGATTTTATTGATGTATTATATTAAGTTAAAATAAGTGTTCATTCAGTCATTATTACAAATACATATTATTTATATAAAAAAAAATATTTATTTATTTATTTGATTTAAATCGTCCGATTAATCGGTATCGGCTTTTTTGGTCCTCCAATAAATCGGTATCGGCGTTGAAAAATCATATTCGGTCGACCTCTAATTACCTGTATCTCTACTTGTATTTAAGAAAGGTATTGACATGTTGAATGCACAGAGCTGTCTGTTTGAACTACTGGCGCACAGCTCGGACATTCATGCATACCCCACAAGAGGTCTCTTCACAGTCCAAGTCCAGAAAAGACTATGGCAGGCACAAAGTACTACATAGAGCCATGACTACATGTACAGTGGGGTAAAAAAGTATTTAGTCAGCCACCAATTGTGCAAGTTCTCCCACTTAAAAAGATGAGAGAGGCCTGTAATTTTCATCATTGGTACACTTCAACCATGACAGACAAAATGAGAAAAAAAATCCAGAAAATCACATTGTAGGATTTTTTATGAATTTATTTGCAAATTATGGTGAAAAATATTTGGTCAATAACAAAAGTTTCTCAATACTTTGTTATATACCCTTTGTTGGCAATGACAGAGGTCAAATGTTTTCTGTAAGTCTTCACAAGGTTTTCACACACTGTTGCTGGTATTTTGGCCGATTCCTCCATGCAGATCTCCTCTAGAGCAGTGATGTTTTGGGGCTGTTGCTGGGCAACACGGACTTTCAACTCCCTCCAAAGATTTTCTATGGGGTTGAGATCTGGAGACTGGCTAGGCCACTCCAGGACCTTGAAATGCTTCTTACGAAGCCACTCCTTCATTGCCCGGGCGGTGTGTTTGGGATCATTGTCATGCTGAAAGACCCAGCCACGTTTCATCTTCAATGCCCTTGCTGATGGAAGGAGGTTTTCACTAAAAATCTCACGATACAATGGCCCCATTCATACTTTTTTGCCCCACTGTAACTCTACTGCACATCAAGAAAATCATGAAAGCAGTAAAATTTGATTTTAAAAACTAAAATACACCTTATGGAACAGCGGGGACTGTGAAGCAACACAAACGCATGCATACACACACGATAACATACGCACTATGCACATGGATTTTGTACTGTAGATATGTGGCAGAGGTGGAGTAGGGGCCCGAGGGCGCACAGTGTTGTGAAATGTGTGAATGTATTGTAATGTTTTAAAAATTGTAAGGCCCTTCTCCCCCGATTGCTCAGTTTGGCCGGGCGGCCCGCTCGAGGAAGAGTCTTGGTTGTTCCAAAGTTCTTCCATTTAAGAATTATGGAGGCCACTGTGTTCTTGGGAACGTTCAATGCTGCAGAAATTTGTTGGTACCCTTCCCCAGAAGTGGTCGACACAATCCTGTCTTGGAGCGCTACAGACAATTCCCTCGACCTCATGGTTTGGTTTTTGCTCTGACATGCACTGTCAACTGTGGGACCTTGTATTAGACAGGTGTGTGCAGTTCCAAATTATATCCAATCAATTGAATTTACCACAGGTAGACTCCAATCAAGTTTTAGAAACATCAAGGATGATCAATGGAAACAGGATGCACCTGAGCTCAATTTTGTGTCTCATAGCAAAAGAGTCTGAATACTTACGGAAAGTATTTTTTAGAATAAGGCTGTTATGTAACAAAATGTGGAAAAAGTAAATGGGTCTGAATACTTTCCGAATGCACTGTATATGTATTTACAGTACCAGTCAAAAGTTGACACCTACTCATAAGTTTTTTTTAACCATTTTCTACATTGTAGAATAATAGTGAAGACATCAAAATTATTTAAAATAACACATATGGAATCATGTAGTAACCAAAAAAGTGTTAGCATAATCTGAAAAATATTTTGAATTGTGTAAGTAGCCAACCTTTGCCTTGCTGACATCTTGGCACGTTCTCTCAACCAGGTTCATGAGCCAATCAGTTGTGTTATGAGAAGGTAGGGTTGGTATACAGAAGATGTTAAAAACCCAAGTCCATATTATGGCAAGAACAGCTCAAAAAAGCAAAAAGAAACAATAGTCCATTACTTTCAGACATGAAGGTCAGTCAATGCTGACCTTTAGACATAGTTTCAGGCTTTGATTTTGAAAAATGAACGCGATTTTTCAAAAGTAGTCAGGTGTCCTCTGAATAGTGCTTGCGCGCGAGAGGGAGCTCTCCATTTTCCTTTTCTCTCTTATTGAATAGGTTAAGGTCCGGTTGAACTATTATCGATTATGTTTGTTAAAAACAACCTGAGGATTGATTATAAAAAACATTTGACATGTTTCTACGACCATTACGGATACTTTTTGGAATTTTCGTCGAACGGAACGAGGCTGTAGTTCTCTCAACATAACGTGCAACCCAAATGGCGTTTGTTATAAAAGTAATATTTATCTAACAAAAAGAACATTTGTTGTGTAACTGGGAGTCTCGTGAGTGCAAACATCCGAAGCTGATCAAAGGTAAGCGATTAATTTTATTGCTTTTCTGACTTTCGTGACCAAGCTAATATAAGGCTAACTGTTCTAGCATTGATTGATACAATCAATACTAGAACATGTTGCAAAGCATATTTTCAAAATCTGACACGATAGGTGGATTAACAACAAGCTAAGCTGTGTTTTGGTATATTTCACTTGTGATTTCAAAAATATTACTAAAAATATTTATAATCATGCATTTGGCGCCCTGCAATTCAGCGGTTGTTTAGGGAAATGATCCCGGAAATCGGGATCTGTGCGCAGAAAGGTTAACCAGCATGGCTACCACAGCATTCTGCAGCGATATGCCACCCCATCTTGTTTGCGCTTAGTGGGAATATATATATTTTTTCAACAGGACAATGACCCAACACACCTCCAGGTTGTGGAAGGGCTATTTGACCAAGAAGAAGAGTGATGGAGTGCTGCATCGGATGACCTGGCCACAATCACTCGACCTCAACCTGAGGGGAGGGAGAGAGGAGCGTTGAGGCTGCCTATCACCCGACTCACCATCCTTCCGCTGAGAAAAGGGGACACAGTCTTCCAGCAGATGGCAAAACTCAAGTCCCACTGCATTATTTCTGCCTCATACACCAATTCATGTTGTTATTCCTATAACCAGAGAAGGTGAAATATTCCTCAAAAATAAAAAATTAAAAACATTTATATTAAGACAAGCAGCTAGCTTATCGGAATACTTGGCTATACTCATTCATTGCAGCTTCAGTGCTGATTGTTGCGTTTGTAAGTAGGGAGAATGTTCAACACCTTTTTATAAGCCATAAAATGCGCAGTGTTGGTAGTGCTGAATAATTTAAACATGAGCTCATCACTGTATTCATTGAGTCAGGGAGGCAGAGTTCTACCTTCAGACACATGAAATGGTTCAAAATGGGAACACTGCCATCCCGGCGCTATGGCTGCTGAAACAAGTGCTCCTACCACCAACAGTGCGAAACAAATTTTTTTTAAATACAGGAACGCAAGGCTTGATCGTTGTTTTTTTTTACAGAAATGTTTGGTGATCGACTAGAAATGCCTTGGAGATCGACCAGTCAATCATGATCGACTGGTTGGTGACCACAGTTGTAGAGGAAACAGACACTTTCAGAAGTCAACCCTAAAGGTAGAGTTGTGGGGGTCAGATGATAAATGGCCAGGCAGGGTGTGCAGCAATGAGAGAGCAAATCAGCTCATTCTGTCTAAAGGAGCCTACAGAGCTCTCTAGGCTAGAGGGTGGTAGGGAACCACCTACGGAACAGCGTGTCACTGCTGCAGAACAGCTTGTGTTGTGGTTGAAATACAAAAGCACTTCTGTCGCAATATTCACACACTCATCCTTTCTGTTTCAGGTTCCTATCCACATTGGGTGTGTGAGATGAAGTGCGTCTACTTGTATGGTCTCAATTAAGTAGCCTATAGGTATGGGTGGAAAAGCACAGGCCAATTCTCCAACTTCCTAAGCTCTTGTGGACTGCATAATAAAAGTTCTAAATATGTTTTGAGTGAAGTGGTTTTTAAATGGGCTATCTCCATTTTTACTGTCTTATACTGAACCAACCTGACAATGAAGTAAGATCATTTGTAGAACTTTTCATTTATTTAGCACTTAAAGCTGCAATATGTAACAATTTGGGCGACCTGAAAAAAATTAAGTTAGTTATAGATCTGTCATTCTCATTGAAAGCAAGTCTAAGAAGCGGTAGACCTGTTTAAAGTCAAATCAAATTTTATTAGTCACATGTACCGAATACAATGGGTATAAACCTTACAGTGAAATGCTTACTTACGAGCTCCTAACCAACAATGCAGTTTCAAAAAGTTCAGATAACAATATGAAATATAAAGTAATTAAGAGCAGCAGTAAAATAACAATAGCGAAACTATATACAGGGGGGTAGCGGTACAGAGTCAATGTGCGGGGGCACCGGTTAGTCGAGGTAGTACGTACAGTTATTAAAGTGACTATGCATAGATGATTGACACTGTGTTAACTACCCTCCAGACGAACTTCAATGCCATACAACTCTCCTTCCGTAGCCTCCAACTGCTCTTAAATACAAGTAAAACTAAATGCATGCTCTTCATCCGATCGCTGCCTACACCTTCCCGCCCGCCCAGCATCACTACTCTGGACAATTATGACTTAGAATATGTGGACAACTACAAATACCTCGGTGTCTGGTTAGACTGTAAACTCTCCTTCCAGACTCACATCAAACATCTCCAATCCAAAGTTAAATCTAGAATTGGCTTCCTATTTCGCAACAAAGCATCCTTCACTCATGCTGCCAAACATACCCTCGTAAAACTGACTATTCTACTGATCCTCGACTTCGGCGATGTCATTTACAAAATAGCCTCCAACACCCTACTCAACAAATTGGATGCAGTCGATCACAGCGCCATCCATTTTGTCACCAAAGCCCCATATACCACCCACCACTGCGACCTGTACGCTCTCGTTGGCTGGCCCTCGCTTCATACTCGTCGCCAAACCCACTGGCTCCAGGTCATCTACAAGTTCTCTGCTGCCAATGACTGGAACGAGCTACAAAAATCTCTAAAACTGGAAACACTTATCTCCCTCACCAGCTTTAAGCATCAGCTGTCAGAGCAGCTCACAGATCACTGCACCTGTACATAGCCCATCTATAAATAGCCTAAACAATTACCTCATCCCCTACTGTATTTATTTATTTAGCTCCCTTGCACCCCAGTATTTCTACTTTGCACATTCACCTACTGCAAATCTACAATTCCAGTGTTTTAATTGCTATATTGTATTTACTTCACCACCGTGGCCTTTTTTATTGCCTTCACCTCCCTTATCTCAGCTCATTTGTTCACATTATACACTGCTCAAAAAAATAAAGGGAACACTAAAATAACACATCCTAGATCTGAATGAATGTAATATTCTTATTAAGTACTTTTTTCTTTACATAGTTGAATGTGCTGACAACAAAATCACACAAAAATGATCAATGTAAATCAAATTTATCAACCCATGGAGGTCTGGATTTGGAGTCACACTCAAAATTAAAGTGGAAAACCACACTACAGGCTGATCCAACTTTGATGTAATGTCCTTAAAACAAGTCAAAATGAGGCTCAGTAGTGTGTGTGGCCTCCACGTGCCTGTATGACCTCCCTACAACGCCTGGGCATGCTCCTGATGAGGTGGCGGATGGTCTCCTGAGGGATCTCCTCCCAGACCTGGACTAAAGCATCTGCCAACTCCTGGACAGTCTGTGGTGCAACGTGGCGTTGGTGGATGGAGCGAGACATGATGTCCCAGATGTGCTCAATTGGATTCAGGTCTGGGGAACGGGCGGGCCAGTCCATAGCATCAATGCCTTCCTCTTGCAGGAACTGCTGACACACTCCAGCCACATGAGGTCTAGCATTGTCTTGCATTAGGAGGAACCCAGGACCAACCGCACCAGCATATGGTCTCACAAGGGGCCTGAGGATCTCATCTCGGTACCTAATGGCAGTCAGGCTACCTCTGGCGAGCACATGGAGGGCTGTGCGGCACCCCAAAGAAATGCCACCCCACACCATGGCTGACCCACCACCAAACCGGTCATGCTGGAGGATGTTGCAGGCAGCAGAATGTTCTTCACGGCGTCTCCAGACTCTGTCACATGTGCTCATGTGCTCAGTGTGAACCTGCTTTCATCTGTGAAGAGTACAGGGCGCCAGTGGCGAATTTGCCAATCTTGGTGTTCTCTGGCAAACGCCAAACGTCCTGCACGGTGTTGGGCTGTAAGCACAACCCCCACCTGTGGACGTCGGGCCCTCGTACCACCCTCATGGAGTCTGCTCAAACAGTCAGAAACAGACACATGCACATTTGTGGCCTGCTGGAGGTCATTTTGCAGGGCTCTGGCAGTGCTCCTCCTTGCACAAAGGCGGAGGTAGCAGTCCTGCTGCTGGGTTGTTGCCCTCCTACGGCCTCCTCCACGTCTCCTGATGTACTGGCCTGTCTCCTGGTAGTGCCTCCATGCTCTGGACACTACGCTGACAGACACAGCAAACCTTCTTGCCACAGCTCGCATTGATGTGCCATCCTGGATGAGCTGCACTACCTGAGCCACTTGTGTGGGTTGTAGACTCCGTCTCATGCTACCACTAGAGTGAAAGCACCGCCAGCATTCAAAAGTGACCAAAACATCAGCCAGGAAGCATAGGAACTGAGAAGTGGTCTGTGGTCACCACATGCAGAACCACTCCTTTATTGGGGGTGTCTTGCTAATTGCCTATAATTTCCACCTGTTGTCTATTCCATTTGCACAACAGCATGTGAAATGTATTGTCAATCAGTGTTGCTTCCTAAGTGGACAGTTTGATTTCACAGAAGTGTGATTGACTTGGAGTTACATTGTGTTGTTTAAGTGTTCCCTTTATTTTTTTGAGCAGTGTATATATTTTTAAATGATATCAGAGAGTAGCAGCGGTGTAAAAGAGGGGGAGAAGGGGCATTGCAAATAGTCTGGGTAGCCATTTGATTAGATGTTCAGGAGTCTTATGGCTTGGGGGTAGAAGCTGTTTAGAAGCCTCTTGGACCTAGACTTAGCGCTCTGTTTCCGCTTGCCGTGCGGTAGCAGAGAGAACAGTCTATGACTTGGGTGACTGGATTCTTCCTCTGACACCGCCTGGTAGAGGCCCTGGATGGCAGGAAGCTTGGCCCCAGTGATGTACTGGGCCATTCGCACTAATCTGTTGTGCCTGCGGTCAGAGGCCGAGCAGTTGCCATACCAGGCAGTGATGCAACCAGTCAGGATGCTCTTGATGGAGCAGCTGTAGAACCTTTTGAGGATCTGAGGACCTATGACAAATCTTTTCAGTCTCCTGAGGGGGAATAGGTTTTGTCATGCCCTCTTTACGACTGCCTTGGTGTGCTTGGACCATGTTAGTTTGTTGGTGATGTGGAAACCAAGGAATTTGAAGCTCTCAACCTGCTCCACTGCAGCCCCGTCGATGAGAAGTGGGGCGTTATCGGCCCTGTTTTTCCTGTAGTCCACAATCATCTCCTTTGTCTTGATCACGTTGAGGGAGAGGTTGTTGTCCACACAGCCAGGTCTCTGACCTCCTCCCTATAGGCAGGAGTCGGTGATCAGGCTGACACTGTTGTGTCAATCGCAAATTTAATGATGGTGTTGGTGTCGTGCAGTCATGAGTGAACAGGGAAGTGCAGGGGGGGACTGAGCACGCACCCCTGAGGGGCCCCTGTGTTGAGGATCAGCGTGGCGGATGTGTTGTTACCTACCCTTACCACCTGGGGGCAGCCCGTCAGGAAGTCCAGGATCCAGTTGCAGAGGGAGGTGTTTAGTCCCAGGGTTCTTAGCTACTACGCTGAGCTGTAGTCAATGAATAGCATTCTCACATAGGTGTTGCTTTTGTCCAGGTGGGAAAGGGCAGTGTGGAGTGCAATAGACATTACATCATCTGTGGATCTGTTGGGGTGGTATGCAAATTGGAGCGGGGGTAAGGTTTCTGGGATAATGGTGTTGATGTGAGCCATGACAAGCCTTTCAAAGCACTTCATCGCTACAGACGTGAGTGCTACAGGTCGGTAGTCATTTAAGAAGGTTACCTTTGTGTTCTTGGGCCTAGGCACTATGGTGATCTGCTTAAAACATGTTGGTATTACAGACTCAGACAGGGAGAGATTGAAAATGTCAGTGAAGACACTTGCTAGTTGGTCAGCGCATGGTCGCAGTACACGTTCTGGTAATCCATCTGGCCCTGAGGCCTTGTGAATGTTGACCTGTTTAACCTCTCTGGGATATGTGGGACGGTAGCGTCCCACCTGGCCAACATCCAGTGAAAATGCACAGCGCCAAATTCAAATATATTACTATAAAAAATTTATTTTCATAAAATTACACATTCAATATGCCAAATTAAAGCTACACTTGTTGTGAATCCAGCCAATGTGTTAGATTTCAAAAATGCTTTACGGCAAAAGCAAACGATGCTACTATCTGATGATAGCACCATAGTAAACAAAGAGAGAAAAGCATATTTCAACCCCGCAGGTGCGACACAAAACGCAGAAATAAAAATATAATTCATGCCTTACCATTGATGAGCTTCTTCTGTTGGCACTCCAATAGGTCCCATAAACATCACAAATGGTCCTTTTGTTCGATTTATTCCGTCGATATATATCCAAAATGTCCATTTATTTGGCGCGTTTGATCCAGAAAAACACCGGTTCCAACTTACACAACGTGACAACAAAATATCTCAAAAGTTACCTGTAAGCTTTGTCCAAACATTTCAAACTACTTTTGTAATACAACGTTAGGTATTTTTTAACGTAAATAATCGATAAAATTGAAGACTGGATGATCTGTGTTCAATACCGGAAGAAAACAATGTGTAGCATGCTTTCTGGTCATGCGCCTCTAACAAACAGTACACTTCACTGGAGCCTCATTCTGAACATGGCTACTTCTTCATTTCTGAAAGGAAAAACCTCAACCAGTTTCTAAAGACTGTTGACATACAGTGGAAGTGATAGGAACTGCAGGAAGGTCCCTTCGAAATCTGGATTCCCAATGAATACCCATTGAAAAGAGAGTGACTTAAAAAAAAAGAAAATCTGAATGGTTTGTCCTCGGTTTTGCCAGCCAAATAAGTTATGTTATAGTCAGACATGATTCAAACAGTTTTAGAAACTTCAGAGTGTTTTCTATCCAATACTAATAATAATATGCATATATTAGCATCTGGGACTGAGTAGGAGGCAGTTTACTCTGGGCACGCTTTTCATCCAAACGTGAAAATGCTGCCCCCTATCCTAGAGAAGTTAACAGGTCTTACTCACATCGGCCGCGGAGAGCGTGATCACACAGTCTCCCGGAACAGCTGGTGCTCCCATGCATGTATCAGTGTTACTTGCCTCGAAACGAGCATGGAAGTAGTTTAGCTCATCTGGTAGGCTCGTGTCACTGGGCAGCTCGTGGCTGTGCTTCCCTTTGTAGTCTGTAATGGTTTGCAAGCCCTGTCACATCCAACGAGCGTCAGAGCAGGTGTAGTACGACTCGATCTTAGTCCTGTATTGATGCTTTACCTGTTTGCTGGTTCATCGGAGGGCATAGCGGTATTTCTTATAAGCTTCCAGGTTGGAGTCCCGCTCCTTGAAAGCGGCAGCTCTACCCTTTAGCTCAGTGCGGATGCTGCCTGTAATCCATGGCTTCTGGTTGGGGTACGTACGGTCACTGAGGTTGACGTCATCGATGCACTTATTGATGAAGCCAATGACTGATGTGGTGTACTCCTCAATGCCATTGGAAGAATCGCGGAACATATTCCAGTCTGTGCTAGCAAAACAGTCCTGTAGCTTAGCATCTGTTTCATCTCACCACTTTTTTATTGATCTCGTCACTGGTGCTTCACGCTATAATTGTTGCTTGTAAGCAGGAATCAGATTTGCCAAATGGAGGGCGAGGGAGAGCTTTGTATGCATCTCTGTGTGTGGAGTTGAGGTGGTATAGAATTTGTTTTTCTCTGGTTGCACATTTAACATGCTGACAGAAATTTGGTAAAACGGATTTAAGTTTCCCTGCACTGAAGTCCCAGTCTACAAGGAGTGCCGACTCTGGGTGTGTGTTTGCTTAAGGGCGGAATACAGCTCCTTCAAAGCTGTCTTAGTGCCAGCCTGACTGTGATGGTATGTAAAACAGCTACGAAATATACAGAAACTCTCTAGGTAGGTAGTGTGATCTACAGCTTATCATGAGATACTATACCTCAGGCGAGCAATAGCTCGAGACTTCCTTAGATATCGTGCACCAGCTGTTATTTACATAGTCCGCTGCCCCTTGTCTTTCTAGACGCCGCTGTTCTATCCTGCTGATACAGTGTATAACCAGCCAGCTAGCTGTATGTTAAGTGTCTTCGTTCAGCCACGACTCCGTGAAGCATAAGATAGTTTTTAAATGTCCCATTGGTAGTTTAATCTTCCGCGTAAGTCATCGATTTTATTCTCCAAAGATTGCATGTTTGCAAGTGGTTTATTCGATCGCCTACGAATTCTCAGAAGGCAGCCCGCCCTTCGGCCCCTTTTTCTCCGCATATCACGGGGATCAGGGCCTATTCCCGAGAAAGCAGTATATCCTTCGCATCGAGCTCATCATCCTCGTGAAAGGGAAAAAAGGATTCTGCTAGTCCGTGGTGAGTATTCGCAGTCCTGATGTCTAGAAGTTATTTTCGGTCATAAGAGACGGTAGCGGCAACATTATGTACAAAATACGTTTTAAAAATGTGTAACAAACAAGGCAAATAAACAAACAAAAAAACACAATCGGTTGGGGACATGTAAAAAGTCTGCCTTCATCTCCGGCGCCATTTCTGTTCTCGGTGCGCTATTTCTATGATTCATATTCTTAAGTTTAGTTTTTGCATCTTTTACACCATCTTCAAAACAATATTTTTGGTTATGGAAAATACTGTATTTCACAGCGGTTTAGATGTACAATCATTATCTACACAACGGCCGCTTGTTTTGTCATACAAATTGAAAATAGGTGAACTATTTGAATTTTAGCAACCAGGAAATGGTGGAGCGATTTCTGCATATTGCATCTTTAAAATACCATTATAGACAGTATTGTAAAAATCTATACTGGTATGTGAATCCATACAGATATAACTTTAAATAAGCCAAGCTCTAATCTCCTCCTAGAACATTTGAGCATCTGCCACAATTACGTTAGATTTTAGTTCTGGGATTCTGAAACTTAATATGAGCTATAACTGTAAGTCACTCTGGATAAGAGTCTGCTAAATGACAAACGTAAATACACTCACCAGACATTTTATTAGGTACACCACCCAGTTCATGAAAATGGATCGCTCCTACAGACAGTGAGTCACGTGGCTGTGGCTTGCTATATAAAGTAGGCAGACAAGCATCCAGTTACTGTTTGATTGAACATTAGAATGGGCAAAACTAGTGACCTAAGCAACTTTGAGCGGGGTATGATCGTCGCTGCCGGCCAAACTGCCACCCTCCTGGGTTTTTCAAGCATGACAGTGTCTATCTCGGACCTCCATAATCAACTGGCGGACTGTGGACCGAATCCGGACCCATAACGGGGTCAATACGTACCGGGCTTTGACCCCTGGTATCATATAAACACACAAAAGGTATGGAAGAACCGATAGAATTACAGGAAATTAGCTTTAAAAAACAGCAACAAAAAATCTCTCCCCCATGCCAAATGTGTTGTATTGCACGAAATTAGGTTAAAATTGAAACATTTTACCTTCCCCAACAAGAGGGGTGTGAACAGTGTTCCACTCCTATCAGCTAAAAACAAGAAGAAGCAGCTCGTTGGCAAACGATCACCAACACTGGACAATTGAGAAGTAAATTTTTTTTGCCTAGAACATGACAGCATGTTCAGTTTATTTGAGTGGCCTGCGCACTCCCCAGACCTCAACCCAATAGAGCATCTTTGAGATGAGATGGAACGGGTTGTTCGCTGCATGAATGTACTGGCGTCCAATCTGCAGCAACTGCATGATGCCATTGTGTCAGCATGGACCAACATCCCTGTGAAATGTTTCCAACACCTAGTAGAATGCACCGAAGAACTCAGGCTGTTCTGGAGGCAAAGTGTGGGGGTCCGACCCAGTACTAGATGGTTGTACCTACTAACTGGCCGGTGAGTGTCGTTTACTACATTGACTGGAAATAACACGTCTCCGCCTGAAAATCGTCCCAATCCTAAAGATTATGCAAAACGTAGCTCAAGTCAAGTACCCACTCTATTCTACTTCTCTCCAACTCTGGAACTCTTTCAAATTACCCCTAGCCTATTGGCTGATATGTAGCCCAATAATAGCCTACCGGTAGCCTAACATAAACTGGCCATGTGAGAATATCTGATAATTTAACCTATTTATTTGGCTGTTTTTGTGCATTTTGATATTGCCTAGGGGGGGTTAGTTAAGCCTAAAATAACATTTTGGAACTGCTGTTGGGGGGGACCAGTTGTTGCAGGAGCAGGTGGGAGTTAGACAAAAAAACAGGAAGTGGTGGGTGCGGTATAAAAAGCTGCGGGAGCAGGATGAAGAAATGAGTCCTGTGCAAACCTATATTGTCACAGTTCATCAAGTGTTGCAGTAAATTGTTTTCAGTTAATATAAAATTGTCATATTGGAAGAATTTTGTTAAATAATCTTATATTAAGGTTGAGAATCTATTACGACTGTCTGAAATTTGTCTCTAATCTATATCTGTTTGCTTACCTCACAGGTGCAGGTCAATCGCCGTGGATGTGGTGCCTCCTGCTGGAGCTGATACACTGGTGCAAAAACAGAACACAGTCAGTAAAACATCATGATTACAGTGCTCCCTACAATATTTTCATCATTAGAATACATTTATACTCACGGTAAGATTTCCACACTGGTGGTCTGTATTCATCATGGTCTGAGGAAGGAAGAACATAATATCAAGTCTTGCATTTTTTATTTTTTTTAAACTCGACATTGACAGACTAACAAAAATCTTTGTTTCCTGATTTACAGTGCCTCCAGGTGATCAATTTATCACACTACACTTAAACAGTGCTGATTAAGCCACCCTGACAAATGTTATTTGCTACATCTACAGCAAGTGAACAGATTCAGTAACACAGACATCATATTTTTACAAAAAAAAGTATTACACTAGCGGGCCTTTAGCACATCTGAATTGCCTTCGAGGATAATATAGGTTACTCATTTAAGGCTACACGAAAGATACTTTGAGACTAGCCTAATCAACAATACCAAACTAATGCAGTGGATTTTATGCACATTCACAATAAATCTAACATTAATATTAGCTTACACTTATTGTACTTGAGAAGTAAGAGCATGCATACATTAAAACATTTATACATCATGGTGCCAAGCCAAACTGTTTTATGGGGGCATGGAATTTACTTTTCATATTACACTTTTTTCAGCGCAGCTCACCTCGCTAAAAAGGAGGTGCAGCTGGCCCCAAGACGTGGTATCTGGCCATGGAGTTATGACATAGCCTCCGCACATCCATCCATGTTGGTGGTGGACTGGCAGTAATGCACCATTTGGTTGTCATTTAACTCGTAGAGCAGAGTTCAAGAGACAGTTATGCTCTCCTTTAATGCCTCAGCCACATAGCAGTGTAGGAAGCATAAACATAAAAGAGGCAGAACACAAAACTCTTCTAACACGTCTGCCATTGTTGATATGGTCGCACTGTCTCCACTCATAGCAACATATCCTTACAGAAAATGACCACTGTTCTATACTAAACCGTACCACTACTGTAGCACATGCAGTTTGGGTCAATACCATTGCCTAGGATACCTTTAAAAGATAGCTACTACTTACTACTGCCAAAGATTTGAATTAGGCTACTACAAGGATGTTCTGACCTTCAAAAAATGACTGCTGCAGACTGTGCTTTCAACCACACCCCACATCCTGAAAGGACTATGGCATGCGTGTTCCGACAGAATACACTGGCTATCTGTCAGAAGCACAGAGCTTGCCGTCTCATCCCCCACAGCCTGGATGTCAGCTCTATCTTAAACTTGAAATGCAATTTCCTGTCCCCTAACTGTTCTTTATGTATTTTCTCTCCCTTTCGATGCCTACCCCTATCATTGTTGCTAAATTGCCAATGTTTTTTGTTTGATGCAACAACAACAAAGGGTCCTTTGTCAATCATCACAGACAAGCTGACAAAGTGTGTCATTCAACACCTTGTGATGCCCTCTGGTGATCAAGGGGTTTTGACATGACCTAAAAGGCTGTAACGCTAATTCGTTAACGTTGATAATGACTGGACTAAACTGTTAGTTAGCTAGCCAACATCTTATCTACAAATCTGCTGACGCAAAATACGTTGTTTTCATCTCGCGCGAAAGAACTCTTACAGGCCTCCCGACAATGCCAAAAAAAAGTAGCTGGATAGCCAAACACTGACCACATTTCTATAGCATAACATTTGCATATCTGTCACATGCATTACTAGGAAGATGACGTTAGAGCTGGTATTGGAACTAGAGATGTATCAAACTGACAGAGGCGAACAGTTTGCTAGCTAGATAACTTACCAAAGACATTTAGAGCCATTCTTGGTGCGATAACTGATGCGCAATAGATGACAATGTCCACCGCAGTTAGAAAGCTGATAATGGGAATACAGTAAATAAATATTAATTTGCGAGAAAACATATAGCAACAAGAAAATGTTAAACTGTATAAAACGTTTCTACAACAATAACAGAGCCAGTCCAGGCTAGCTAGCGTTAGCCACTTAACGTTAACGCGTTTGCTCACACTGTGAGTCACAGCTACGCTAGCGCCGCCGACTTCATTGCAAAAATAAACAAATACAAAGATCGCGAACAGGCGTAGATGCAAACATTCATTTATCTGCATTGAGAATAAAGCCAATATGTACTCTATCCGATGCATATAGATAATATAGTTGAGCCCAACAGATTGTACTTACACCACATCACCGTATCCATCTATAACGAAGTCGCCATCTTGTGATATCACGTGACCATCAGCCTCAATTTTAGGCCAAATTGTTACCATGGTTACCATGTGATGCTGCTCAGAATAGAATGGGGCAGGGTTAGTGCTATCCGGGATCCTTAGGATGTCCCTACCCATTTTAAATGTCAACTTCAATGGAGTAACGTCAGAGTTGGGAAGTCCCAAGGATCCCGGAAAGCATGGACCATCAGCAGCAATCCAGTTAATTCCACCATGTGAGAAGGAGAGGATCCATAAGCCTATTACATGCAATGTTGCCTAACACAGGCAATGTTTGAGCTATCGATTCATAGATCCTGCAGTGCGGAGGCAAGAGCACTACTTCCTGTGCCACCGGCCATACACACGTACACATGGATTTTGTGTTGTAGATATGTGGTAGAGTAGGGGGCTGAGGTGCACACACTTAATATGTTGTGAAATCTGTTGTGAATGCATTGTAATGTTTAAAAAAAAGTTGTATAACTGCCTTCATTTTGCTGGACCCCAGGAAGAGTAACAGAAATACAAAATACCTATGGAAGGTGTGTGCTACCAACTCGATCTTGTAGGGTCATGAGCAGGATAGCCAGATAAAGCCCAGGCCTTGTGCCAGGCACCATAATAGCAGTCGTTTTATTACACATGTAGGCTGTAGTTAGCAGCTAAGAGCTGAATTACATACATAGCACATAAGTAATTAAACGAAAACAGCTACAAATCAGGATGGGAGCAGAAGCAGTTTCTTTTTGGAAGTGTGAATGGGCTGAGCAGTTGAAGAATAATGGTCATAGCCAGGGGGGTTCAGGATCAGACAGGTCCAGAGCCATTTATCAGCACAGCTCACCGTCCACTCACATACAGCCAGTTGCATTAATCCCCCCTTCCCTGTCTTACAGCATCCTCCTTTGTGCCAAGCCAAAGCCAACAGGTATGCTCTAACAAAGGCTATCCCAGTACTACAAAGCAATGCGAGCTATAATGCGGGGGTCAATTCAAAAGCCCAGGCACTTGTTTCACAGGGAGTAAGCCTAGTGCTCATTTCTCTGCACAGGATCCAACCACTGTGAGATATTTACTTACCGCTATTAATATAGCGCTCAAGAAGTTTAGAATCTCAAAATGCAAGTTCGTGACCCACCTCACGACAAAGAGATTGGAAGTGTCCATTCAAATGCAATCCAACAGTTGAACTAAATCTCATCCCAAATCTAAAATATTTTCCAAGATCGAGAGGAATGTATGGCGTCGGGATACATTTTCCCCTAGGTAAAGATCTCAGATCAACTTCCCCAATCCTAATGCAAAACTGACCCAACATCAGCATCTATGGGCAACTTTAACATACATCAAATGGAAGTTCAAAAAGCCCCAAAACTAAATGTAAAGCAGAATCATGTTGACCATTTATCTTCATGGAACATCAATAGAGGAAATTGTATTACACCAGTGAAAGTTGATTTATTGCAATTAAGAAACACATATAACCAAAAGTACAGTGTAATTTACTTAAACTCACTTGATTGCAACCAACCTGCAGTTAACATAACTATATGATTTGTTTTGAGCTCAAGGGCACACACTATAGAGCAATACATCTTAAAACTTTTACTGCCTCAGAAACCCGGATCCGGGAGCACCCCCCACCCCCCACACACTGATTAGCATAGATAGCATAGCTTCAGAAGTAGATAGTAGCATCTAAATATCATTAAATCACAAGTCCAAGACACCAGATGAAAGATACAGATCTTGTGAATAAAGCCACCATTTCAGATTTTTAAAATGTTTTACAGGGAAGACAAAATATGTAAATCTATTAGCTAAACACGTTAGCAAAATACACCACTATTCTAACTCCATCAGTTTCTTACTCCTTCAGGTGCTATCACCAATTCGGCTCAACTAAGATATTGATAGCCAATAACCTATAAAAAAAACCATCAGATGACAGTCTGATAACATATTCATGGTATAGGATAGTTTTTGTTAGAAAAAAGTGCATATTTCAGGTAGAAATCACAGTTTACAATTGCACCGACCATCACAAATCCACTAGAATTACTAGATAGAGCAACGTGTATGACCAATTTACTCATCATAAAACATTTCATAAGAATAGACAAAGCATAGCAATGGAAAGACCCAGATCTTGTGATTCCAGACAATATTTCAGATTTTCTAAGCGTTTTACAGCGAAAACACAATAAATCGATAAGTTAGCATACTACATGTGAAAACGTTACCAGAGCATCGATTCCAGCCAAAGAGCGCTATAACGTAATCACCGCCAAAAGATATTAATTTTTTCACTAACCTTCTCAGAATTCTTCCGATGACACTCCTGTAACATCATTTTACAACATACATATACAGTTTGTTCGAAAAGGTGCATATTTAGCCATACAAAACCGTGGTTACACAATGAAAATACTAGGAAATCAAGCCTCAATATGTCTGACGTCATCTATCAGAGTGATCTAGTTTAATTAAAAGCTAATCATATACTTGACTAAAAAATACAGGGTTGACAGGAATCGAAAGACAAATTAGTTCTTAATGCAACCGCTGATTTACATTTTTAAAATTATCCTTACTTTTCAATACAGGGTTGGCCAAGTGAAGCTATACAAAACAAAATGGCGAAAAATGCGTTTAAAATATTTCGACAGAAACACGGTTTATCATATTAAATATTGCTTACTTTGAGCTGATCTTCCATCATATTCTTGGGCAATGTATCCTTTCTATGTTATAAACGTCTTTTGGTCGATAGATGTCCTCTGTCCTTCGAAATGTCCACTAACAACGACCGAGACCGCGAAACGTTCCCAAAGCTAGAAAGTGCACGACAAATAAATTCCTCAGAATCGCACTAAACGGATATAAATTGCTATAAAACGTTTCAAATTAACTACATTATGATGTTTTTAACAACTATAACGACTGAAAACATGACCGGAGAAATATAGCTGGTTAGAAAACGATTTGGAACGAGACAGGTCCGATGGCCTTCACGCTTGAGGCGCACGTTGAGAAAGAGGGGTCTCTGTACATTTTTGTCATTTATAATGGCTGTGAACGTCCCATCGAGTTCATTGAAAACGTGATGACGTACAGACACCCAGAGGAAGACGTAGGTAGTGTCGGTTTCTTCATAGCATTCACTGTGGCCTTATAAACAGACCCCAGATCAGAGGTAAAAATTTCTGAAATCTGAACCCTGTCATGAAAAGTGCTGTAAAAATTGTTCTGTACCACTCAGAGACAAAATTTCAACTCCTATAGAAACTATAGACTGTTTTCTATCCAATAATAACAATAATATGCATATTGTACGATCAAGAATTTAGCACGAGGCAGTTTAATTTGGAAATGTAAAAAAAAAAATAATGCTAACAGCTCCCCCTATTGACAAAAGGTTAATCCAAAATCTAGTGTTACTTTGAAAGTGTTTTGCAAGGAAATACACAAAATAACTCATACATTTTAAATTGTGAAATAAATGCATTTTAATTTTGTAATTGGTAACATCTTTACAATACATGCCTTTTGTTTTGTCATCCTTCAACAAAAACTTGGAAAATGTACAATTTCATGACCAACAAGGAACAATTTTGGTTGCTCGAGTAAAAGGGGTAGTATAAGCTGTAGTTTCAAAATCATGATCACCATCTGCAGAAGACATATTTACATTGCAAACAGGATCAGGAAAGCAACCATCAAGCAGAACAGACCCATGGCTTCAGACAGGGCAAATCCCAGGATAGCGTAAGAGAAAAGCTGCTGTTTCAGGGAGGGGTTCCTGGGAAGAAAAACAAGTTCAATGAGAATTTCACAAAAAAATTCTAAGAAACAGCGAATCCATAAATTATTATTAATTTGTGCAAAACAATTTGTGCAAAACAACTGTCTTCACATAAATTATGTGTCGGAGTGGATCCAAAACGACTTTAGACAGAAGATCGATTGTTAAAATGTTTCCGCGCAGACCTTTTTTTTTTGCCTCCCCTTCACTTACCTACTGCAGAAGTCAAAGCGCCGAGGAACAACTGCGCATGCCAGAAGCCGTGTTTACTCAGATTCCCGGATGTTGGGATTTACGACATCAGACGTCATTCCCTAACGCCGTTATTGGAACATTGGAAAGAAAAAATCACGGCGTTTTCAATGTTGTTTCTATATATCTATATATATATATATGGCTTCATGCATGTTAACATTAGAAGCCTCCTCCCTAAGTTTGTTTTGTTCACTGCTTTAGCACACTCTGCCAACCCGGATGTTTTAGCCGTGTCTGAATCCTGGCTTAGAAAGACCACCAAAAATTCAGACATTTTCATCCCCAATTACAAGATTTTCAGACAAGATAGAACGGCCAAAGGGGGCGGTGTTGCAATCTACTGCAAAGACTGCCTGCAGAGTTCTGTTATACTATCCAGGTCTGTTCCCAAACAATTTGAACTTCTACTTTTAAAAATCCACCTCTCTAAAAACAAGTCTCTCACCGTTGCCGCCTGCTATAGACCACCCTCTGCCCCCAGCTGTGCTCTGGACACTATATGTGAACTGATTGCCCCCCATCTATCTTCAGAGCTCGTGCTGCTAGGCGACCTAAATTTGAACATGCTCAACACCCCAGCCACCCTACAATCTAAGCTTGATGCCCTCAATCTCACACAAATTATAAATGAACCTACCAGGTACCACCCCAATTCCGTAAACACGGGTACCCTCATAGATATCATCCTAACAAACTTGCCCTCCAAATACACCTCTGCTGTTTTCAACCAAGATCTCAGCGATCACTGCCTCATTGCCTGCATCCGTAATGGGTCAGCGGTCAAACGACCTCCACTCATCACTGTCAAACGCTCCCTGAAACACTTCAGCGAGCAGGCCTTTCTAATCGACCTGGCCGGGGTATCCTGGAAGGATATTGATCTCATCCCGTCAGTAGAGGATGCCTGGTCATTTTTTTAAAATGCCTTCCTCACCATCTTGAATAAGCATGCCCCATTCAAGAAATTTAGAACCAGGAACAGATATAGCCCTTGGTTCTCTCCTGACCTGACTGCCCTTAACCAACAGAAAAACATCCTATGGCGTTCTGCATTAGCATCGAACAGCCCCCGCGATATGCAACTTTTCAGGGAAGCCAGAAACCAATATACACAGGCAGTTAGAACAGCCAAGGCTAGCTATTTCAAGCAGAAATTTGCTTCCTGCAACACAAATTCAAAAAAGTTCTGGGACACCGTAAAGTCCATGGAGAATAAGAACACCTCCTCCCAGCTTCCAACCGCTCTGAAGATAGGAAACACTGTCACCACCGACAAATCCACTATAATTGAGAATTTCAATAAGCATTTTTCTACGGCTGGCCATGCTTTCCACCTGGCTACCCCCACCCCGGACAACAGCACTGCCCTCCCCTCTGCTACTCGCCCAAGCCTTCCCCATTTCTCTTTCTCCCAAATACAGTCAGCTGATGTTCTAAATGAGCTGCAAAATCTGGACCCTTACAAATCAGCCGGGCTAGATAATCTGGACCCTTTCTTTCTAAAACTATCTGCTGAAATTGTTGCCACCCCTATTACTAGCCTCTTCAACCTCTCTTTCGTGTCGTCTGAGATCCCCAAAGATTGGAAAGCAGCTGCGGTTATCCCCCTCTTCAAAGGGGGGGACACCCTTGACCCTAACTGCTACAGACCTATATCTATCCTACCCTGCCTTTCTAAGGTCTTCGAAAGCCAAGTCAACAAACAGATTACCGAACATTTCGAATCCCACCACACCTTCTCCGCAATGCAATCTGGTTTCAGAGCTGGTCATGGGTGCACCTCAGCCACGCTCAAGGTCATAAACGATATCGTAACCGCCATCGATAGGAAACAATACTGTGCAGCCGTATTCATTGACCTGGCCAAGGCCTTTGACTCTGTCAATCACCACATCCTCATTGGCAGACTCAACAGCCTTGGTTTCTCTAATGATTGCCTCGCCTGGTTCACCAACTACTTCTCTGATCGAGTTCAGTGTGTCAAATCGGAGGGTCTGTTGTCCGGGCCTCTGGCAGTCTCTATGGGGGTGCCACAGGGTTCAATTCTTGGACCGACTCTCTTCTCTGTTTACATCAATGATGTCGCTCTTGCTGCTGGTGATTCTCTGATCCACCTCTACGCAGACGACACTATTCTGTATACTTCTGGCCCTTCTTTTGACACTGTGTTAACAACCCTCCAGGTGAGCTTCAATGCCATACAACTCTCCTTCCGTGGCCTCCAACTGCTCTTAAATACAAGTAAAACCAAATGCATGCTCTTCAACCGATCGCTGCCTGCTCCTGCCCGCCTGTCCAACATCACTACTTTGGACGGCTCTGACTTAGAATATGTGGACACCTACAAATACCTAGGTGTCTGGTTAGACTGTAAACTCTCCTTCCAGACTCACATCAAACATCTCCAATCCAAAGTCAAATCTAGAATTGGCTTCCTATTCCGCAACAAAGCATCCTTTACTCATGCTGCCAAACATACCCTTGTAAAACTGACCATCCTACCAATCCTCGACTTCGGTGATGTCATTTACAAAATAGCCTCCAAAACCCTACTCAATAAATTGGATGCAGTCTATCACAGTGCCATCCGTTTTGTCACCAAAGCCCCATATACTACCCACCACTGCGACCTGTACACTCTCGTTGGCTGGCCTTCGCTTCATACTCGTCGCCAAACCCACTGGTTCCAGGTCATCTACAAGACCCTGCTAGGTAAAGTCCCCCCTTATCTCAGCTCGCTGGTCACCATAGCAGCACCTACCTGTAGCACGCGCTCCAGCAGGTATATCTCTCTAGTCACCCCCAAAACCAATTCTTCCTTTGGACGCCTCTCCTTCCAGTTCTCTGCTGCCAATGACTGGAACGAACTACAAAAATCTCTGAAACTGGAAACACCCATCTCCCTCACTAGCTTTAAGCACCAGCTGTCAGAGCAGCTCATAGATTACTGCACCTGTATATAACCCATCTACAATTTAGCCCAAACAACTACCTCTTTACCTACTGTATTTATTTATTAATTTATTTTGCTCCTTTGCACCCCTTTATTTCTGTCTCTACTTTGCACTTTCTTCCACTGCAAACCAACCATTCCATTGTTGTTTTAGTTTTTATTTTACGTGCTGTGTTGTACTCACTTCGCCTCCATGGCCTTTTATATTTTTATTTATTTATACATATATTTGTTTGCCTTCACCTCCCTTATCTCACCTCACTTGCTCACATTGTATATAGACTTATTTTTTTTTTTTTTTCACTGTATTATTGACTATATGTTGTTTTACTCCATGTGTAACTATGTGTTGTTGTATGTGTCGAACTGCTTTGCTTTATCTTGGCCAGGTCGCAATTGTAAATGAGAACGTGTTCTCAATTTGCCTACCTGGTTAAATAAAGGTTAAATAAAAAAATAAAATAAAAAATATCAATCAAATATCTATTGTATTCGTTTCAATGAAAATGTGACATGTCTTACTCATGCTACTAGTGATAATAAACTCAAACTCAAGGTGGTAGTAGGACAAACTCAAAAGGGTTTCTTTCTACTTGTGTGTGTGCCACACTGCTCACCAATGATGTTGAAATGCTATTTTCTAATTCTCTGGGAATGTTACCCCACATATTTGTTTTAACCCAATAATCATTTTGAGTTCTAGTTTTCCTGCTCTTTAGCCTTTTGTGTATTCATATATGGCCAGTGCCATCCTTTTCAAATATTCTCTTGTCTATTAGAATTTAACAAAAATTGATAAAACCATAAGATTTATTTATAGAGTTTGGTTTTCACTATTTGGAGCAGATCAGTTGTAACATGATCCATGTCCAGCAGAGGGATCTGTTGTGTAGGCCTATGTTATGTAGCGGCAGCTAGGCAAGGTATCATTCCTAGTATACTGACCGAATCCCAATGTGAAACTTCAACCCTAACGCTCTGTGCACTTCAGAGATCTGAGAAGGTTTGACAGGTGTTAGCAATAGGGCATTAAATCTAACTAGCCTATCTGAAGCATAGGTGGAGCTATTACCATACCTATGCCATGCCCTTTCAGATGTCCAAACTGCACAGGGCATAGGTCAGGGGCATCAACTCTTACCCTACTAGGTCTGGAGCCTGCTAGTTTTCTGTTACACTTGATAATTATTTGCACACACTTAGTGTCCCCGGTCTGCATCAGTCCCTGATTAGAAGGGAACAATGGAAAAATGTAGTCAAACTGGCTTCGAAGTCCAGAATGAGTTTGAAGGTCGTATGGTCTTATGATTAAAATTGAGATTTGGCCACTGTGTATTAAGTAGGTGCATACATGCATAAGCACACGCACACACACAACAACAGAAAACATATGACCAGCTTAAAAAAAGAATTGGCTCGACATTCCTTGTCCATGAAATGAATGGACTTAGAGATGAGAGCGAAATAATTATAAACTACTATTTTCATGCCCTACCTCCCTCAAAGATCTGTCCTCAACATGATTGGCAGCTCGAAAGCTGTGCGTGTGTGTGTCTGGGTCCATGCCTGTACTTGGGTATGTGAGGGAATGACAGGGGTGGACGGACATGCAATGATTGGTTCATAGACAGGGTCTCTGCTTTTGTCTTCAAGGACATGTAGATGTAGCCTGACTAAATTCCCAATCTGGTCCTCATACCATCATGGCCACCTAATCCTCCCCAGCTTCCAATTGGCTCATCCATCCCCCCTCCTCTCCCCTGTCACTGTTTTCCGGGTCATTGCTGTAAATCAGAATGTGTTCAGTGAACTTACCTCTAAAATAAGGATAGAGTAAAACATTTAAATAAAGATATTATACTGCATCTCCATGGTTCTTAAATAACGGAAGTCTGAAGCTGATTAAAAGGCTTCGAGATATGTATCATTAATGTATTGTACTTGACCTTTTCTTCACATCAATATGACATTTAAATATATAAACACATGCTTGGAAATTCAAAAATGTGCACAATATACAGTGGCTTGTGAAAGTATTCATCCCCACTTGGCATTTTTCCTATTTTGTTGCCTTACAGCGTGGAATTAAAATAGATTTTTGGGGGGGTTTGTATCAATTGATTTACACAACATGCCTACCACTTTGAAGATGCAAAATATTTTTTATTGTGAAACAAACAAGAAATAAGACAAAAAAAACGGAAAACTTGAGCGTGCATAGCTATTCACCCCACCCAAAAAGTCAATACTTTGTAGAGCCACCTTTTGCAGCAATTACAGCTGCAAGTCTCTCGGGGCATGTCTCTATAAGCTTGGCACATCTAGCCACTGGGATTTTTGCCAATTCTTCAAGGCAAAACTGCTCCAGCTCCTTCAAGTCGGATGGGTTCCGCTGATGTACAGTAATCTTTAAGTCAAACCACAGATTCTCAACTGGATTGAGGTCTGGGCTTTGACTAGGCCATTCCAAGACATTTACATTTTTCCCCTTCAACCACTCGAGCGTTGCTTTAGCAGTATGCTTAGGGTCATTGTCCTGCTGGAAGGTGAACCTCTGTCCCAGTCTCGAATCTTTGGAAGACTGAAACAGGTTTCCCTCAAGAATTTCCCTGTATTTAGCGCCATCCATCATTCCTTCAATTCGGACCAGTTTCCCAGTCCCTGCCAATGAAAAACATCCCCACAGCATGATGCTGCCACCACCATGCTTCACTGTGAGGATGGTGTTCTCGGGGGGATGAGAGGTGTTGGGTTTGCACCAGACATTGGGTTGTCCTTGATGGACAAAAAGCTACATTTTATCTGACCAGAGTACCTTCTTCCATATGCTTGGGGAGTCTCTCACATGCCTTTTGGCTAACACCAAACGTGTTTGCTTATTTGTTTCTTTTCTTTCTTTAGCAATTTTTTCGGGCCACTCTTCCATAAAGCCCAGCTCTTTGGAGTGCATGGCTTAAAGTGGTCCTATTGACAGATACTCCAATCTCCGCTGTGGAGCTTTGCAACTCCTTCAGGGTTATCTTTGCCTCTCTGATTAATGCCCTACTTGCCTGGTCCATGAGTTTTGGTGGGTGGCCCTCTCTTGGCAGGTTTGTTGTGGTGCCATATTCTTTCCATTTATTAATCATGGATTTAATTGTGCTCCGTGGGATGTTTTGCATATTTTTTTATAAGCCAAACCTGATCTGTACTTCTCCACAACTTTGTCCCTGACCTGTTTGGAGAGCCCCTTGGTCTTCATGGTGCTGCTTGCTTGGTGGTGTTGCAGACTCTGGGGCCTTTCAGAACAGGTGTATACACGTAGAACCCTTTATTATGGTTCTTTATAGAATCTTTATAGAAAATGGTTCTATAAAGAACCTTCCTCAATCTGAAAGGTTCTTTGCAGATCCTTTTGAAGAACCATACAGGATTTGTTATTCTGGTCAGCCATATTATATTGCTAAAATTCCAATATTTATTGTGTTAAGTGACAAATTGAATCAAGTGAGTTAACTAACAGCTGGAGGTCCCTGATGAGAGAATTGAGAACCACTGACTGATTTTATCAACCTTTCTCAATTGACACAAAGCCATACTGTCACGATCGTCGTAATGATGAGATCAAGGCGCAGCGTGGTATGCGTACATTCTCTTTACTGAAAGAAACACTTAACAAAAACAACAAAACCAACGAACGAAACGTGAAGCTATACGACTAGTGCAGACAGGCAACTATACATAGACAAGATCCCACAACACAAATGAGGAAAATGGCTACCTAAATATGATCCCCAATCAGAAACAACGATAAACAGCTGTCTCTGATTGGGAACCATATCAGGCCAACATAGACATACAAAACCCCTAGACATACAAAACTAGCGTACCCACCCTAGTCACACCCTGACCTAACCAAAATATATAGAAAAACAGAGATATCTAAGGTCAGGGCGTGACACATACACGAGTCTTTCACAAGACACTGTCACTGGTCATAGTCATATATAATATATTGCCCCATAACACAACACATTAGATAAACTGGAATGACGCTCTCACTTACGGTTGCACAAAAAGAGCTGTGAGCAAACCACGCCCCATAATATTGTAACAAGCCTCCTCCCCTACATTTTAATTACCAAAAAAAGAGCAAAGAACTGTAAGGAACCATTGAAGGATTCAAATGTTTTTTTGAATCATTATGGTTCCACATAGAACCTTCACCCTTCCCAAAGAATCATTGAGGAACCCACATTTTTTTGGTATATGTATTTCCTAGTAAAAGGTTGTATTCCTTTTTAAAACCAGCATGTGGATAAGATGTCATGAACTGTCAGTTCTTGCATCTAGAGCACTGTCTATGAATTTGAGAGGGGATAACGAGCACTATCCCTCAGTAAATGAAAAAATGTCAGTGCTACCGTTTTGTTGTTTTTCGAATTCCAGAATGTAGCTTTAGATGCAACTATCAATGCTTTTGTACAGCCCAAAGGGGCCAATTGAGCTCTTCAGGTAATTAGAGTCCTCTTAAAAAAAGGTCATTAGAAAGTACAAACTCAAGTGTGGAGGGAAACCAGTCCTAGCTTCCACAATTGTATTTGAAACACTACAACATAAAAAAATACATAAAATCATATTTGTTGGTATATAGACATATCCTCGCTTTTCCTTCTGGAGCACCATAAGGCCAGCTATAAGGCTGTTTACAGCACACGGATCTCAAATTGATGTTAATGTTCACTTTTCTTTCCGTTGCCATGGGTTACCAGTTGGCTGGCAATCTGATAGCAGGCTAACAGACAGGCTTGATTAGTGGTCTCCGGTTCTGTCCATCTCCGCACATGGCTGAGCTCCCTAGTCATTTATCCACTAATAAGCCCCTAATGGGCCCAATATTCAGTGGTATGTCACTGCTACATGGCAGAAAATGCCTACATGTCTCCACCACCTTTGGCAAGTTGCTTGTCTCACATCAAACCGTGTCATTTACAAGAGAGGAGGCTAAGGGTAAAAAAACTCAGTGTTAACACTGAGACAAGGATTTTTGCATTCACTCCTTAGCCACCGATCTCCTCGCCTGCCACTAGGAGAGCAATATTGATAGATGGTGTGATAAAGATCACATTATTGCAGCCTTGAAGCTTACACAATAATTGTTCAGATTTGGATAGTGTTTGTCCATAAAGAGTTTGTGTGCTAGAATATTTGGCACCAAAACCATGTGTCTTTGTTTTGCATATTTCAGTTGTGAAATTTATTCTAACTTGAGTTTCTCCGTTTTCGTGGGAAAAAAATGCCGACAAGTAATCCCTTGCTGATTTAAAACTATGGGCAAAACGAAAACATGTTTTAAACTCTCGGAAAAATGTTTCAGATGAACTACATGTTCACTCATTAGATGGTTCTCCAATCTAATGTGTTCCCGCATATAAATACTTAGGCATTTAGATTGATATGGATTTTACGTTTAAAAGAAGAGAAGATTTAAAGTTGGCTTTTTCTACAGAAACATATTGTCATTCTCTAAGCAATAGGAAGCAGATTATTCAGTCAACCTTTTTATCTGTTCTTGATTATGGTGATGTTATTTATCAAAGTGCAACTGCTACTACTATTAAACCTTTGGATGCCATCTACCATAGTGCCCTTTGTTTTGTTACAGGTGACAGTTTTGATACTCATCACTGTATCCTGTATCAAAAGGTGGCTGGACTTTGCTAAAGATCTCTACATTACTCCCTTTTTGTCCTACTCCATAAACTTCCATCGTATCTAACCTTGCTGTTGAGTTGCTAGGATTGGTTAACTCTTGAGGTTCCTAGGGTCTCCACCTAGCTAGGTAAATCTGCTTTTAGTTTTAATGCACCGTAATGCTGGAACAAAATTCAAAATACATTTAATCTTGATGTTCTGGTGCCGTTCGGGCAATAAATCCCCAGTATTGATTGGGGATTTATTGGTGGATGAATGTAAATGTTTTTCTGGGTGATTTGTGAAGTTTTATTTCTGCTTAACATGAATGTGTTTTTGTAATCTAATGTGTGTGTGTGTGTATATATGTATATCATATATTTACAGTACCAGTCAAAAGTTTGGACACATCTACTCATTGAATGGTTTTTCTTTATCTGTACAGTTTTCTGTTCAAATATTTTTTATTGAACACACACAAGAATGGTGTATAGGTATAAAAGACAGGTATACAATTCTTATCTAAACATAAAAGAGCAGACAGAAACAAAAAGACCCAGAGTTCTGGGTACAAAACAAATATTACAAAACAAGACATACAGAACAAGGACAGGTAGAAAGAAAGAGGGTAGATGTCCCCCCTTTTATCCCTCCCCCCTTTATCCCTTCCCCTTATCCCCCCCCCCCCCCGTTAAAAAGTACAAATTCACAGTGCCGAATGGGCCAAGTAAGAGAGGAAAGGTTGCCAGATTTGATCAAATGTTGATAATTTATTGTTCAGTATATATCTAATTCTTTCTAAGTGTACAGTGTTTGCCAATTCGCTGAGCAATATTTTGGTAGTGGGCGCATCCCTCCTTTTCCAAAACAACAAGATTAGTTTTTTTGCCGAAATGAGACTGTAAGAGATTAGTTGTTTTTGAGGGTTGGTTAATCCGTTTAGGGAATCACTCCCAGGATTATCAGAAGCGGGTCTGGGTCAATTGAAGTCTCCAGAACTTCCGAGAGGATCCTAAACGATGTCTGGAGTTAATGGAGCAGGTGTGGATATACTCCAAGCTATCTTCCCAGTCTGCCACCGAAATGTCAGTCCCTAGTTCTTCCTCCCATTTTGCCTTAATGGCATCTGTAGAAGGTGTGCTAACAGATTGAAAAGCATCATATAGACGAGATATCAGTTTGTCTGAGGTGGGGGATGTTTTTATGCATCCGTCAAATATGGAAGGCTTAGCGTTCCCAAATGTTGGAAGGTGTTTTCTAACATAGTCTCTGATTTGTAGGTATCTGAAAAAGTTACTTCTGGGAAGATTATAAGTTTCCCTCAGCAACTCAAAGGAAGCAAAGGTCCCTTCTATATATAAATCCCCTATGGTACTTACCCCCAACTCTCCCCATTGCTCAAAGGTGTTATCAAGGTTAAAGGGGGCAAAGGAGGGGTTCCTGGCAACAGGGAGCATGAATGACATTGGTCTAAGCTCAAAGTGGATTTTAATTTGCTTCCAGATTCGGACTGTGCTATGTATAATAGGATTGTTACGATAAAGTGACCTCTCCAGATTGACAGGCGACAAAATCACAGCACCAATAGAGAAGGGGTGACACTCCTCACGCTCCATACTAAGCCAGCTGGGTGACGGACGTGCGTCATCCAGCAAAAACGTAACAGCGCGGAGGTTAGCGGCCCAGTAATAAAATATACAATTTAGGAGAGACAATCCTCCTTCCATTTTGGATTTGCAGAGGTATTTTTTACCTATCCTGTGTGTTTTATAATCCCAGATTAAAGGATTGATAATTGAGTCCAGTTGTTTATGAAAGGATTTAGGTATGAATACTGGGATGTTCTGGTATAGGTAGAGCAGTTGTGGGAGGAAGACCATTTTAATGGCATTAATTACTCCGAGCAGAGAAATTGGGAGAATTCTCCAAAATTGTATGTTTGTCTTGAGTTTTTGCATCAGAGAGGGGAAATTCTCTTTAAATAGTAAGGAGTATTGTTTGGTAACTACAATTCCTAGATAGGTACATTTTTCTGAAGATAACTTAACTGGAAGATGTTCTAGCCAGGAGGTGTTTTGTAACCGTATGGGCATTAATTCACTCTTGTTCCAATTTATTCTGTATCCCGAGAAGGTACCAAACAAATTATTCACATCAGAATAGCTGGAATACTAGCTTGGGGTTCTGTTACATAGAGGAGAATGTCATCTGCGTATAGGGAAATCTTATTTAGAGTATCTTTGGTATTATAGCCGTGTATTGCTGCATGAGATCTAATCGCCTGAGCGAGAGGTTCAATGATTAAGGCGAAGAGCATAAGCGACAGCGCACAACCCTGCCTTGTCCCTCTGTAAAGGTTAAATCGGGGCGACAATGATTGGTTAGTGAGTATTCTCGCACAGGGGTTCCTATATAAAAGCTGGATCCAATTTATGAACCCATCTCCAATATTACATTTCTGTAGGACCTTGAATAGATAGGACCACTCAACTTGGACAAAAGCCTTTTCGGCGTCAAGAGATATAACGGCAAGGTCCACGTTGGGTAACCTCTGAGAATACATAATGTTGAAGAGGCGCCTGAGATTGAAGAATGAGTTTCTGTTCGGGATAAAGCCGGTCTGGTCCGAATGGACCAATTTGCCAATTAAAGTGCTAAGCCTGTTAGCCAGAGTTTTTGTTAAAATCTTTTGGTCTGTATTAAGGAGGGATATTGGTCTGTATGACCCTACCTCTTCCGGATCTTTACCAAACACACCGCCCGGGCAACGAATGAGTGGCTTCGTAAGAAGCATTTCAAGGTCCTGGAGTGGCCTAGCCAGTCTCCAGATCTCAACCCCATAGAAAATCTTTGGAGGGAGTTGAAAGTCCGTGTTGCCCAGCAACAGCCCCAAAACATCACTGCTCTAGAGGAGATCTGCATGGAGGAATGGACCAAAATACCAGCAACAGTGTGTGAAAACCTTGTGAAGACTTACAGAAAACGTTTGACCTCTGTCATTGCCAACAAAGGGTATATAACAAAGTATTGAGATAAACTTT
The DNA here is from genome assembly GCF_045679555.1 of Salvelinus alpinus. NCBI lineage: Eukaryota > Metazoa > Chordata > Actinopteri > Salmoniformes > Salmonidae > Salvelinus > Salvelinus alpinus. The sequence continues at coordinate 44,779,950 of NC_092095.1, read as the reverse complement.
TGTTATTGACCAAATACTTATTTTACACCATAATTTGCAAATAAATTCATTAAAAATCCTACAATGTGATTTTCTGGATTTTTTTTCTCATTTTGTCTTTCATAGTTGAAGTGTACCTATGATGAAAATGACAGGCCTCTCTCATCTTTTTAAGTGGGAGAACTTGCACAATTGGTGGCTGACTAAATACTTTTTTGTCCCACTGTATATCCACAGTAAAACGAGTCCTATATCGACATAACCTGAAAGGCCTCTCAGCAAGGTAGAAGCCACTGCTCCAAAACCGTCATAAAAAAGCCAGACTACTGTTTCCAACTGCACATGGGGACAAATATTGTACTTTTTGGAGAAATATCCTCTGGTCTGATGAAACAAAAATAGAACTGTTTGGCCATGATGACCATTGTTATGTTTGGAGGAAAAAGGGGGAGGCTTGCAAGCCGAAGAACATCATCCCAACCGTGAAGCACGGGGGTGGCAGCATTATGTTGTGGGGGTGCTTTGCTGCAGGAGGGACTGGTGCACTTCACAAAATAGATGGCATCATGAGGGAGGAAAATTATGGGGATATATTGAAGCAACATCTCAAGACATCGGTCAGGAAGTTAAAGCTTGGTCGCAAATGGGTCTTCCAAATGGACAATGACCCCAAGCATACTTCCAAAGTTGTGGCAAAATGGCTTAAGGACAACAAAGTCAAGGTATTGGAGTGGCCATCACAAAGCCCTGACCACAATACTATAGAACATTTGTGGGTAGAACTGAAAAAGTCTGTGCAGGCAAGGAGGCCTACAAACCTGACTCAGTTACACCAGCTCTGTCAGGAGGAATGGGCCAAAATTCACCCAACTTATTGTGGGAATCTTGTGGAAGGCTACCCAAAACATTTGACCCAAGTTAAACAATTTAAAGGCAATGCTACCAAATACTAATTGAGCGTATGCAAACTTCTGACCCACTGAGAATGTGATGAAAGAAAAAAAAGCTGAAATAAATCATTCTCTCTACTATTATTCTGACATTTCACATTCTTAAAATAAAGTGGTGATCCTAACTGACCTAAGACAGGTAATTTTTACTAGGATTAAATGTCAGGAATTGTGAAAAACTGAGTTTAAATGTATTTGGCTAAGGTGTATGTAAACTTCCGACTTCAACTGTATGTGAGAGTGGATTCTCGGCCCTCACTAGCATGAAAACCAAATACAGGCACAGATTGTTTGTGTAAAATGATTTATGACAGACTCACTCCAATACAACCCAACATTTCTGAGTTATGTGCATCCTTTCAAGCACACCCTTCTCGTTAACCTGTGGTGAGTTTTTCACAATTTTCGATTAACAAATACATGTTTATATGTAAGATGGCAAAATAAAGAGCAACATTATTGATTATTATTTGTTCCCTGGTCCTATAAGAGCTCTTTGTCACTTCCCACGAGCCGGGTTGTGACAAAAACTCACACATTCTTATGTTTAATAAAATGTACCATATAAGTGGCTTACAATGGCTTACAATGATGGCAAAAAAACTACATTTGAGAGTGCACTGACCCTGGTGCTAGAGGGGTTGGAGGTTGAATGTTTGAAGGGGTACGGGACAAAAAAAAAATTGTGAACCACTGTTCTAAGGGAAGCTCATCTACGTGTTCGTCGTCCTCACCAGGGTCTTGACCCGATTGCAGTTCGGCATCGTAACTGACTACATAGTGCAAATGCTCACCTTTGATGGCCACTGGCACGCTGGAGAAGTGTGCTCTTCACGGATGAATCCCGGTTTCTGTGGGCGAGCAGTTTGCTGATGTCAATGTTGTGAACAGAGTGCCCCATGGTGGGGTTATGGTATGGGCAAGCATAAGTTACGGACAATGTATACAATTGCATTTTACTGATGGCAAATTGAATGCACAGAGATACCGTGAAGAGATCCTGAGGCCCATTGTCGTCGCCATCACCTCTTGTTTCAGCATGATAATGCACAGCACTATGTCACAAGGATCTGTACACAATTCCTGGAAGCTGAAAATGTCCTAGTCCTTCCATGGCCTACTCACTAGACATGTTACCTATTGAGCATGTTTGGGATGCTCTGGATCGAAATGTACGACAGCTTGTTCCAGTTCCCGCCAATATCCATTAACTTCGTACAGCCATTGAAGAAGAGTGGGACAGCATTCCACAATCAACAGCTTGATCAACTCTATGAGAAGTTGATGTCGCGCTGCATGACGTAAATGGTGGTCACATCAGATACTGACTGGTTTTCTGGTCCACGCCCCTATGTGACCAACAGATGCATATCTCTATTCCCAGTCGTGAAAAATATGAACTTATTTCAATTGACTGAATTCCTTATGAAATTTAACGCAGTAAAATCTTTGAAATTGTTGCATGTTGCATTTATATTTTTGTTAAGTGTATATTTCAGAAAACATCTAGTGGCTTTTTGGGGTTCTTCAGATTATCACAGGTGTCTAATTATCTCTGGCCCTACATTCCCCCAGTCCCATGCCTCAGGTGTTTACCCCCCCCCCCCCCCAAAAAAAGTACCACGTTGCTGTTTGAATCCTAGATTGCCCCTTTAAGGTTATGTATAGCAGTGGACAAAGTAGGCTATATTTACAATATAGGAAATAATTGAATGACAAAGCTGTAAAACATTATCCTAAATATAAACCATCAACTAAGTGAATACCATTTGTGCTTACTACTAAAGAGTAGCATAGGCCTACATATTGAAAAGTAATTTGGCATTAGATACACCAAACCAGAACAGTTGTGGAATAAGATGAACTATTGATTGAAACAAATATAAAACATCTGTCTCTGTGCTTGGAAGATTTCTTGTGAATGAAAAATGTGTGGATGCTCGGGATGAAATATCCTTCATATATTTGTTAACATACTTTTATTTTACTATGTCTTTGTTCTAAATGTTGTGAGAAAAGCTAATAGTTGGAAGAGTTGGAGAGTTAATTGAAAATAATGCAATTGTAAATACTTTTTTCATTAAATAGGCTCTCTCTTGAACCAGATGTTCTATCTGCTAGAAACTCAAGAACAATATGGTCACAGACATACAAAAATAAATACAAGTATAAATTACCAAAGATACCATTGATTGCCATAGATTATCTGTTAATTACCAAAATTACAGAAGAACCTTCTGTTCCGAAGCCCAGCGAGCCATCGACTGGGCCAAAAAAGCATGCTCAAGTGTCAGAGTCGATATCCGCGCATATAAACCTGGGTCGCTAGAATACTCACCGAGGTAAAGACAGTTTCAGGTTGGATATTCGCCTGTAGTATGCCTTACGTCCACCATAACTGATGTGACATAAGCAAACCCATGGGTTAACATAGAGATTCTGGGTAACATCAGAAGTTGGGGGGAAATGAACTATATTCTGGCAATCCGACCAACTGAACATATGCGGTGGTACTTAAGGTATATTATGTCAGTTCGGTTGCCCTCTGACACATTCTCATCAATGATAGAATGACATAAACTCTACTGTAGAAAGTCTAAACGTCGGAGGTATCGGATTCACATGGAATTGTTGTTTAATTCAAATGTTTGAATATGAGATTATTTGTGAAGAGATTAAATGTAAATTTAGCTTCCAAATGAGAGATCTGTACTTTCATAAGTTTTCCTCTGCTCACAGTGGCCCACCCCTGTGAAGAGGCATGGGTTATAAACTTTTCAGACACACCCCTCTCCCTCCACTATATAAAGCCAGTGACAAGAATATAACTTCCTGTTCCGGGTACACCAGGATGACGATCCTGTGTCAGAATGGTTCAGACAATAACTACAGAACTAGGCCAACATCAGCATGGACTTTGATTGTGAATGGTATGAACTTTGAACTCGTGTTCACTACAGAAGTGATATCTCCTAGCCGTTGAGTTGGCAACAGCTGCTACAAACGCAGGTTAGGAAGGACAGTCCGAGTATCCCGTCTTCCACACACAACGTTACTACAACGTATCCCGTGACTACCAGAGACATTCTCCAAAGGACAGAGGACTCGGGTTGGCGATACGGTCTTCCATCTACCACCAACCTACTGAAGCGCAGCTCAGAGTAAATATGTATTGCATTTTCCTTTTAAATGGGCGGTAATTTAGAATGCATAAGATACTGTATTTACGAGAGCACAGCTTCGGCCCTGTTCGAGTCTCCCGCTCTTTCACTAAGACTCCACCCCTTCACTTTGTGTAACAAGCTGTCATATCTATTCCGCCCGCTAGGGACGTTTTCTGTATGACGTAATTTGTGATCAAGTTATGATTTAATTGTGTACGTGTGTTTCTGTGTGATTGGTTAGGTATTTAGTAAATAAATAATTAAACCCAATTTTGTATTGCTGATTCAACTTGTTAGCCAGGATTCTTGCAGATAACCAAGGACTTACAACTTTCAGATGAGACTGAATAAAATGACGATTCATGTGACTGCTATTTAGTAAAATATTACTAAATCTTTAAGAGTTTATTCGAAAGATAACAGCTCTATAAATATTCTTTCGTGGTGTCCCTCTCTAGTTAATTAATATTTACATGATTAGTTCAATCAGGTAATATTAATTACGGAGAAATTATTTTATAGAATAGCATGTCATAGCAATCAATCTGGCATAGTCAAAGACACGACATATTGGAGCCCCCTGCGTGGAGTCTAAGATAGAATGAGGTTTTCATTTTGGTTCAGCCTGTATAAAATTGAAAAGCAGATTCCATAATATACCAAATTTATTATACACATTTTCGGAGTGATAGACAAGCATTGAACGCGCTGTTCTCTGACGTAGTCAGTGGACAACATAAGCGAATACATTTCTACCAAAGGCTGAGAAAGCTAATTATAGAAATCTGAGAAATAGCGCGTTTGGCCAAACGCAGGGCTATTTCTGCCTGGCGCGTCTCATACGCGGGTAGGCCAGGTCATTATTAATTTCTCGAGCGAGGACAAAGAGCCAGCCGATTGAAATTCAGGAGATATAGCTCGACCAGCGATAAAATTATATCTCTCTCTCCGCGAGGAGATCACGGTGCATTTCATGTTTGCCGCGTGTTCCGGTTAAAACATCGTCAAAAAACGCCGAAAAGGGTTTGAACATAATACGTTATTAGTAAAACCTTTCCCTTGCCAAGGGAATCCTACGTGCTACATTTTCAGGCACAAAGGAGGGTTAGCTGGCACGAGGTGCTAAAGCTAACAAGGGAAAATAGTATTATTTTTTTTTTCTGGTGCCACGCTGAAATTCCTCCGCCTCGCGGAACGTAAGTCCCGCACGCGGGTAGTTCCGTTTGATTTCAGCGTGTTAAATCATTGGCCGCTGAAGTGTGCCCAGTATATTCGTTCATGAAGAATTATTCAGGTCACACTCAAGTCATTACTTATGATTTCCAGACGAATATCAATGTCTTATCCAATTGAACTAATAAGTGTAAATCTGGCCATTTACATTCTGAAATAGATATTTTAAATAATATCCAAAGTGTTGAGTTCTCTAAATAAGACATTGCAAACTTTTTCCAAACTAACCTAGATTAAGCACTTCTCAGGTTAATTAAAGTTTAATTCACAAATTGCCTATACAGGTTTGATTTATCATTAAATTGATCAATCAGTAAAATTTGGGTTTTCAGAACCCATTCAATAATCCAGTATTGACAGAAGCCCCGCCCAGCGGGAATCCCATGTGGTTTCGGCCTTAGGGAGAAGTGCCACAGTGTTGAATGTGCCCAGCATTGGGTCTACTGTTTACACTTATGATAACCAATCAACAGAGATTGTATGGATTATCGTCTCATTCAATTTAATAAGTTAAATTGTTGAACATAATTTAATGTTCTTCCAATCAAATGAGACACTTTTAAACTTATCATATTAACCTAGATGAAGCCACATCTAATGTTAATTAAAGTTTAATACCCAGATAGCCTACACAGGTAGGATTAATCATTGGCATTGATTAATTAATTCAATTTGCTTTTGCAAATTCATTCACGTCCAACTTCCACATTACTGGTACAGTACTGGTAGTTCGTCAACATCTATAAATAGATTAAACTTGTCTTTGCAGCTTCCAATTAATTCCAAATCCAAACTTTGAATAAATTTAGTGAAAAATGTTCCTCTAAATTGTTCTAATAATGTGCAAGCTATCAAAGGAGGTGGTCACCACTCCTCCGCTAAGTAGTGAACCTCCACCCATAAAAGGATTGATCTCTGACCTCAGCAGCGATACCAACCCTAATTATGCCATTAGTGAAAAAACAGCCGAAATTGCGAACGCTCTCCAAAATCAACCATCAAACACAGGCTTTGTGACGGTTCTCCCCACTTTTGCACTGATGTATCGCCATAAAAATGTGGCATCGGTCCAATACCACCGTGCACAGCTAAAGCACGTGCCAGTCATGGCTAGCATTAGGGTACAGGTGGAGAGAACTAAGCCACTATTGACAAAAGCAGGAAATGAAAACATTCTGCTAGTCGAGGAACTGCGTTTGAAATCTGAACAATTGAAAGTAATTGCAAATACTTATGACGATGAACGAGCACAAACTCTTCAACAAAATCGTCGTCTCCAGGAACAACTCGATTTAGCCAAAACTAAATACGAGGTGGTCCACTCCAAACTAGATAAATCTGTTGAGTTATCTACAAATAGGAGCGCACAATTTGATAACATGCAGGCAGTTTTGTTGAACGTTACTCAGAGTAACACGGCGCTACTCAAAATTCTGCAGACCAAAGACGATCAGTTGATGAACACAATGACGAAGTTGGATGACATATCAGCAGAACTCATTGAAGTCGCTGACCAAATGAATGATGAGAGAACTCGGGTGATGAAGATGGAAATCTTGATTTCTAAACAAGCGGAAGAAATCTCATCACTGAATCTCTCGCTCCGTACTCAAGACATCTATCTGCAAGCCATGACAGATAAGTTTGAGACTGAAAAGAGCAAGTGCGACACTCACGTGTCCAAAATCAGTACTCTAAGCGCTCAAGTGGACTCTGCAATGCAGCAGAATACCACCCTTAGGTACCATCTGGAGGAAGTCCAGAAGGGTCACGCTCTACAGCGTGACTATCCATCCAAGCAACCGGAGCCCGGTACTCAAAGGAGTGAAGACGAGAGGTTTCAGACATTGCCTCCGTCAGGTGTCCCCCAGTCTTCTCCGCTTGGCCATTCGGCACTGAGTAATATGGTGCCTCTTGGCCAACAAAGCCAAAGCTCGGCTTCTCCTCTTGGCCTTTTGGCCCCACTTTCCCCACAGGATAAAGCCCGCCCGCTTGACGCGGAATACCTTGACAAACTCGTCAAGTATTTCCCCACCTTTGACCCCGTTCCAGGTCAGCCAAACGATACTGAAACGTTCCTAGCTGACATAGAGGACGTGTTGGATGGCTACCCGAACGCTACGGGTTCTGACAGGGTTTACCTGTTGAAGCGAACGTCGAATAGACACGTGACAAGGTTCATTCGCCTACAACAGCAACACGTGCTAAATGACTACGCTAAACTTGCCACAGCTTTGAAATTAGAATTCAGTGGTTCTGCAACTCGCAAACACGATAGCTCACTGGCTAACACGGTCAAACAAGCTCGGAATGAGCACCCACAAGCTTACTATCATAGGCTTTGTTCAGCTTACTTTGGCCTACTCACTGAAACAGGCATGGAAGACCTGTTACCATTTAAACAAATGTTCCTGTCGAACATGTATCCCACCTTCATTACCTACTTGGGCACTGCAGCCCACATTGGCTTGCCTATCTTACAACTCAGAGAGCTTGCAAGCACAGCTTTTGAGGCATCAAAAGCTCGCAACGCCAAGAGCCCTGACCACTCGGTTTTGAAGTTTGACCAGGAGCACTCACTCCAGTCAGAGGGGGCATTATCAGGTATTGGAGCGTTAAGAGATGACGCACAACAACAGTTTCTACCACGAAACCATGATTCCAATAACCTCCGCGGTCGAAATAACTGTAAAGCACGTCGCCATCAAAACGACTACCGCTACAATCGACCTGTTCACTACGTTCCTGAACCCAACCCACACAAAGTGTCAGAGCACAAGGGTAACAAAGGGTTGAAGGATGATCAAAACGTAGACCAACGTTCTCCAGAAGTTCCACTACGCGAAGAACTAAAGCGAGAAACATTTGAGAAAAGGGTAAAAGATAAGTCACAAGGACTAGACAGGGAATTACCGGACTCCAGGTCCGCAGGAATTAACACCCATAGCAAGGACGTTAAAATTCAAATCCCTCCTGCTTTCACTCAAGACCCTATCCAGGGCCCGATTGCCCAAGAAACAAGCCCACGGGCTTTGTCTATAAACTCTGATACAAAGGTTGCGAAGAAAAAGGTCAAACGCTTCGTTAAAGCCAAGCCCACTCAAAATCGTAAAAGTCAATCTGCTTCCACCTTGAACAGAATTGACACATCACGTTGTTGCGAAAGACCACTTCACTTTGTGGGGAATATGTCCACTAAACACGAATCGAAACGACCATACCTGGAAACAGTCCTGGAGGACTGCTTAACTTGTCATGCGCTAATTGATTCGGGTGCGACAATATCACTCATCTCTCAAACATTGTTTGATGATCTAAAAAGGGCTTTGAAGCCAACTAAACGTTGGTTAAAAGTGGAACGATGCGACACTACACTTCGAGGGGTCACTCAGACTACCTCGCCTCTCACATTGAGCGTCATGCTGAAACTACACTTCAAGGACATATCGCTCGTCCACCCTGCGTATGTTACCAGCCTCGCAACTGTACCCCTGCTACTGGGAGCAGACTTGATGGATCGGTTACTCCCATTGATGGATTGGAAAACCAACCAGGTATGGTCACAGGCTACCGTGCCTTCTCCACCGACCACACTGTCTTTCCCTAACGCTAGCTGCAACGCAGTCAGTCACGAGGGGTATCTGTCGGAAGCACCCCTTGGGAAAAAGACATTTAAAAAACACTTGGTGCAGAATCCGATCCAAGGAGATATTACGATATCTCAACACATTCCATCAGCCAATCTGATTGACAATTCTTTTCACGTTTTCCAGCCAGCTGTCTCTGTGAATGAGCTACTTCCCTCCTCCTTGCAGTCATGCAATACGGTAGTTGAGATGAACTTCTCTTGCCCTTCGGACACTTCCGCAAGCACTGCGGCTGTCTCAGCAAGAAAAACATTGATGCGCAGAGTATACTCTGCTTCCGATGACACACCTTCCGCTTTGTGGGGGACTGTCAACCCTTACAATGACAATAATGGCGTCAGTCCAGCAACTGACCCGTTGACTCCCACTGGTGAAACACTTTGCGATATCACAGACCGATATCCTCGTCTCAGTTCGCAGGTACTGAAGAGGTTGCCACACGCGGTCGCGGTGGTGACTGACAGACCTCGACAGCCACTGAGGGTGTTGAAGCACAAACACCAGGAGATTTGGTTGAAAGGTTGCAGCCATTCTCATAACGCGGCCACTGACAACTCGTACATAGGGTCCGAACCTTTCGTTTGCGCCTCGGATACCAACACCACATGCTGGTGGTGGGGTCCCGAGACGCAAAGGGGGGGAATAGTAGCCCAGACCCATGATGAGCCTTATCGAGGCCGGTGGGGGGGTCGAGACTACGGACAACACCGTACGAGGCCGCCAGAGCATAAATCAAATCTAGTTGTAAACTCCCATTTGAGAACAATGAGGAGCAGACAGGCCCCTAGACGGGGATTATCTTAGAACACATCTAAAATATTACTGAGGTGTACCACACTGGTCGTAAAGGAAGTCCAGTGGACTTGTCCACCTCCAAAACAAATGGCAACAATAATCATTCCTTGCCATGTGTAGTAGTCACTACAAGAGAACTAGTAAAATGCTCTAATCATGTATTCCTGTAGGATAACATTTCAGATTGAATCGGTAGGACGACTGGACCCCTTGAGTACCAGTACCAATACCACAGTCAGCCCAGCAACACTCAGTAAGAGGATTAGTAACCTCACAAGTTAAATTGCTATTGATAATAGCAATATAGGAGTCACTCAGGGTGCAGCGTGGGGAAGGGAATCTCCATTGCACTCTTCCAATGGTTACACACGCCACTAATAAATAGAACACTCCGTTCAGGAGAAAAGTTATTAGAAGTCAGGAACCACGACCACACCAGAGGGGGGACTGCAACAGCGATCACCAACTGGACATCTGCTGTCCAGCCATGAAGCAGACTTCTTCATTTGCAGACACCCTACCCGGGTCGACCACACCAGAGGGGGGACTGCCACAGCGATCACCAACTGGACATCTGCTGTCCAGCCATGGAGCAGACTTCTTCATTCGCAGAAACCCTACCTGGGTCGACCACCAGATGGGGACCACAACGATGGTCCACAACCAGGACAACCCACGGTCATTTGTATGTTGGTTTGCAACATGCAGGTTAATCGCAAGATTGAACCCAACATGGGGGGACTGTCATGACGTTGGGTTGGGGGTAGGTTTACGACAGTCATAAATACCTCTTTCCCCCTTTTTCTCTCTCCCCACTATAACTGATGTGACATAAGGAAACCCATGGGTTAACATAGAGATTCTGGGTAACATCAGAAGTTGGGGGGAAATGAACTATATTCTGGCAATCCGACCAACTGAACATATGCGGTGGTACTTAAGGTATATTATGTCAGTTCGGTTGCCCTCTGACACATTCTCATCAATGATAGAATGACATAAACTCTACTGTAGAAAGTCTAAACGTCGGAGGTATCGGATTCACATGGAATTGTTGTTTAATTCAAATGTTTGAATATGAGATTATTTGTGAAGAGATTAAATGTAAATTTAGCTTCCAAATGAGAGATCTGTACTTTCATAAGTTTTCCTCTGCTCACAGTGGCCCACCCCTGTGAAGAGGCATGGGTTATAAACTTTTCAGACACACCCCTCTCCCTCCACTATATAAAGCCAGTGACAAGAATATAACTTCCTGTTCCGGGTACACCAGGATGACGATCCTGTGTCAGAATGGTTCAGACAATAACTACAGAACTAGGCCAACATCAGCATGGACTTTGATTGTGAATGGTATGAACTTTGAACTCGTGTTCACTACAGAAGTGATATCTCCTAGCCGTTGAGTTGGCAACAGCTGCTACAAACGCAGGTTAGGAAGGACAGTCCGAGTATCCCGTCTTCCACACACAACGTTACTACAACGTATCCCGTGACTACCAGAGACATTCTCCAAAGGACAGAGGACTCGGGTTGGCGATACGGTCTTCCATCTACCACCAACCTACTGAAGCGCAGCTCAGAGTAAATATGTATTGCATTTTCCTTTTAAATGGGCGGTAATTTAGAATGCATAAGATACTGTATTTACGAGAGCACAGCTTCGGCCCTGTTCGAGTCTCCCGCTCTTTCACTAAGACTCCACCCCTTCCCTTTGTGTAACAAGCTGTCATATCTATTCCGCCCGCTAGGGACGTTTTCTGTATGACGTAATTTGTGATCAAGTTATGATTTAATTGTGTACGTGTGTTTCTGTGTGATTGGTTAGGTATTTAGTAAATAAATAATTAAACCCAATTTTGTATTGCTGATTCAACTTGTTAGCCAGGATTCTTGCAGATAACCAAGGACTTACAACTTTCAGATGAGACTGAATAAAATGACGATTCATGTGACTGCTATTTAGTAAAATATTACTAAATCTTTAAGAGTTTATTCGAAAGATAACAGCTCTATAAATATTCTTTCGTGGTGTCCCTCTCTAGTTAATTAATATTTACATGATTAGTTCAATCAGGTAATATTAATTACGGAGAAATTATTTTATAGAATAGCATGTCATAGCAATCAATCTGGCATAGTCAAAGACACGACACGCACAAAACAGAAAACAATCACCCACAACCAAAATGGGGAAAACAGGCTACCTAAGTATGATTCTCAATCAGAGACAACGATCGACAGCTGCCTCTGATTGAGAAACATACCAGGCCAAACACAGAAATGGAAAACATAGAAAAACAACATAGAATGCCCACCCCAACTCACGCCCTGACCAAACCAAAATAAAGACATAAAAAAGGAACTATGGTCAGAACGTGACAATGTGAAGCATGCACTTCTATGTTTCCATTCCATTATCTGCATGATTGCAACTGTGTATCTTTCTTAGTTGGGCAGGATATCAACCCTCATAACATGGTCTTTAACGCATTAAATATTCAAATCAAATTTTATTGGTTACATACACACATTTAGCAGATGTTATTGCGGGTGTAGCAAAATGCTTGTGTTCCTAGCTCCAACAGTGCAGTAGTATCTAACAATTCATAACAATACACACAAATATAAAAGTTAAAGAGTGGAATTAAGAAAGATATAAAGATACGATTGAGCAATGTCAGAGTGGCATTGACTAAAATACAGTAGAATAGAATAAAGTATAGACAGTGGCAAGAAAAAGTATTTGAACCCTTTGGAAATACCTGGATTTCTGCATTAATTGGTCATAAAATTTAATCTGATCTTCATCTAGATCACAACAATATACAAACACAGTCTGCTTAAACTAATAACACACTGTAAGGCAGGTCCTCACCAGACATCACCGGCAACAACGTCGTCTATGGGTACAAACCCACCGTCGCTGGACCAGACAGGACTGGCAAAAAGTGCTCTTCACTGACGAGTCGTGGTTTTGTCTCAACAGGTATGATGGTTGGATTTGCGTTTATAGTCGAAGGAATGAGCGTTACACCGAGGCCTGTACTCTGGAGCGGGAGCGGTGAGGGCTTGGGCCATTCCCCCCAGAAATGTCTGGGAACTTGCCGGTGCCTTGGTGGAAGAGTGGGGTAACATCTCACAGCAAGAACTGGCAAATCTGGTACAGTCCATGAGGAGATGGACTGCAGTACTTAATGCAGATGGTGGCCACACCAGATACTGACTGTTACTTTTGATTTTGACCCCCCCTTTGTTCAGGGACACATTATTACATTTCTGTTAGTCACATATCTGTGGAACTTGTTCAGTTTACGTCTCAGTTGTTGAATCTGATGTTCATACAAATATTTACAAGTTAAGTTTGCTGAAAATAAACGCAGTTGACAGTGAGAGGACATTTCTTTTTTTGCTGAGTTTAGTTGAATGTGATTGCTTTTATTAAATGTTTATTTTTGTTAATTGTGTGCTGAATTATATTGTTTTATACACGTGTGTTTTAATATTCTGTTTTTATTGTAATGTGTACAGGGCTCTCTTGTAAAATATATTTTTAATCTCATGGTGACTCACTGTTTAAAAAAAGGTCAAAAAAAAGAAAAAATAATTGCATGTTAGCAAGTAGAATTAATGGCAGTGGGATTCTCAAAAGGCAGCCTGATGTGCGTCCTCTTTTCCTCTGTCTTTACTTCACACAAATTACGGGGATCTGGGCCTGTTCCTGGGAGAGCAGTATATCTTTCTCGTCAGACGTGTTAAAGGAAAAAGCTTCCTCCATCTTAACTCCACCCTTTCATTGGGGATCCAGATACATTTATTAAACATAAGAATGTGAGAGTTTTTGTCACAACCCAGCTCGTGGGAAATGACAAAGAGCTCTTATAGGACCAGGGCACAAATAATAATAATCAATAATTTTGCGTTTTATTTAGCCATCTTACATATAAAACCTTATTTGTTCATCAATAATTGTGAATAACTCACCATAGGTTAATGAGAAGAGTGTGTTTGAAAGGATGCACGTAACTCTGCAATGTTGGGTTGTATTGGAGAGTCTGTCTTAAATCATTTCCCACACAGTCTGTGCCTGTATTTTGTTTTCATGCTAATGAGGGCCGAGAACCCACTCTCACATAGGTACGTGGTTGCAAAGGGCATCAGTGTCGATTTGTCAAGGCAGGATACTCTGAGCGCAGCCCTATCCAGAAATTTGGCAATGGCTTCTGATTAAATTTTCACAGAACTGCTTGTTGCAATTTCAAAAAGGCTCTCTTGTTCAGATATCGGTAAGTGGACTGGAGGCAGGGCATGAAAGTGATAACGAATCCAGTTGTTTGTGTCATCCATTTCGGGAAAGTACTTGCGTAATTGCGCACCCAGCTCACTCAGGTGCTTCGCTAAATCACATTTGACATTGTCCGTAATCTTAAATTAATTTGCACACAAAAAAAATCATACAATGATGGAAAGACCTGTGTTTTGTCCTCTTAAGGATCGGACCCTTTTTTCGCCTAAAATGACATACCCAAATCTAACTGCCTGTAGCTCAGGACCTGAAGCAAGGATATGCATATTCTTGATACCATTTGAAAGGAAACACTTTGACGTTTGTGGAAATGTGAAATTAATGTAGGAGAATATAACACAATAGATCTGGTAAAAAATAATACGAAGGAAAAAAATGGTGTTTAGGAATCTAGGCGCAATTGACACTTTAGCCACTAGAAGGCAGCAGTGTATGTGAAAAGTTTTAGACTGATCCAATGAACCATTGTATTTATGTTCAAAATGTTGTATCAAGACTGCCCAAATGTGCCTAATTGGTTTATTAATGCATTTTCAAGTTCATAACTGTGCACTCTCAAACAATGGCATGGTATTCTTTCACTGTAATAGCTACTGTAAATTGGACAGTGTAGTTAAATTAACATAAATTGAAGCTTTCTGCCCATATCAGATAAGTCTATGTCCTGGGAAATGTTCTTGTTACTTAAAACGTCATGCTAATCACATTAGCGCACATTAGCTCAACCATCCCATGGGGGGGACCGATCCCGTAGAGGTTTTAATGCAGGCAGACAAGAGCTTCAACTTCTTAATCATAGCCTCAATGTTGTCCCGCACATTGAAGATAGTTGAGGAGAGTCCCTGTAGTCCTAGATTCAGATCATTCATGTGAGAAAAAACATAACCCAGATAGGCCAGTCGTGTGAGAAACTCATCATGCAAGCAGTCAGACAAGTGAAAATTATGGTCAGTAAAGAAAACTTTAAGCTCGTCTCTCAATTCAAAAAAACATGTAAATACTTTGCCCCTTAATAACCAGCGCACTTCTGTATGTTGTGAAAGCGTTACATGGTCGCTGCCCATATCATTGCATAATGCAGAAAATACACAAGAGTTCAGGGGCCTTGCTTTAACAAAGTTAACCATTTTCACTGTAGTATCCAAAACGTCTTTCAAGCTGTCAGGCATTCCAGTGGCAGCAAGAGCCTCTCAGTGCCTCTCGGTGGAGAGCCTCTCGGTGGATGCTGCAGTGTATCCAAGTGGTGTCGGGAGCAACGACCACTCCACTATGTCTCCCTGTCATGGCTTTTGCGCCATCAGTACAGATACCAACATCTTGACCACCAAAGTCCATTTGATGCCACAAAGCTGTCCAGTACTTTAAGAATATCCTCTCCTGTTGTCCTGGTTTCCAGTGGTTTGCAGAAGAGGGTGTCTTCCGTAATTACCCCCCATTAAACGTAACAGACATATACCAGGAGCTGTGCCAGGCCCGCCACGTCTGTTGACTCATCCAGCTGTAGAATTCACTGACTTCTTTGCGAAGCAGTAATTATTTCAAAACATCTCCTGCCATGTCACTGATGTGTTGTAAAACAGTGTTGTTTGATGAAGTCCCGTGTGGCTCAGTTGGTAGAGCATGGCGCTTGCAACGTCAGGGTTGTGGGTTCATTCCCCATGGGGGGACCAGGATGAATATGTATGAACTTTCCAATTTGTAAGTCGCTCTGGATAAGAGCGTCTGCTAAATGACTTAAATGTAAATGTAATGAAGGCATTGTCTGTATAGTTTTGATGGCCTTTTCTCCCCAGCATTGTTCCAGCCATATCCACGGCAGCAGGAAGAATTAAGTCCTCCACAATAGTATGGGGCTTGCTTGTCCTAGCCACTTGGTACCTCACCATATAAGATGCTTCTAGCCTCTTCTTATTAATAGTATCTATTGCTTTTTATACATGTTTTACTACTCGAAAATCATCTTAATTCTCGCTCAAAAAATTCCTGTGGCTTATTTTTCAAATTGGCATGCTTCGTTACTAAATGTCTGCGCAAGAGTGAAGGTTTCATCGAGTTGTGAGATAGTACTTTTGCACATATAACACACTGTGCCTGAGGAATATAAGTGAACACCAAATCAATGTAGTTCTCATCATATTTGCACCTCTTCGATGGTCCAACGTCCCGGTCTGTTGTTCGGTGCTTTCCCAGGTAAGGGGGCAGAAGATCTTTGGCTGCATCAGATTCACAACGGTCAGTGTCCATGCTAGCTGGGTTAGCAACAATAGTAGAATTACTATAGAATTACTGTAGAATTACTGATGCTAGCATTGGACGTGCTCATGGAAGCAGAACAACTTGTGTCGTCGACCGGTGTAGTACTGCTGGTAGTAGCAGTACTACCAGTACAGCTGGTATGCGTCTCAATTTTTTTTAACGATTTATCAATTTTCGAGCAAACGGAATTAGCAGCAGCTATGTTTGATTACATACAGACTATTAGTGGAATTCCCGCGAGAGAGTAACGGTTGGATGTTAATTATTTGACTAGGCTACCTGTATTAGACATTGTGTTATTTCGCTCTACACTAGATGGTTTAATTTTATTTTTGGCAGTGAAACAAGGCAACTCAGGCGAGAAAAACATCAGCCAAATGTATAGCCCCGTTGGAAAATCTAAATGTACTGTTTGAAAATGTGAATCACATTTTTTTGGCATACCCCTGGGGGTATGCATACCCCAGTTAGGGAATAGCCGCTCTAGGACAAGGTAACTTATCAATATATTTGCCTATATTGACCCCCCAAAAAAGGAAATGCTAATTAGCTACTAATATAAAGAACTACAAATGTCATGATCTGGACGAGACTGATGAATTGAGGGAAAGGTAAGAATCTCTGGATTAACCATCTAATGATAGTTAAATGTAGTAATGAATAAATTGGCAACATTTATTTAAAAATGGACAATTCTGTGTACTGTCTTGTGCAAGTTTTAAATTGACAATACCTGTTAGCAAAGGTGTCAGCTCGAGATGTCGTGCAGGAGCTTGCAGCGATTTGCAGTTTTGCATTATTTGATGCTAATTAGCATTTTCAAATCTGAGAGTAAATAGAGCCACATATATGGATAAAAATCACCTTGTCCAATAGAGATTTACATGGTTATCAAATTAGCACACCAGAGCAAGCCTACACTAAACACAGCCCTTATTTTAAGTGTTTCTAAAATCCCCTATGGGGAAAATGTATGGTGGAAAAACAACCATTTCCATGTTTTGATCGCTAAGTTTTATGGGTATTATAACAGCTCCACCGTGGGGCTCTATTCCTCCAGAATTAAGATCATGGTCTTCATTTGAAACCAAGTGCCTACTGGCACTGTGGTCAGATGCCATAGTCCAATCTAAATTAGATAACGCATATATAAATAAAGATATTTAAGACAGATATTTGGGGCTCCCGAGTAGCGCAGCGGTCTAAGGCACTGCATCTCAGTGCTTGAGGCATCACTACAGACACCCTGGTTCGATTCCAGGCTGTATCACAACCGGCCGTGATTGGAAGTCCCATAGGGCGGCGCACAATTGGCCAAGCGTCGTCCGGGTTTGGCCGGTGTAGGCCGTCATTGTAAATAAGAATTTGTTCTTAACTGACTTGCCTAGATAAAAAGGTTAAAAAAAATTACAAAAAAAAAATATTGTCCAAACTAGAGAAGGGTTCTCCCATTCCCATCCAATGCCAGCGCAAAATCAAATATTTGAAAACATTGTACTGAAAGGTCAAGGTCTGTAATAACAGGAGTGGGAAGGAGAGAATTCAATGCCAATTTCATTTGGCGGTGGACGTGGTATTGGGTGAGCATCCGCCCACCGTTCATTCTGGACAGCACAATGGAGGATGAAGCTGCTGAGTGGTTTATAAACTTTTTTGCAATGTGAAGAATAGTCTAATTCATTTGCTATATCAGATATGAAAATAAAAGTGGTATTATAATAGTGGCTTGTCTAATCTAGATGTCATCTCGATCTAAAGGTAGTATACAGCTGGAAAATTAGGCCTACACGTAAAGGGTGATCAGATCTTACAACGCAAAGTAAATACGCAAAGTATTTTAAGCATCAGCTAACCACATGTTATAGAAATTTGTCAGCCGATGACAGTCGATGTGGCACACAACCATTGGTTGATGAAAGCAAGTATAACTATTGCCGTGTTTAAAACTTGTGTTGTAGCGTTTGTTAAATGAAGAGTTTGTTAAATGTGTGTATATTATCAAATCAATTCTCTGTGTGTAATTTAATTACGTGATTAAACTAATCATGTAACTTTAATTAACTAGGAAGTCAGGGCACCACGGGAAAATGTTTAGAGTAACTGTTCCGATATTTTCATATGTTATCGATTACAGTTACTTATTACCTCATCAGTCTCATTACTGAACGTCGCAAACCCTTGAATATCTGCACAAACCCTGGCCTAGATCAAATTTGTTTACATAAACACACACACACACACACACAATACATTGGTTACAATAATGATAGGAAAGTCCCTAGTGGGCTAAGCTGATATGACGGCTTGGTAGAAAAAGGAAATGGGTGTGCACAGTTCAAGAGCGGGAAACTCAGAGGACTCACTGTAATACAGTTGATAACTACACTCATAGAAATTGCTAATACTTTTAACATGAACAGCCGCTCATTTGAAAATAAATAGCAATTTACATATTTACAAGTATGTGTCTTTGTTGTCCCTCTGCTATTGCCGGTCCGTCTGCTGGATAGTCAGTCAGAGAGCCTCAGGTTTGTCCACCAGAGATCAAAGTCGTAGATTGTTAGGATGGATACTTCAGAGTACCATTGAGAAATATTCTTAGGATGGTTGCGTTTAACAGAGTAAAGTATTTACAGCTGAAGTCTGAATAATTGATCTTTAGTTTGTAGATTTCTTAGCCATTTCAACGTGGGAATGATCTCCACGTTCTCTGGTCTTGTCCTTTGGTAGAGTTGTAGTGCTAAGCACTTGTTATGGATAGGGGGCAGCATTTTCACTTTTGGATGACTAGCGTGCCCAGAGTAAACTGCCTCCTACTCAGTCCCAGATGCTAATATATGCATGCTATTATTAGTATTGGATAGAAAACACTCTGAAGTTCCTAAAACGGTTTGAATTATGTCTGTGAGTATAACAGAACTCATATGGCAGGCGAGACCCTGAGAAAAATCCAACCAGGAAGTGTGAAATCTGAGGTTTGTAGGTTTTCAACTCTTGGCCTATTGAATACACAGTGTCTATGGGGTCATGTTGCACTTCCTAAGGCTTCCACTAGATGTCAACAGTCTTTAGAACCTTGTTTGATGCTTCTACTGTGAAGTGGGGCCGAATGAGAGGGGAATGAGTCAGAGGTCTGCCAGAATGCCTTGAGCTCGTGACGCTCGTTCACGTGAGAGCGAGCTCTGTTCCATTGCTTTTCTGAAGACAAAGGAATTCTCCGGTTGGAACATTATTGAAGATTTATGTTAAAAACATCCTAAAGATTGATTCTATACTTCGTTTGACATGTTTCTACGAACTGTAATATGACTTTTCGTCTGAACTTTTGCCCGCGCGTTGTGCGTTTAGATTGTGTACTGAACGCGCCAACCAAAATGAGTAATTTGGACATAAATTATGGACTTTATGGAACAAATCAAACATTTATTGTGGAACTGGGATTCCTGGGAGTGCATTCTGATGAAGATCATCAAAGGTAAGTGAATATTTATAATGCTATTTCTGACTTATGTTGACTCCAACATGGCGGATATCTTTTGGGGTTGTGTTGGTCTCTGAGCGCCATACTCAGATTATTGCATGGTGTGCTTTTTCCGTAAAGTAAAAAAAAAAATCTGACACAGCGGTTGCATTAAGGAGAAGTATATCTTTAAATCTGTGAATAACACTTGTATTTTTTATCAATGTTTATTATGAGTATTTCTGTAAATTGATGTTGCTCTGTGCAAATTCACGGGATGTTTTGGAGGCAAAGCCAAATGTAAACTGAGGTTTTTGGATATAAATATGAACTTGATCGAACAAAACATACATGTATTGTGTAACATGTTGTCCCGGGAGTGTCATCTGATGAAAAATATCAAAGGTTAGTGATTAATTTGATCAATATTTCTGCTTTTTGTGACTCCTCTCTTTGGTTGGAACATCGCTGTATGCTTTCTGTGACTAGTTGCTGACCTAACATGATATGTTCTGCTTTCGCCAAAAAGCTTTTTTGAAATCGGACACTGTGGTTGGATTAACTTCTCTAGGACATGGGGAAGCATTTTCACGTTTGGATGAAAAGCATGCCCAGAGGAAACTGCCTCCTACTCAGTCCCAGATGCTAATATATGCATATTATTATTAGTATTGGATAGAAAACCCTCTGAAGTTTCTAAAACTGTTTGAATCATGTCTGTGATTATAACAGAACTTATTTGGCAGGCAAAACCCTGAGGACAAACCATTCTTTCTTTTTTTTTGAGGTCACTCTCTTTTCAATGGGTATTCATTTGGAATCCAGGAATCAGGGACCTTCCTGCAGTTCCTATTGCTTCCACTGGATGTCAACAGTCTTTAGAAATTGGTTATGGTTTTTCCTTTGAGAAATGAAGAAGTAGCCATGTTCAGAATGAGGCTCCAGTGAAGTGTACTGTTTGTTAGAGGCGTGTGACCAGAAAGCATGCTACACATTGTTTTCCTCCGGTATTGAACACAGATCATCCCGTCTTCAATTCTATCTAATATTTACGTAAAAAAATACCTAAAGTTGTATTACAAAAGTAGTTTGAAATGTTTGGACAAAGCTTACAGGTAACTTTTGAGACATGTTGTGCAAGTTGGAACCGGTGTTTTTCTGGATCAAAGCGCCAAATAAATGGACATTTTGGATATATCGACGGAATTAATCGAACAAAAGGACCATTTATGATGTTTATGGGACATATTGGAGTGCCAACAGAAGAAGCTCGTCAAAGATAAGGCATGAATTACATCTTTATTTCTGCGTTTTGTGTCGCGTCGGGAGGGTTGAAATATGATGGTCTATTAGCTGGGGTGCTATCCTCAGATAATAGCATTGTTTGCTTTCGCCGTAAAGCATTTTGGAAATCTGTCACGTTGGCTGGATTCACAACAAGTGTAGCTTTAATTTGGTATATTGAATGTGTGATTTCATGAAAGTTAAATTTTTATAGTAATTTATTTGAATTTGGCGCTCTGCATTTTCACTGGAAGTTGGCCAGGTGGGACGCTACCGTCCCACATTACCAGAGAGCTTAATGGTAATTTTATCTTTAAAATGGTGTCTAATACTTGTATGTTTGAGAAAGTAGAATTATGAGATTTCTGTTGATTGAATTTGGGCCGTGCAATTTCATTGGCTGCTGGCGAGGGGTTCCGCTAGCAGAACGGGTTATCTTGCTTAGAAGGCCAGCATCACATTACATCTTCTCACATATATTTTCATATTCAATCATGTATTTTATACAACCATCACATTCAAACCCCCTAATTGAGAAGTGTACACAACCAAAGACACAGTTATATATTGTTCTACTGTCTTTCCTTGTCACACAATGAAACCAATTCAACAGGATTGTTCTTTAAATACCCACGGACAATTTCCACATTCTCAAAAATAGAAATATTGTTTAATGAATTAGGAGTTTTGGCCAAGAAAAATGTCTTTGTTCTCCATATTCCATGGCAGTGAAGAGTTTCTACCAAGAATTTATGACCGTTGTAAAACCTGTAGTGGGAAAGGGGGGAGACACGATATACACACAAAAGGGCCACATCATGACAGTCCCCCTCTGGTGGGTTCAATCTTGTGATTATCCTGCAAGTTGCAAACCGACAAAAATAACGACCACGTGATGTCCTGGTTGTGGATCATCGTTGCAGTCCCCCTCTGGTGGTCGACCTTGGTAGGCTCTCAGAGCGGCGCAGTCTACCACAAGAATGGGCAGTGGATGTACGATTAATGATCGCCGTTGCGGTCCCCCTCTGGTGGTTTCCCTTGGTAGGCTCTCTGAAAGTGGAGTCGTCCACCACAAGGATATCCGGTTGATGAACATCGTTACAGTGCCCCTCTGGTGGTTGACCCGGGTAGGATTTCTGCAAATGGAGCAGGCCGATTGGGATCGACGTTCCGGACCCATCGTCTGGTCATCCAGGCTGGTGGATCTAGGCAGTAACTTAGGCAGATATTAACAACGCACACACTCATGAAATACATAATTACATTTCTTCCCAAATGAGCAGTGTTGTGGCACTAAGTGATGGTTGTATGGGGAACTTGTGTCAAGGGAAATGAAACGAAAAGGAATGAAAACAAAAACATATACAAAAGATAGTTATCACTCCATAATCATCTAATTGGACTGTATTCTATATACGTCCATGGTCTTGGCAAAATGACCCTATCATGGCATTGTCTAATGTCATATCTAGGGCATTCCTAAATTGAGGAATGTTGCTTAGAGCACTATAATTTTTTTTATAACTACATGATAATCTACAGCTGTAAGCCACCAGTTTCGGGCAGTCTACAGGGATGACCTATGGACCCCTTGTGGAGAAACTGGTGAGTAATGTAGCTGTAGAGTCAAAGGCCTCAGAGTCAATTTAACTTTACTAAGGCTGGTATGTTGTTCGGACCCTTAAGTGATCCGATAAATAAATTATCATGAAGTGTTCTGTTGTACGTGTGTGTTTACACAAGCGCACATACCAAGGGAAAGAAACCAGTATCCGGGTAGGCTGCAACCTGCTCAGAATGAGTTTGACGTCATCAGATAATTTCCAGGTCAATGCCTAGAGGTCAGTAAGAATTGATGTCTACCTCAAGACGTGTTAAGGGGACCTGTAGTAGTTTTACTACAAGTCAATGTGTCTTACACCATTGTAGTGGTGATAGGTATGAAGGAGTCCATTTCATAGCTATGTTATCCACAGAGGAGCTAACCTCAAGACGTAAGTACTCTCTAAGCACTGAATCAGTCGTACACGTGTGATCATGGTTCATGACTTCTAATAACTTTCCTCCAGAATGGAGGGTTATATTTATTAGTGGCATGTGTGTTGACCATTGGAAGAGTGTTCTGGAGATTCCCTTACACGTGTTGAAAACTGAGTGACTACTAACTACTCTATCGCTTTTATCAATAGCAATTTGACTTGTGAGGTCTCTAATCCTCATACTGATTGTTGCTGGACTGACTGTGCTGGCATTGGTACTCAAGGGGACCAGTTATCCTACCGATTTATTCTGAAATCTTATCCTACCGGAACACATGATTAGAGCATTTTACTAGTTGCATTGTAGTTGAAACTACACATGGCAAGACATTACTATTTTTGGCATTTGTTTTGTAAGTGGAACTTCCACTCTGCTTCTTTTACGACCAGTGTGGTACACCTCTGTAATATCTTAGATGTGTTCAAAGGTTATCCCCGTCTAGGGGCCTGTCCGCTCCTCTGTTCTCATGGGGAAGTTTACAACTAGATTTGTTTTCAGCTCAGGTGGCCTTGTACAATGTTGCACGTAGTCTCGTGGGGGGGTACCGGCCTCGATGAGGCTCGTCATGGGTCTGGGCTACTATTCCCCCCCTTTGTGTCTCAGTGTTGGTATCCGAAGCACAAAGAAAAAGGTTGGACCCTATGTACGAGTTGTCAGCGGCCACGTTGTTATGAGAATGGCTGTAACCTTTCAACCAAATCTCCTGGTGTTTGTGCTTCAAAATGCTCTGCGGATGTCGAGGCCTGTCAGTCACCACAGTGTCCGTGTGTGGCAACCTCTTCAGTACCTGCGAACTGAGACAAGGATATATATCTGTGATATATATATGTCTGTGATATTGCAAGGTGTTTCACCAGTGGGAGTCATTGGGTCAGTTGCTGGAATAACATCATTAGCGTCATTGTAAGGGGTGACAGTCCCCCACAAAGAGGAAGATGTATCATCGGAAGCAGAGTACACTCTGCACGTCAATGTTTTACTTGCTGCGACGGCCGCAGTGCTTGCGGAAGTGTCTGAAGGGCAAGAGAAGTTAATCTCAACTACCGTATTGCACGACTTCAAGGAGGAGGGAAGTCGCTCATTCACAGAGACTGCTGGCTCGAAATCATGAAAAGAATGGTCTTGGTTTGCTGATTGAATGTGTCGAGATATCGTAATATCTCCTTGGATCGGAGATTCCATGGTTTCATGGAAGAAACCTTTGTTGTGCGTCATCTCTCAACGCTCCAATACCTGATAATACACTCTCTAACTGGAGTGAGTGGTCAGGGCTGGTCAAACTTCAAAACCGAATTGTCAGGGCTCTTAGCGTTGCGAGATTTTGATGCCTCAAAAGCTGTGCTTGCAAGCTCCCTGAGTTGTAAGATAGGCAAGCCAACGTGGTCTGTACGGCCCAAGTAGGTAATGAAGGTGGGATACATGTTCGACAAACATGTGTTTGAATAGTAACAGCTCTTCCATTCCTGTTTCAGTGAGTAGGCCAAAGTAAGCTGAACGAAGCCTATGATAGTCAGCTGAGGGTGTTCATTCCGAGCTTGTTTGACAATGTTAGCCAGTGAGCTATCGTGTTTGAGTCGCAGTACCACTGAATTCTAAATTCAAAGCTGTGGCAAGTTTAGCGTAATCGTTTAGCATGTGTTGCTATTGTAGACTAATTAACCTCATCACGTGTCTGTTCGACGTTCGCTTCAACAGGTAAACCCTGTCAGAACCCGTAGCGTTCGGGTAGCCATCCAATGCGTCCTCTATGTCAGCTAGGAACGTCTCAGTATCGCTTGCCTGACTTGGGAAGGGGTCAAAGGTCGGTCAATTATTGACGAGTTTGTCAAGGCGTTCCACGCCAGAAGGGCGGAGAGGGTTGGCTTCATCCTGTGGGGAAATTGTTTTATAATCCTCAATCTACACACAATACCCCATAATGAAAACAGGTTTTTAGAAATTGATGTCAGATGCATCCTGTTTCCATGAATCATCCTTTAGATGTTTTCACAACTTGGAGTCCACCTGTGGTAAATGTAATTGATTGGACATGATTTGGAAACGCACACAGCTGTCTATATAACGACCCACAGTTGACAGTGCATGTCAGAGCAAAAACCAAGCCATGAGGTCGAAGGAATTGTCCGTAGACAGGATTGTGTCGTGGCACAGATCTGGGGAAGGTCCCCAAAAACACATTGGCCTCCATCATTCTTAAATGGAAGAAGTTTGGAACCACCAAGACTGTTCCTAGAGCTGGCCGCCCGGCCAAACTAAGCAATTGGGTGAGAAGGGCTTTGGTCAGGGTGACCAAGAACTCGATGGTCACTCTGACAGAGCTCCAGAGGTCCTCTGTGGAGATGGTAGAACCTTCCAGAAGGACAACATCTCTGCTGCACTCCACCAAACCAGGCCTTTATGGTAGAGTGGTCAGACAGAAGCCACTCCTTCAAAAAAAGACACATGACAGCCCGCTTGGAGTTTGCCAAAAGGCACGTAGACTCCCAGACCATTCATCTGGTCTGATGAAACCAAGATTGAACTTTTTGGCCTGAATGACAAGCGTCACATCTGGAGGAAACATAGCACCATCCCTAAGATAAAGCATGGTGGTGGTAGCATCATGCTGTGGGATGTTTTCAGTGGCAGGGCCTTGGAGACTAGTCAGGAATGGGTTGAAGATGAACAGAGCAAAGTACAGAGATCATTGATGAAAATCTGCTCCAGAGCACTCAGGACCTCAGACTGGGGTGAAGGTTTACCTTCACAGCCAAGACAACGCAGGAGTGGCTTCGGGACAAGTCTCAATGTCCTTGAGTGGCCCAGCCAGAGGCCGGACTTGAACCTGATCGAACATCTCTGGAGACCTGAAAATAGCTGTGCAGCGACACTCTCCATCCAACCTGACACAGCTTGAGAGGATCTTCAGAGAATGGGAGAAACTCCCTAAATACAGGTGTGCCAAGCTTGTTGCGTCATACTCAAGACTCGAGGCTGTATCGTTGCAAAAGGTGCTTCAACAAAGTGGTGAGTAAAGGGTCTGAATACTTATGTAAATGTCATAAGTTAAATACATTTGCTAAAATAAAACAAAAACAGTTTATGCTTTGTCATTGAGGGAAAGAACAATTTAATACATTTTAGAATAAGGCTGTAACGTAACGTGGAAAAAGTCAAGGGGTCAGAATACTTTATAAATGTCATGTTCATCCAACCATGTTCTATTTTGCTAATTGTAGGCTGTCTGTAATTGCCTCAATATTTCATGTGTGCAAAGTGCCAAATCTTTATTTAGTGCATTATAGGGTAAGCATTAGAATAAGCTGCCTCAATATTTGCAGCCATTGGTGAGATCTTTCTAATAGCTGATCAATTGTCAGTATTGTGGAATAATTCTAATGTTAAGATAAGAAGATGAATGGAAAAAGCTGACCCAAGAGCAATGTTTGCCTTTCTTTCGCTCCTATCAATATCGACACACTTAACGAACATTCTCTTTGCGTGGTGTTTGGGAAACGCATGTTACATTGTCGGTCGTTGTAGGAAAGACGCATCGTTAAAAACACTCATAAGTCTTAAGTTCCATCACTGTCAGGAAACCGGGCCCAGGATGCATTTCTCATGGTCTCTACGTCATGGGTCTTTATTCTGTAAAACTCAATATATGCAGATCCCAAAAGTGTAAATAATTGCATGAATATGGAATTGCTCTTAATCTGCTATTCAATCAGGGTTTTTTACACTATAACCCTACGTCCCTGTTGTACCTGCTCGAAAGGAGTTGCACAATCTGTCATGGTATGGTCTAATAATACAAGTCAGGAGGATGTTTATTAGATAGAACCCAAAATCAATATACAGGATTCAGGACAGCCAGAAAGAACTGGTGATTTCACATGAACCAGATTCAAGATGTACTCCCTCTCAAATCCTTTTCACTCTCTTCGCAATCAGGACCACTGAGGGGGAAAAGAAACAGCAGCAGCAACAAGATGTGAGCATCAGCATGTTTTATTGTGAATCTGTTTTAGACATCTCTTATTCATAGTCCATGAGGCACTGTTCTACTAGAAGTCATCATTGTCAGTCATCCAGGTCCAGTGTGTTGAGTTCCTCATCCAGTTCGTCCAGGTCCTCGCCGGTGAAAAGGTTCTCGTCCACAGGCACGGGCTCTGCTTCCTTGTCGTCGAGAGTCTCGTCTTCCCCATCGTGCCCGTTCTCCTCCACACCTCCGCAAGCACCGTTCAGCTGGTCATCTGGGAGATGGCGCAAGGCACAGGTTCAGAACATCACATCTGCTCAGTCAAAGGCTTCAGCATCTGTGCTGTGACCCATGAACGGAATTGCAATGGTAGGTGACGTGGCAAGGGAGTCATTCAACTTTGTGCAAGGGCATCTGGGATTAGAATTTATATTTTTTTACTTTTAATATAGCCATTGATTCCTGAAGAATATAACTTATAAATTCCTCATGATGGGGTATGACAGTTAGTTCAACTGTCATACCCCATCAGAACCCCAATTATAAGCTTGTTTTACTCAATTGTTTACAATTACATTGCTTACAAACACTGTATAGCTTAAAGGGGAAATCCTCAGTTGAAACAAAGCGTTCTCCCTGTCCATTTCGGTAAAAAGCTATGGGCTGGAATACAATCAAATTCATACAGAGCTATGGATGCAAGGACTGACCATCCATGATTTCAAAATTATAGTTTTAACCAGGGGTTGGAACCGGTTCAGGGAACAGAACCGAAAACATTTTTCAAGGAACAGAAATGTAACCGGGAACGAAAGTGATCCATATTGTTCCGGGAACAGAACGATTATTTTAAAAGCATGGAAATAAGTTCACATTTTTAGTTCCAGGCATTTTTTATTTATTTTATTTAACCAGGTAGGCTAGTTGAGAACAAGTTCTCATTTACAACTGCGACCTGGCCAAGATAAAGCATAGCAGTGTGAACAGACAACAACACAGAGTTACACATGGAGTAAACAATAAACAAGTCAATAACACAGTAGGGGAAAAAATGAGTCTATATACATTGTGTGCAAAAGGCATGAGGTAGGCAATAAATAGGCCATAGGAGCGAATAATTACAATTTAGCAGATTAACACTGGAGTGATAAATCATCAGATGATCATGTGCAAGTAGAAATACTGGTGTGCAAAAGAGCAGAAAAGTAAATAAATAAAAACAGTAAGGGGGTGAGGTAGGTAAATTGGGTGGGCTGTTTACAGATGGACTATGTACAGCTGCAGCGAACGGTTAGCTGCTCAGATAGCAGATGTTTAAAGTTGGTGAGGGAAATAAAAGTCTCCAACTTCAGCGATTTTTGCAATTCGTTCCAGTCACAGGCAGCAGAGAACTGGAAGGAAAGGCGGCCAAATGAGGTGTTGGCTTTTGGGATGATCAGTGAGATATACCTGCTGGAGCGCGTGCTACGGGTGGGTGTTGTTATCGTGACCAGTGAACTGAGATAAGGCAGAGCTTTACCTAGCATGGACTTATAGATGACCTGGAGCCAGTGGGTCTGGCGACGAATATGTAGCGAGGGCCAGCCGACTAGAGCATTTATTTCTAGTCCCACAAGCTGAAAATATTTGTCAGTGTGTGTGCAGGCTCCCTGCCCCTCCCAAGTATAGGGTACTGTACTGACGTTAAAACCGTGATAAGATCGGAGAGGTTTTTTATTAGCTAAAGAATGGATTAACTTTTTGAATGTTACTTAAGGATTACTATAGGCCTAGTTATCACGTTTCACATTGGATTTATTCATTACAAAAAAAGGTAAAACATGTCTTTAATTCTGGTGCCGCTCTGCACACACAAGCTTGTTAGCTAGCTCAAAAGGACATTCAAAGTCCCTTCATAGAAGCTGCTCCTCCTAGGTATAATTCTGTGGACCTAATTGAGATAATGCATGTCATAACAAGATGCCTAGTGCTTCAAGCCTGCTCTTCAACCCTCTCTTCACACATCTTGTGCCATAGGCTACACTTGTCTGTTCATCACGCATGTGACCAGTTCTTATAGCCTTTAGCCGTACCCTTATCCTACTCCTCCTCTGGTGATGTAGAGGTTAATCCAGGCCCTGTTGCCTCTAGTTCCACTCCTATTCCCCAGGCGCTATCATTTGTTGACTTCTGTAACAGCAAAAGCCTTGGTTTCATGCATGTTAACATCAGACGCCTCCTCCCTAAGTTTGTTTGCTTTAGCACACTCTGCCAAACCTGATGTCCTAGTAATGTCTGAATCCTGGCTTAGGAAGGCAACCAAAAATTCAGAAATTTCCATCCCCAATTGGGTTGTTATAGACCCCCCCCCCCCAACTGTGTCCTGGACACCAATTAATTGACGTCCGTAATGGGTCCGCGGTCAAACGATCACCCCTCATCACTGTCAAACGCTCCCTAAAACACTTCAGTGAGCAGGCCTTTCTAATCAACCTGGAAGTATGTTGACCTCATTCCGTCAGTAGAGGATGTCTGGTTATTCTTTAAAAGTGCTTTCCTCACCATCTTAAATAAGCATGCCCCGTTCAAAAAATATAGAACTAAGAACAGATATAGCCCTTCGTTCACTCCAGACCTGACTGCCCTTGACCAGCACAAAAACATCCTGTGGCGTACTGCATTAGCATGAAATAGCCCCCGCGATATGCAACTTTTCATCAAAGTTAGGAACCAATATGCACAGGCAGTTTGAAAAAGCTAGCCTTTGCTTTCCTAACAGAAATTTGCATCCTGTTGCAAACTCCAAAAAGTTCGGGACACTGTAAAATCCATGGAGAATAAGAGCACCTCCTCCCAGCTGCCCACTGCACTGAGGCTAGGAAACACTGTCACTACCAATAAATCTACAATAATCGAGAATTTCAATAAGCATTTTTCTACGGCTGGCCATGCTTTCCACCTGGCTACCCCGGTCATCAGCTCTGCACCCGCCACAGCAACTTGCCCAAGCCTCCCCCATTTCTCCTTCACCCAAATCCAGATAGCTGATGTTCTGAAAGAGCTGCAAAATCTGGACCCCTACAAATTAGCTGGGCTAGACAATCTGGACCCTCTCCTTCTCTCCTTCAAGCTCAAGGTCCCAAACGATATCATAACCGCCATCGATAAGAGACATTACTGTGCAGCTATAATCATTGACCCGGCCAAGGATTTCGACTCTGTCAATCCCCACATTCTTATCGGCAGACTCAACTGCCTTGGTTTCTCAAATGACTGTCTCGCCTGGTTCACCAACTACTTCTCAGATAGAGTTCAGTGTGTCAAATCGGAGGGCCTGTTGTCCAGACCTCTGGCAGTCTCTATGGGGGTTATTATTTTTTACAGCTTATTAGCGTACACCTAATATGTTCCCCCTGTTGATGATGTTTATTATATATTAAGGTTGAACCAAAAGATTACATGTAACAAAAATGAAATATACGAAATTATGTGAAATTGAATGAAACAATAATGTATGTGGATACTAATATAATGTACAATATTCCATTATGTTTCTATATGATAATAGCATAATATATTTCATATGCCATATAGTTTTTTTTAACAGTTTCACAAATTAATTTAAATTAACTTAATCATTATGACACACCCCTCACTACTGTCATTGGTTACACTAATTGCACTGTGGTTCTACATGACCTGGTTCAAGTATTCATGACATTACTCTGAAGAAGGCACAGTGATTCGGAAACGTTGGTAAATACCCATTGAATTGCTGGGAGATTACACATGGAGTGTGCGACTTTCCTTATTCTTATAGTTTATAGTTTATTCGCCGTTAGTCAGCACCTCCACACAAACTTTTATTATGGGTGTGCGCCAGCTCACGCTTTTTTAAAAATGGTATTATTATTATTTATTTTTTTATCTACTATTATCTCTCGATGACAGCACCCTAATCAATCAACTCCCTTGCCAATATGGGAACTTGTGAAGGATGGTTTTGTTCTCTTTTTAACAAAAAATATATGCCTTATAGAAATAGGACATGTTAATCACAAAACATAGTGTGTTGCTAACCCAGCTATTATAGTGTTGCACAAACATAGCGGGAATGCAGTAAAGATGTTGCTAATCTAGGGTGTCGACTGTGCTAACCACAAGGTTGAGACAAGATGGAAAATTACTGAATTACAAGAAAACAGGAACTGAGCAATGTAGCAACCGACAACTAAGCTCAATCTTCATAACAAACACTTCCGGATATCTGGATCCTGTGTGCTGTGAGGCTGGGACCAGCCTGGGCACCACCGATAGGCTAGCAAGTTTAAACCATGCTAAGCATCATTATGACACACCCCTCACTACTGTCATTGATTACACTAATTGCACTGTGGTTCAACATAACCTGGTTCAAGTATTCATAACAACCTGAAGTAGGCACAGTGATGCCGAAACGCTGGCAAATACCCATTAAATTGCTGGGAGATTACACATGGAGTGTGCAAATTTATTTTGATAGTTTATAGTCTCTATGGGGGTGCCACAGGGTTCAATTCTCGGGCCGACTCTCTTCTCTGTATACATCAATGATGTAGCTCTTGCTTGCTGGTGACTCTGATCCACCTCTACACAGACGACACCATTCTGTATACGTCTGGCCCTTCTTTGGACACTTAACTTCTTCGGGGTAGGGGGCAGCATTTTCACTTTTGGATAAATAGCATGCCAAAATTCAACTGGCTACTACTCATCCCCAGAATATAAGATATGCATACTATTAGTAGATTTGGATAGAAAACACTCTGAAGTTTCTAAAACTGTTTGAATCATGTCTGTGAGAATAACAGAACTTATGTAGCAGGCGAAACCCCGAGGACAAACCATTCAGAATTTTTATTTTTTGAGGTCACTGTCTTTTCAATGAGTTTTCATTGGGACACCAGCTTTCTAAGGTACTTGTTTGCAGTTCCTACCGCTTCCACTGGATGTCACCAGTCTTTGGAAATTTGTTGAGGTTATTCCTTTGTGTAATGAAGAAGTACAGCCATCGTAAATGAGGGTCACTTGAAGTAAATTGTTTGAGAGAGGCACATTACCAAAAAAGTTGCGTCAGTTTGTTTTCTTTTTGTATTGAACACAGATCATCCCGTCTTCAAATTGATTGATTATTAACGTTTAAAAATACCTAACGTTGTATTACAAAAGTAGTTTGAAATGTTTTGGTAAAGTTTACATGTAACTTTTGATATATTTTGCAGTGACGTTGCGCAAGTTGGAAGCTGTGTTTTTCTGGATGAAACGCGCCACAAAAATTGACATTTTGGATATATATCGACGGAATTAATCGAACAAAATGACCATTTGTGATGTTTATGGGACATATTGGAGTGCCAACAAAATAATTTTGTCAAAGGTAAGGCATGAATTATATTTTTATTTCTGCGTTTTGTGTCGTGCCTGCAGTGTTGAAATATGCTACTCTCTTTGTTTACTGTTGTGCTATCATCAGATAATAGCATCTTATGCTTTCACCAAAAAGCCTTTTTGAAATCTGACATATTGGCTGGATTCACAACGAGTGTAGCTTTAAATTTGGTATCTTACATGTCTGATTTAATGAATGTTTGATTTTTATATCATTTTATTTGAATATGGCGCTCTGTGTTTTAGGTGGGACGCAATCCCAGAGAGGTTAACAAACCTCCAGACGAGCTTCAATGCCATACAACACTCCTTCCGTGGCCTCCAACTGCTCTTAAATGCAAGCAAAACTAAATGCATGCTCTTTAACCGATGGCTGCCCGCACCTGCCTGCCCAGCATCACTACTCGGGATGGTTTTGACTTACAATATGTGGACAACTACAAATACCTAGGTGTCTGGCTAGACTGTAAACTCTCCTTCCAGACTCACATTAAGCATCTCCAATCCAAAATTAAATCTAGAATCGGCTTCCTATTTCGCAACAAAGCATCCTTCACTCATGCTGCCAAACATACCCTTGTAAAACTGACTATCCTACCGATCCTTGACTTTGGCGATGTCATTTACAAAATAGCCTACAACACTCTACTCAGCAAATTGGATGCAGACTATCACAGTGCCATTCGTTTTGTCACCAAAGCCCCATATACTACCCACCGCTGCGACCTGTATGCTCTCGTTGGCAGGCCCTCGCTTCATATGTCGCCAAACCCACTGGCTCCAGGTCATCTATAAGTCTTCGCTAGGTAAAGCCCCGCCTTATCTCAGCTCACTGGTCACCATAGCAGCACTCACCTGTAGCACACGCTCCAGCAGGTATATTTCACTGGTCCCCCCAAAGCCAACTCCTCCTTTGGCCGCCTTTCCTTCCAGTTCTCTGCTGCCAATGACTTGAACGAATTGCAAAAATCACTGAAACTGGAGACATATCTCCCTCTAACTTTAAGCATCAGCTGTCAGAGCAGCTAACCGATCATTGCACCTGTACATAGCCCATCTCTAAATAGCCCACCCAACTACCTCATCTCCATGTTATTTATGCATTTGCTCCTTTGCACCCCAGTATCTCTACTTGCACATTCATCTTCTGCACATCTATCACTCCAGTGTTTAATTGCTAAATTGTAATTATTTTGCCATTATGGCCTATTTATTGCCTTACCTCCCTAATCTTACTACATTTGCACACACTGTACATTGATTTTTCTATTGTGTTATTGACTACGTTTGTTTATCCCATGTGTAACTCTGTGTCGCACTGCTTTGCTCTATCTTGGCCAGGTCACAGTTGTAAATGAGAACTTGTTCTCAATTGGCCTACCTGGTTAAATAAAGGCGGGAAAAAATATATAATAATAAAAATGTAAACTAGCTTGCCTGCTCAATCCGCACTGATTGGTGAAGTAATTTAATCAGCTAAAATGAAAAAAAGAAATGATTTTACAGTTTAAAATAGTTACAGAAACTATATAAAACAGTTACTTTTTGGGGGTTTGAACCGTTTCAGAACTTTCTTTTGCTGGTCGGAAGAGTGGAACAAAATTATTTTGAGGCTTCTGTTCAGAATGAAATGATTGGAAAATAATTTCAGTTCCAAACCCTGGTTTTAACCATGTTTTACTTTGTTTACAAACATTGGAGTAAGACAAGCTTATATTTTGGATTCTGGCGGGGTACGATAGTTGAACTAAGCTCATTTATAAGTATTATTCTTCAGAAGTCAATATCATTCATTTATAAATCCAAAAGTGGATGTACCAACTGCAGATTGTCCCTTTAAAACTATAATTGTGATCAAAAGGATGGTCAGTCGTTGTATCATTAGGTCTGTCTACGAATTTGAGTTTATCAGCTGTTTACAGAAACAAGTGAATCTCGGATTGCCCCTTTAAAGGCTGAGGGCCAATTGTGTGATAGAAAGAGGTTTAAAGACAGACATGTTATGGAAAACACATTGGGATGAAAGAAATACTTTGGAAAAAAAGAGATCAAGGATAATGTGGCTTCCATTAATTTTATTGGCAGAATAATTTCAAACACTCACCATTCGTTTCCTTTGTTGGCTTTGATTTGGCTGTGAATCTGTCAACTGCAGCAACAGTTATTCCGGTGTTGTCAACTTCCTTTGGAACAAACCTGTCTAGATCAACGTCCTGGAACTCCTGAACATATTCAGCCTGTGGGGGGGGGGGGGGGGGGGGTGACCAGTATCAATGTCATACATATGTATCACTTCATGATCATTAAATCTGGTGTAGCACCTACACACTTTAAGGTACTTCAGTAAAGATTTCCTGAGTATCCCCAGAGATGCATACCTATTGAAAAATGTGTTTATCAGGCTTACCTCAACGTCATCATTGTCCTCAAAATATTTTATGTCATCAGCCTCCTCATCGTCATCATCAGCCAGATCAGGACAGAACTCAAATACTTGACGGCCGCTAACCTACACAACAAAAACAACAACTCGTGTTAGTATTAAAATGTTTTCCACTTATCTGTAAGATGTGATACTGCAATCAAAATACATTATTATTTTGAGCTTTAGCAACATCCTCTGATAGAAAACAAAATCAAAGCTCACTCCAAAGGACCTGCCAGCTTTGAAATCAGCCTTCTTTTTCTCCATGTCTTGCTCTGCCTTGGCCACTTTTTCTTGCCTTTTCCTCTTTTTCCAGGCCAAGAAGGTCTCCAGAGTTATTCGGGTGACATTTGGTCCTAGGGCAGATCGCTGACAGACAAAGTCATTTTTTGGTAACATTTCTTAAACAGTAACAGCCCACAGAAACTTCACAGGATCTCAATCTCAGCACTGTTATTGAATAAGTCACAAGTTAGATTTCTTTTTATGTTGGTCACTGAGTGATCTCAAACATGAACAGTTGACAGACAGTCCTGGCATCCATAGCTTTTTATGCATTTCAGAGTGGATAAAGTAGCGGGGCTGCCGATTGAAACAAACACTGTGGCTTGAAGAGTAATATGGGCTAAATAATAATAAGACAAATCTCAAGTAGGAACATGAATTTGAATGAAAGTGGTCAAATCTACCTCATTCTCTATCAACTCTTCCATTGAGATTTCATCTTCCTTTTCATCCTTCTTCTGGTCTTTCTTGAGCACAAACCCAGCAGGCAATGCATGGCGGTACATACAAGTGTCAGCTCCACTAGGACATACCCAAAACCAACCATATTTGTTGTTTTCAATGGCATCAAGGAAATGCTTGCAAACCTACAAGATGATAAAAGCAGAAGTAAGTATCCTATACATATACATATAACATATAGCCAATGTATCATAATATACAGTGCATTCAGAAAGTATTCAGACCCCTTGACTTTTTCCACATTTTGTTACGTTACAGCCTTATTCAACAAACAAAAAAATCCCCCTCAAACTATGACATTTTTGCAAATTGATTGAAAATAAACTGAAATATACCATTTACTTAAGTATTCAGACCCTTTACTCAGTACTTTGTTGAAGCACCTTCGGCAGCGATTACAGCCTCTAGTCTTCTTGGGTACAAGCTTTGCATGCCTGTATTTGGGGAATTTGTCACATTCTTCTCTGCAGATCATCATCTCAGGCTGGATGGGGAGCATCGCTGGACAGCTATTTTCAGGTCTCTCCAGAGATGTTCGATCGGGTTCAAATCCGGACTCTGGCTGGGCCACTCAAGGTTATTAAGACGTGTCCCGAGGCCACTTGTCTTGGCTGTGTACTTAGGGTCGGTATCCTGTTGGAAGGTGAACCTTCAGCCCAGTCAGAGGTCCTGAGCGCTCTGGAGCAGGTTTTCATCAAGGATCTCTGTACTTTTCTCCGTTCATCTTTGCCTCGATCCTGACTAGTCTCCCAGTCCCAGCCGCTGAAAAACATCCCGACAGCATGGTGGTGCTGCCACCACCATGCTTCACCGTAGGGATGGTGCCATGTTTCCTCCAGATGTTATGCTTGGCATTCAGGCCAAAGAGTTCAATCTGGTTTCATCAGACCAGAGAATCTTGTTTCTCATGTTCTGAGAGTCCTTTAGTCAGTTTAGTTCTGAGAGTCCTTTTGGAAAATTCCATAGCGGGCTGTCATGTGCCTTTTACTGAGGAGTGGCTTCCGTCTGGCCACTCTACAATAAAGGCCTGATTGGTGGAGTGATGCAGAGATGGTTGTTCTGGAAGGTTCTCCCATCTCCACAGAGGACCTCTGGAGCTCTGTCAGAGTGACCATTGGGTTCTTAGTCACCCTGACCAAGGCCCTTCTCGCTAAACTGCTTAGTTTGGCCAGGCGGCCAGCTCTAGGAAGAGTCATGGTTCCAAACTTCTTCCATTTAAGAATGATGGAGGCCACTGTTTTCTTGGGAACCTTCAATGCTGCAGACATTTTTGGTACCCTTCCCAGATCTGTGCCTCGACACAATCCTGTCTCGGAGCCCTACGGACAATTCCTTCGACCTCATGGTTTGGTTTTTGCTCTGACATGCACTGTCAACTGTGGGACCTTAGACAGGTGTGTGCCTTTCCAAATCATGTCCAATCAATTACATTTACCACAGGTGGACACCAATCAAGTTGTAGAATCATGTTAAGGATGATCAATGGAAACCGGATGCACCCAAGCTCCTTTTCAAGTCTCATAGCAAAGAGTCTGAATAGCTATGTAAAATTGAAAAATCTGTTTTCGCTTTGATATTATGGGGTATTGAGTGTAGATTCAGGATTTTAAAAAAGTTGAACAAGGCTGTAAAATAAAATGTGGAAAAAGGGAAGAGGTCTGAACATTTTCTGAATGCACTGTATAGTAGTAGATTAATCTTAGCTTTTAGGGGGATGTGCCAAAACATACAATTTGAGTTTTTGAGCTTTGAGCTTTTTTCTTTTCAGCTTCTCCGTGCTTCTGGTTCACAACCTCCTCCAACTTCTTCTCATCCCAATTATCCATGGTGTCTATACAAAACAGGATAAATAGTCAGCTCTACAAAACCCAGCAGAGATATCAGCTGTTTATTCACTGCTGACAACACTAATGATTAGAAGACACTAACCTTTCTCAAGCTCGTCATCTCTCTTGTCAACGTAGAGGCTCCGTTTTTCACACTTCCTCTCGAGTGTCAAATCGTGGGAGAACTTGCACTTGTCTCCTTTGGTGCATTGGCCTTGCTTGAAGAAGGCACAGAGAACTGACTTTGGGTCCACCCCTGCAGAATTAAGAGGAAAATGTAACAAGTACTGAATGTTTCTTCTCGCGCTCATTAACTCAGGGTCTTTCCTGCCACTGTTGCCAGATGGGTGGATTGAATAGAATAATTACACAATTTTTTTCCCTTATTCTCTTTTGTTATTGTAACCCAACAGAGGGTAACAATATTGGGTAATGATTTAAATTATGTACAGTACCAGTCAAAAGTTTGGACAGCTACTCATTCAAGGGTTTTGCTTTATTTTTTACTATTTTCTAATTTGTAGAACAGAAAAGACATCAAAACTATGAACACATGGATTCATGTAGTAACTAAAAAAAAGTGTTAAATCAAAATAGATTTGATAAACTTTAGATTCTTCTTCTTGTGCAGAGCTGTCATCAGGGCAAAGGGTGGCTACTTTGAAATATATTCTGATTTGTTTAACACTTTTTTGGTTACTACATGATTCCATGTGTTGTCAGTTTTTGATGTCTTCACTATTATTCTACAATGTAGAAACTAGTCAAAATAAAGAAAAACCCTTGAATGCGTAGGTGTGTCCAAACTTTTGACTGGTACTGTACATCAACAACAAACATTAACATTCATTACAAACTCATTCATTGAAACACGCAATACAATCTGTAAGAACTTTATTAACATAAGTGAACATATCATTTGTTAAAACTGTTACAAATGCTTTTACATGTTAGTGTTAAACTTGTAATTTGAGACACCTCTTTTACAGAGCCCTCATGCGTTGCAATAAACTTTTCTTTACAGAGACAACTTAGAGCGAACATTGCAAATTGGGTTAATTGAAACCTGATAACCCTTCAGAGAAAACGATGCACTAATGGAATGAATATAGTATCTTATAGTATCTCCGACACAAGACGGCAATGATGCAACTATGCACACCTGTTGGCTTTTCTAGACTGAGGATAATGCTCAGTTTATACCATTCTACCTTTTTGCACCTTTGCCCTGTTCTAATTCTTGACAAACATTAGTGGTGGGTAGTATGCATACGCCTAAACAGTGATTAATCCTGACAATATGAGTTTCCTAAGCATTCAATAGGGTAAGGTCCCAAAACGTCCTTTTATATTAAACAGGGCATTTTCTGAATCTATGTACAGTTGAAGTCAGAAGTTTACATACACCTTAGCCAAATACACTTAAACTCACTCACAATTCCTGACATTTAATCCTAGTAAAAATTCTCTGTCTTCGGTCAGTTAGGATCACCACTATTTTAAGAATGTGAAATGACAGAATAATAGTAAAGATAATTATTTATTTCAGCTTTTATTTATTCCATCACATTCCCAGTGGGTCAGAAGTTCACATACACTCAATTAGTATTTGGAAGCATTGTCTTTAAATTGTTTAACGTGGGTCAAACATTTCAAACACACAAGCTTCCCACAGAAAGTTGGGTGAATTTTGGCTCATTCCTCCTGACAGAGCTGGTGTAACGGAGTCAGGTTTGTAGGCCTCCTTGCTCGCACACGCTTTTTCAGTTCTGCCCTCAAATTTTCTATGGGATTGAGGTCAGGGCTTTGTGATGGCCACTCCAATACCTTGACTTTGTTGTCCTTAAGCCATTTTACCACAACTTTAGAAGTATGCTTGGCGTCATTGTCCATTTGGAAGACCCATTTGCGACCAAGCTTTAACTTCCTGACTGATGTCTTGAGATGTTGCTTTAATATATCCACATAATTTTCAAGTATAAACACCAATTAGCCTTCTAAAGCCATGACGTCATTTTCTGGAATTTTCCAAGCTGTTTAAAGTCAACTTAGTGTATGTAAACTTCTGACCCACTGGAATTGTGACAGTGAATTATAAGTGAAATAATCTGGTCTGTAAACAATTGTTGGAAAAATGACTTGTGTCATGCATAAAGTAGATGTCCTAACCGTCTTGCCAAAACTTTAGTTTGTTAATAAGAAATTTGAGGAGTGGTTGAAAAACGAGTTAATGACTCCAACCTAAGTGTATGTAAACTTCCGACTTCAACTGTACTAGAAGAAACTTTGTAG
Organism: Salvelinus alpinus; assembly: GCF_045679555.1. Taxonomy (NCBI): domain Eukaryota; kingdom Metazoa; phylum Chordata; class Actinopteri; order Salmoniformes; family Salmonidae; genus Salvelinus; species Salvelinus alpinus. The sequence goes on along the minus strand of NC_092095.1, from coordinate 44,740,179 downwards.
CTGAATATAGAAGGCATTTCCATCCTCACCTTTAGCGACTTTCTGAGCAGCCACCACTGGCTTGAAAAGCTCGTTCAGCTCATCTAACTCTTTCTTCTTGTCACCCTTTTTGTTCTTGTCCCCTTCAACAGCAGCCTAGGAAAACAGGATCTAGTTAGTCACAAGTCCACAACAGGAACCAGGTTTGCCGGCCTCCTGACCTAATAGCAAGCTATAGCTTGAGTTTAGGTCGGCTTTATATCCATTTACATTTTCCAGAAGGTGCCTTGTTTGCCTTGTGTAGCAAGAACGTTGAATGAACTGTCATTTGGACTTACTCTGCCAATTGTCCACTTGGTTGGTAATATGCCATTTGAAATTTCACAAAATATCCACAGGAAGTATTATCAAACCGACTTTTGAAAATGCTTGTTCTGCTGTTGAAATTCCTATCTGGCAGTATGCATGCATCGGGTGCATGTATTTATGTCTTATGTGCATGCCTCAGGGGGATGAAAAAACTAAATCATGAGAGCTAGGCACAGAGACATGAGGTTTGAAGTCAGTTTAAAGAGATTCTTCAGTACTTTTGTATCAGGGTTCGTACACATTTTGACAGATAGAATCTCATGACTTTTAACCAAATGTCCTTTACGCATGTATAAAAAAAGTATGCCTAAAGTGGTAGACTCAAAGGCTGCTCTCTGGCGCCATGTAGCATCTTCTGTCATTGTGCAAGGCCCTTAACACCCCCACCCCCCCCCCCCCCAAAGTAGAATAGCTTTCAGGCAACTGTATAAAACATGTGGTCAGTCTGGAGAGCTACTGGGTGTGCAGGCTTTTGATCAAACACAGAGCCAGTTTATCAAGGTCCAGCATAGCAGCTTATTTCTAAAATGTTTGTAAGAGGGGGACTAGAATAAAAGCCTACACACCCATTGGCTCTCCTGGAGCACTCACTCCTGTCATAATGAAGTGCTTTGAGAGACTAGTCAAGGATCACATCACCTTGACCTTACCTGACAGCCTAAACCCACTTCAATTTGCTTACGGCCCCAATACATCCAGACAATGCAATCGCCGTCGCACTGCACACTGCCCTATCCCATCTGAATAAGAGGAATACATACCTATGTAAGAATGCTGTTCATTGACTATAGCTCAGCATTCAACACCATAGTACCCACCAAGCTCATCATTAAGCTTGAGGCCCTGGGTCTGAACATCACCCTGTGCAACTGGGTCCTGGGGACTTCCTGGCGGGCCACCCCCAGGTGGCTAAGGTAGGAAACAACACCTCCACTTCGCTGATCCTCAACACTGGGGACCCACAAGGGTGCGTGCTCAGCCCCCTCCTGTACTTCCTGGTCACCCATGACTAGCATGGCCACGCACGCCTCCAACTCAATCAAGTTTCAGATGACAACAGTAGTAGGCCTGATTACCAACAATGACGAGACAGCCTACAGGGAGGTGGTGAGGGCCGTTGGTGTGTGGTGCCAGGAAAATAACCTCACTCAACGTCAACACAACAAAAGAGCTGATCATGGACTTCAGGAATCAGCAGAGGGAGCACGCCCCTATCCACATCGACGGGACTGCAGTGGAGAAGGTGGAAAGCTTCAAGCTCCTCGGCATAAACATCACTGACAAACGGAAATGGTCCACCCACACAGACAGAGTGGTGAAGAGGGCGGAATAGTGCCTCTTCAACCTCAGGAGGCTGAAGAAATTTGGCTTGGCACCTAAAACCACCAAACTTATACAGACGCACAATTGAGAGCATCCTGTCGGACTGTACCACCGCCTGGTATGGCAACTGCACCACCCACAACCGTAAGGCTCTCCAGAGGGTGGTGCGGTCTGCACAACGCATCACCGTGGGCAAACTACCTGCCCTCCAGGACACCTACAGCACCCGATGTCACAGGAAGCCCAAAAAGATCATCAAGAACAACCACCCAAGCCACTGCGTGTTCACCCTGCTATAATCCAGAAGGCAAGGTCAGTACAGGTGCATCAAAGCTGGGACTGAGAGACTGAAAAACAGCTTCTATCTCAAGGCCACCAGACTTAAATAGCAATCACAAGCACAGAGGCTGCTGCCCTATATACAGACGACTTGAAATCACTGGCCACTAATGTTTACATATTTTGCATTACCATCTCATATGTATATATTGTACTTTATTCTATTGTACTGTATCCTAGTCTTTGCCGCGCTGACATTGCTCATTCAAATATTTATATAGTCTTAATTCCTTTACTTAGATGTGTGTATTGTGAAATTGTTAGATATTACTGCACTGTTGGAGCTAGAGAAAAAAGCATTGCACTACACACGCAATAACATTTTCTAAACACGTGTATGTGACCAATAATCGATTTGACCACCCTTGATGTATAACATTGCAACATTACAACCAAATAGTTTCTCTTGAAATAATGATCTCATTCAATATATCAAAGATCAAATGGCTATGGTAGGTTACAAATATTTGGATTCATCTGAAGCAAACCCACAAATTTAGGAAATACATTTTTTCTAGTTTAACCTCTCTAGGGTACGTGAGACGGTAGCGTCCCACCTCTTCAACAGCCAGTGAAACTGCAGGGCGCCAAATTCAAAACAGAAATCCCATAATTAAAATTCCTCAAACATACATGTATTTTACACCATTTTAAAGATACACTTGTAAATCCAGCCACAGTGTCCAATTTCAAAAAGGCTTTACGACGAAAGCAAACCAAACAATTATGTTAGGTGAGTGCCTATTCACAGAATAACACAGCCATTTTTCCAGCCAAAGAGAGGATTCACAAAAAGCAGAAATATAGATAAAATAAATCACTAACCTTTGATGATCTTCATCAGATGACACTCATAGGACTTTACGGAAAAAGCAAACCATGCAATAATCTGAGTCGGCGCTCAGAGCCCAATCAAGACACAAATATATCCGCCATATTGTGCAGTCAACAGAAGTCAGAAATAACATTATAAACATTCACTTACCTTTGATGATCTTCATCAGAATGCACTCCCAGGAATCGCAGTTCCACAATAACTGTTTGTTTTGTTCGATAATGTCCATCATTTATGTCCAAATTCCTCCTTGTTTTTCTAGTGTTCAGTACACTTTCCAAACTCACGACGCGCGGGCAAGTCCAGCGGAAAGTACGGATGAAAAGTTTCAAAAGTTATATTACAGACCATAAAAACATGACAAACGAAGTATTGAATAAATACTATAGGATGTTTTTAACATAATTCTTCAATAATGTTCCAACCGGAGAATTCCTTTATCTTCAGAAGTGCGATGGAACAGAGCTCGCTCTCACATGAACGCGCATGGTCAGCGCATGTTCAGGTCATGGTAGACCTTACTCAATCCCCTCTCATTCGGCCCCACTTCACAGTAGAAGCATCAGACAAGGTTCTAAAGACTGTTGACATCTAGTGGAAGTGCAACATTACCAATATCCCACTGTATCTTCAATAGGAGCTGAGTTGAAAATCGACCATTCTCAGATTTCCCACTTCCTGGTTTTCTCATGTTTTTGCCTGCCATATGAGTTCTGTTATACTCACAGACATCATTCAAACAGTTTTAGAAACTTCAGAGTGTTTTCTATCCAAATCTACTAATAATATGCATACTCTAGCTTTTATGGCTTTGTAGCAGGCCGTTTACTCTGGGCATGCTTTTCATCCGGACGTGAAAATACTGCCCCCTACCCCAAAGAAGTTAATAATTTATCTTAGCTGCCTTAGAAGTATTTACTTTGCAGGCTGACTAGCATCTAGTTGCAATGTCCCAACATTATCCCAAAATCTACTGGAAGTATCTACTAAACAAGTTGAAGCCACATAAACCAAAAGGCTACAGTATTATTTTTTCCCAAAATTACTGTTCGCAGTTCCAACTATTATTTTGATTCACCACGATTGAACCAAATTATACAATCATTTGTTTTGTCAAAGAATCGTTTAAAATAATCATATGAATCGTTCAAAAATGTAAATCAACTTTGAATGGCCATATTCGTGTGTGTCGGCGGTGGAAAGTTTTTGGGGACATGACAAAAACACGAATACATACTAATAATGGCAAAAAAGTTACCTAGAGGGTACAAGATATGTTTTGAATTGGCTACTAGTTATTAGTCTGTTCTTTAACATATTTTATAGGTTAGGCCTGCTTCTGCAATGTCCGACTGTCTCGCTCTCCTTGAGCAACGGCCCACTCGTCTCGCACAGATGCAAGTGATGCGCCCAAACACGCTAAAGTGACATTCGGATCCAGGCTGATATGTTGATTTTCAATTGATTGATAAAATATTTAAAAACTATGCCTAAATAAATTACATTAACAGAAATTATTAAATTCATTTCCAACAGGTCCCAGACGTGCTCAATGGGATTGAGATACAGGCTCATCGCTGGCCATGGCAGAACACTGACATTCCTGTCTTGCAAGAAATCACGCTCAGAACGAGCAGTATGTCTGGTGCATTGTCATGTCAGGGTAAGACCGCAGGAAGGGTACCACATGAGGGAGGAGGATGTCTTCCCTGTAACGCGCAGGGTTGAGATTGCCTGCAATGACAACAAGCTCAGTCCGATGATGTGACACACCACCCCAGACCATGACGGACCCTCCACCTCCAAATCGATCCCACTCCAGAGAACAGTCCCCGGTGTAACGCCCATTCCTTCGACGATAAACGTGAATCCGACCATCATCCCTGGTGAGACAAAACCGCGACTCGTCAGTGAAGAGCACTTTTTGCCAGTCCTGTCTGGTCCAGCGACGGCGGGTTTGTGCACAACCCAGTGTTGTCTGGTGAGGACCTGCCTTACAACAGGCCTACAAGCCCTCAGTCCAGCCTCTCAGCCTATTGCGGACAGTCTGAGCACTGATGGAGGGATTGTGCGTTTCTGGTGTAACTTGGGCAGTTGTTGTTGCCATCCTGTACCTGTCCAGCAGGTGTAATATTCGGATGTACTGATCCTGTGCAGGTGTTGTTACACGTGGTCTGCCACTGTGAGGACGATCAGCTGTCCGTCCTGTCTCCCTGTAGCGCTGTCTTAGACGGCTCACAGTATGGACATTGCAATTTATTGCCCTGGACACATCTGCAGTCCTCATGCCTCCTTGCAGTATGCCTAAGGCACGTTCACGCAGATGAGCAGGGACCCTGGGCATCTTTCTTTTGGTGTTTTTCCAGAGTCAGTAGAAAGGCCTCTTTAGTGTCCTAAGTTTTAATTGCCTACTGTCTGTAAGCTGTTAGTGTCTTAACGACCGTTCCACAGGTGCATGATCATTAATTGTTTATGGTTCATTGAACAAGCATGGGAAACAGTGTTAAAACCCTTTACAATGAATATCTGAAGTTATTTGGATTTTTACGAATTATTTTTTAAAGACAGGGTCCTGAAAAAGGGACGTTTCTTTTTTTGCTGAGTTTATGTGTATCCCATAATTGCTCTCTCTCGTTCTACTGTGTGCATCTTGATAGCTGTCACTCAAAATTGTGATGGCCAGCCCCCTAGCAATTTGAGCTTCAGCCTAGCTGAGGGGAAACGGCGCTGCCCAGCTTCCAGAAAAGTGTCTTTCAAACTAGGCATTGCGTGGCTAATTGAGGTAAGACAGTAATTCTGATGCATGTATGAACTGCACATTAACCTTTACCACCCCGGCGTTCCGCTAGCGGAACTCCTCCCACATTCCACTGAAAAGCCAGAGCGCGAAATTCATTTTTTTATTTTTATTTTTATTTTACTTTCACACATTAACAAGTCCAATACAGCTAATGAATACACATCTTGTGAATCCAGCCAACATGTCGGATTTTTAAAATGTTTTACAGGGAAAACACAATATATATTTATGTAAGCTCACCAACAAATAGAAAAAAGCACAGACATTTTTCACAGCACAGGTAGCATGCACAAAATCAACCAAACTAACCTAGAACAAACCAAAGAAACCAAGAAACAACTTAATCAGATGACAGTCTTATAACATGTTATACAATAAATCTATGTTTTGTTTCGAAACATGTGCATATTTCAGGTATAAATCATAGTTTACATTGCGGCTACAATCAGAAATTGCACCGAAAGCAGCCAGAATAATTACAGACACCAACGTGACATAGCGAAATACTCATAAAACATTTCTGAAAAATACAGCAAATGAAAGACAAAGATCTTGTGAATACAGCCAATATTTCCGATTTTTTAAGTGTTTTACAGCGAAAACACAATATAGCATTATATTAGCTTACTACAAAAGCCTACCACACTACCGCATTCATTCATCAAGGCACGTTAGCGATAGCAATAGGCACGTTAGCGTTAGCGAATAAACCAGCAAAAGATATTAAATTTCACTAACCTTCATGAACCTTCCTCAGATGACAGTCCTATAACATCAGGTTATACATACACTTATGTTTTGTTCGAAAATGTGCATATTTAGAGCTGAAATCCGTGGTTATACAACGTAGCATAACGTAGCATAACGTGCTAACGTAGCATCTTTTTCCCAGAATGTGCGGATATTTCTATTAGACTCTCACCTATTCTGACCAAATAGCTATTCATAAACATTACAAAAAAATACATGTTGTATAGGAAACGATAGATCCATTAGTTCTTAATGCAATCGCAGTGTTAGAATTCTAAAAATATCTTCATTACGACATAAGACTTAGTTATGGTAAGGGAATAACCAAAACCTGAGCGCAAAGCTACTAGTACACAGTTCGACAGATATATATGAAATAGCATCACAAAATGGTTCCTACTTTTGCTGATCTTCTATCAGAATGTTGTACAAGGGGTCCTTTGTCCAGAACAATCGTTGTTTGGTATTAGAACGTTCTTTTTCCCTCTTGAATTAGCAAGCACACTGGCCATGTGGCGCTAAGCTCTCCAACGTCAACAAAGTCAAACAACGCAACACGCATAACGTCCCGAATAAATTTCAATAATCTAATGAAACTATATTGAAAAAACTTACTTTAGGATGATATTGTAACATGTATCAAATAAAATCAAAGCCGGAGATCATATTCGCCCATAACGACAGGTTTCCAGTAGGCAATAACATGTCCCAACACGCGCCTTGCAGAAAACAGAAAATGGGGGACACGTTGTTCCAAGAGGGCGTATTCAACGTCAGACAGAGATAATCAACTAATTTTTCCTCTCACTTCCTCTTGACATCCGGGTGAAGGTGTATGACGTGCACGTATAGTCATACGTATCATGCCCATTTATAGGCAGTCACTTGAACAGAACATAGATTTCAGACTTTCCACTTCCTGGTCACAAAGTGTGCTGCCAAATGAGTTCTGTTTTACCCACAGACAAAATTCAAACAGTTTTAGAAACTAGAGAGTGTTTTCTATCCAATAGTAATAATAATATGCATATTGTACGAGCAAGAATTGAGTACGAGGCCGTTTAAATTGGGCACGTTTTTCCCCAAAAGTTGAAACAGCACCCCCTGTCCTCATCAGGTTTTAACACATCCAGCCTAAAGTCGGCGGTTTCAACAATAATTACTCGCCAAAGTTCCGGAGCATGTCTTTAATACTTTCCTGTGGATGTTTTGTCTCAAATTTCCAACAGCACAAGGACGAACTCAGTGGACAACCAGCAGATTAAGTTCAACTGAAGTTTATTCAACATTCTGACTTGTAATGGGATTGTTCAGTCTTCTGGAATCTATATGTTATTGTTAGCAACTAGTGTGGGAAGTCCAAACTCAGAATTAAGACGCTAGATCCAGGCAAAAATTAGGCTAGATGAGTGTCAATTCAAAGTAAATTAGCGAGAAAACATCTATAGATTGATGTAGCCATAAGAACCTGACTTTCGTCAAAATTCTTCTCTAGTTGGAACAGAGCTATGCCAGAATGTGGACAGCGCGGAGCCCGGCGCGGTATATGGCTGGGAAAAATGTACCTCAATCCAATGATGGAATATGTTGCTGTACTCTTAAAATGTTCCCAAAATGATAAAATGTTTAATTGATAAGATTGAAATACCGTAATTTCCGGACTATAAGCCGCTACTATTTCCCACGCTTTGAACCTCGCGGCTTATACAATGACGCGGCTAATTTATGGATTTTCCCCGCTTTCACAAGATTCATGCCGCCAAAAAACTGGGCACCGTCACATAATGTGACGTAAATCGAGCGCGCTCAAACTTCCCATCATTCTGATTACGGTAGTCATTTTGTCACCCTCAACAAAGTATTTGCAGCCACTCGACATCAGTGTAAATCGTGCATTTAAGGTGGCGCTCCGTGTTCAGTGGGAGGCTTGGATGACAAGTGGGGAGAAATCCTTCACTAAAACGGGCCGCATGCGAAGAGCAACTTATGGTCAAGTCTGCCAGTGGGTCCTGACAGCGTGGAGCAAAAATCCACTATCATCAACGGGTTTCGAAAGGCTGGACTGCTGCGTGTTGAAGAGGGCAGCATGAGCTCAGTGGGGAATTTGCCTCCGGATGAAAGTGACAAGAGCGACAATGAAAACGATCCAACATCGGATGAAGCAATTCTGAGGCTATTCAACTCCGACACCGAAGGAGATGACTTCAGTGGTTTCAGTGCACAGGAGGAGGAAGATAGTGACCAATGACTTTCTTGGTAGGCTACTGTTTACTGCAATTTTTTATTTTTGTTACAAGCCGTGTTTCGTTAAAGCCTATTTATTTGTGTTACAAGCCGTGTTTCGTTTAAAAGCCTATTTCTTTTTGTTACAAGCCGTGTTTCGTTTAAAAGCCTATTTCTTTTTGTTACAAGCCGTGTTTCGTTTAAAAGCCTATTTCTTTTTGTTACAAGCCGTGTTTCGTTTAAAGGCTATGTAATGTTCATTTGTTTCAATGTACCGGTAGGCACCTGTGGCTTATAGACATGTGCGGCTTATTTATGTACAAAATACATATTTCTTTTTAAATTCAGTGGGTGCGGCTTATATTCAGGTGCGCTTAATAGTTCAGAAATTACGGTACTGCTAGTTTTTTATTAAACTGTCTTTTTCGTCAGCCTGCTAGGCCAGCAACTACTAGCCCATTGGATCCCAAGAAAATGCAACGCTAAGCGTTGGTGAGTAGTAGCTACCTTAAGTGTTGTAAAATCCAACGGGTTGCTTTAGCTGTTAACATTCTGGCATAGCACACTGTTGCGACTAGCGCTCAAAAACTCTAGGGGGCATTTTGACTCCTAACAGATTTCAGCGATTAGCTTCGCCCAAGACTGGCTCATGTGACCTACAATCCCGACTGTTTTAAAGTTTAGAAACATAAATAATTGTTGGTTGCGATACAGCTTTCGAAACATATGGCCCTTAGTCATCAGCGAGAAAGAATCATTAAAATAAAAAATACACTTACTGTCGCAGTGTTGCACAGATCCATACAGCTTTGGGTGGCTCCATCCGGCAAAACTACACTTCCTGAGTTACGCTTACACACAAGTGTTTGGAGCACACTATAGATAGCTAATTAGCACAGGTGGTCGCATCTGTGCCTGCGGTCCAAACACTTAAAAGACACATCCTATCCCCTCAGCCCTCAAATTAAGTGTACACTTTTGATGACGTATTATGATGTCTGACGAGTATACACTTGCAGGGCAAGGAAGGAAGGAATGATTTTTAAATGGACCATCCTTGGCCAGAAATTCGTCACTCGTTCATCCCGTGATGATTGTGTTTTCAGCCGCCGGTAGCTTGTGGGTGCTTTATATGCCCTACAGTCAATTATGAGTGCATGCCTACTTAAATTAAATATATAATTATTATACGCGTACTGTATGCTTGCTAGCAAATTAATTAGCTAAATAACATTAGCTAGAACGTCTGAAGGAAAATGTTTTATTTTTTAAAAATCCAAAAGATAACAAAAACATATTTACGAGATGTGTTTGTGCCGTCATGTGCATTAGTAGCACAATTTCTAACTTATTTGCATTAGTTTTTACTTACACTTGTATGTTGACTTCTCCATTGATGTTTTTACGCTTTCGCTGACTTTTCTTAGTGGATGTACAATCTTCGCGAATTGAAAAATGGGGAGTTTCAGGCCACGGAGTGAACATAATTGTACACTCGCAAAGCCGACTAAAAACGAGGGCTGAGGGGCTTACGTTGCAAACTTCCCTTGCTTGGCTAATCATTTGGACCGCCCTCCAAGATGGCGATGGGGCATAATGTATAAGGCATAAGTGGACAAAGGTGTGTCTTTTAAGTGTTTGGACCGCAGCCTGTCTTCCATAAACAAGCGCTGTAACATGGAGATATGGCCGTGTGGGAACACTAACCATATAGTGTGTAGATATTTAACGTTTAATTTTCTTTACTGATATGGAAGAAACGTTCCTTATGTTTCCAAAACAATACCGCAAGCGATGCATGTTAATGTTAACAGCAAGCGCCAGGGATCTTAACAAAACTCCCCTGGTCAGATGATACTATTATCAATAGGCGTTAACCTTTACCGAACCTCAACCCCGTATCCGGGATCACCCCCCACCCCCCACACACTGATTAGCATAGATAGCATAGCTTCAGAAGTAGATAGTAGCATCTAAATATCATTAAATCACAAGTCCAAGACACCAGATGAAAGATACAGATCTTGTGAATAAAGCCACCATTTCAGATTTTTAAAATGTTTTACAGGGAAGACAAAATATGTAAATCTATTAGCTAAACACGTTAGCAAAATACACCACTATTCTAACTCCATCAGTTTCTTACTCCTTCAGGTGCTATCACCAATTCGGCTCAACTAAGATATTGATATCCACTAACCAAGAAAAAACCTCTTCAGATGACAGTCTGATAACATATTCATGGTATAGGATAGTTTTTGTTAGAAAAAAGTGCATATTTCAGGTAGAAATCACAGTTTACAATTGGCACCGACCATCGCAAATCGACTAGAATTACTAGATATGAGCAACGTGTATGACCAATTTACTCATCATAAAACATTTCATAAGAATAGACAAAGCATAGCAATGGAAAGACCCAGATCTTGTGATTCCAGACAATATTTCAGATTTTCTAAGCGTTTTACAGCGAAAACACAATAAATCGATAAGTTAGCATACTACATGTGAAAACGTTACCAGAGCATCGATTCCAGCCAAAGAGCGCTATAACGTAATCACCGCCAAAAGATATTAATTTTTTCACTAACCTTCTCAGAATTCTTCCGATGACACTCCTGTAACATCATTTTACAACATACATATACAGTTTGTTCGAAAAGGTGCATATTTAGCCATACAAAACCGTGGTTACACAATAAAAATACTAGGAAATCAAGCCTCAATATGTCTGACGTCATCTATCAGAGTGATCTAGTTTAATTAAAAGCTAATCATATACTTGACTAAAAAATACAGGGTTGACAGGAATCGAAAGACAAATTAGTTCTTAATGCAACCGCTGATTTACATTTTTAAAATTATCCTTACTTTTCAATACAGGGTTGGCCAAGTGAAGCTATACCAAACAAAATGGCGATGTATGCGTTTAAAATATTTCGACAGAAACACGGTTTATCATATTAAATATTGCTTACTTTGAGCTGATCTTCCATCATATTCTTGGGCAATGTATCCTTTCTATGTTATAAACGTCTTTTGGTCGATAGATGTCCTCTGTCCTTCGAAATGTCCACTAACAACGACCGAGACCGCGAAACGTTCCCAAAGCTAGAAAGTGCACGACAAATAAATTCCTCAGAATCGCACTAAACGGATATAAATTGCTATAAAACGGTTAAAATTAACCACATTATGATGTTTTTAACAACTATAACGACTGAAAACATGACCGGAGAAATATAGCTGGTTAGAAAACGATTTGGAACGAGGCAGGTCCGATGGCCTTCACGCTTGAGGCGCACGTTGAGAAAGGGCGGTCTCTGTACATTTTGGTCATTTATAATGGCTGTGAACGTCCCATCGATTTCATTGAAAACGTGATGACGTACAGACACCCAGAGGAAGACGTAGGCAGTGTCGGTTTCTTCATAGCATTCACTGTGGCCTTATAAACAGACCCCAGATCAGAGGTAAAAATTTCTGAAATCTGAACCCTGTCATGAAAAGTGCTGTAAAAATTGTTCTGTACCACTCAGAGACAAAATTTCAACTCCTATAGAAACTATAGACTGTTTTCTATCCAATAATAACAATAATATGCATATTGTACGATCAAGAATTTAGCACGAGGCAGTTTAATTTGGAGACCCAAATATGCTAATGCGGAACAGCACCCCCTATAGTTGCAAGAAGTTAAAGCAATGAATGTCTATGAATGGGGTACATTCTGACCAGACAGAAGATATGAACAAAAGCCTGGTTCTTATGGCTATAGGTTGATGATGCTCTAATGGCAAACATCTCTGATGAAATTACAAGTCAAGCCAGTGGTCATTCACTGAGAAACAACAAGACTGTAGGCCTGACTGGTCCAGCTTACCTTACAACCAGGAACTTGCTTGACTTGCTGAGAGACATTCTTGATAAATTTCTGTTGTTTTCCACCCTTTTTGTTCTTCAACCCAAATGTCTTGTCCTACATAAAAGATAAACAAATGGAATATCAGCAATTTAATAAGGACATAACGTTAAACGTTAGTTGGCAGGCTACCAAGAAGAAACCTCTGAACGACAAAATAATACGGTTTCTTGCGCTAGCTATCTAAGTAGTTATAGTAGCTGACTAACTAGCTAACTTACTGTACCAACAAAGATTAGATATGCTATCTGTGTTACAACTACTAACGTTAACTAAGCAGTTCATTCAAGCCGTGGACAGACGATCACACAACATAGCTAACATTAATTCGAATAAATAAGTTTGTAACCTTTGCTAGCTACTGTCTGCAGCTAACTAACTACAACATGCAAGTGCAAGTTAGCTACCACGTTCTTAAAAAGGGGTTAGCATAAGAACGCTAACGTTTGTCAGTTTGGTACCTAGCAAATATAACGGTTGGAAAGTGTTCTGCGTTCAACAATCCGTGGTATAACTAGCTAGCATCTAACGTTCTGTCTAACTTACTAGCTAGCTTCACAAAATAACATTTGGACGTTACTGTAATTTAGCTAGCTACCGGTACCTCTTGTAGCTAGCAAACTAGCTTAGCATTATCCCAATTAATTTGGCTATCGTGCGCGAAAGGGATTTCACCTCAATTATCTTTTCCTTCTTCTTTTCTTGCGTTTTTTTACTACCCGCGGCAGCTTGAGCTGGTTTCTTCGGAGGCATAGTGAATGATGTAACAATATTTTGAAATATTCTATTACGATAGCCACCGCTACATGCAGTACTAACAGGCCACTCCGTGACAAGTTGACGCTGAATGACGTCAGTGTTCATTTTTCTTTTTCGTAGGTGTTTTTTTGGGGTGGTTGGCATCCAACATTAATGGTGCATTACCGACACCTACTGTGCTGGAGAGTATTGACCATCGTTTTACGTCCTCGTCCTTTAGCGGTTGTCACTCTATACCACAGCCACAAAGTCAAAATCGTGGCTACATCGTACAAATTCATGAAATTCATCTTAATTTAAGGTTAGGAACAATGTTAGCAGTGTGGTTAAGATTAGGGTTAATTTTTAAATCAGATTTTAAGAAGATAAATTGTGGAAATAGGCAGCGTTTAGCCGTTATGACTATGTGGCTGTGGTAACTAGTGGCGAAATCCCTCAACCAATCCTACAGTTGCCATGTTCATGTTCTAGTCGGAACTAGGAAACTCGGACATGTCCGACTTGCTAACTGGTTGACCGCGGCACGTGTTAGCACAACCAGTTAGCAATTCTGACATTTCTGAGTTTCCTAGTTCCGACTAAAACTTGAACGCACACGGCAAGTATCCAGCTGGAGACTGGGAGCCATTGGCCTGTCACTAAAAGTGGACCCTCACTAAACCAATACTATCACCATCTATTGGCCAGTTTATGTTTAGCAATCACAAAAAGTGGTCCCTCACCAAAATCAATACTTTCGCCATCTACTGGCAGGTTAATTCATAACCATGAAGAAACAGAAAAGTCAGGCTCATTTAATTAATGCATTTATTACAACTTTGATCTGACACTCCACTTCCTCTCTTTGACTTATTCTCAACAAATTGAATCCTTGAACTTCACTAAAAGGCGATTGAAATGAAATGTGCTTTTGTGTGGTCCTTTCAAGATAATCATTCTCATTGGTAGCAGCATAGCAGTAGCCTTTCAACAGCTCCATGTTCATTTACAACAAAGGCCTCCCATTTTTCGCCATCACCATTGTTGCGGAATCTTGGAGTCAATACTTGTACATTTATCATTTAGATAGTGTCAGCTCTAGGATTGATATGTTTTTGATATACTGTGGCACAATATACGGTAACATTTTGTGTTATTTTCAATTGTCCAACATACTTCTCAATTCTTCAATATTCTTCTTTACAGTGTTGAGAACAAGTCACTATTATTTGTCACAAGCAAGTCTAAAGTCCCAAGGTCCAAGTCTCAAGTGGAGTCCCAAGTAGAATGGGTTGAGTCTCGAGTCAAGTACAAGTCCAAATCGTCTCAGAGGCGACCTGACAAACCGTTTTCCACACCTTGAAAAAAACATTCCTATTATCAGGGCTTGTAAGTAAGCATTTCACGGTAAGCTCTACTACACCTGTTGTAATCGGCGCATATGATAAATAACATTCGATTTGATTTTATCCATTGACACCTTAATATTACACACCTCAGTCTACTAGCCAGTCTACTAACCAGTGTGGGCTGGGTGGTAGTCTAGCGATTAAGAGGTTGGGCTAGTAACCTAAAGGTTGCTGGTTTGAATCCCTGACCTGAATAGTTTAAATCTATTGATGTGCCCTTGAGCAAAGCACTTAACCCTAATTTCTCCAGTAAATCGCTCTGGATAAGTGTCTGCTAAATGACTGAAATGTAAAATGGGCTTGGTAGCAGATTGAGGATTGTTACAGTGTGTGTGCTGGTTAGTAGACTGATGTCAGTTAATGTGGGCTGGGTGGTAGACTGAGGTGTGTAGCAGCAGTAGCGGTGCTGCAGGGTGGAATGGGTAGCAGACTGAGGTGTGTAGTGTTACAGGTTGGGATGGGTAGTAGACTAAGGTGTGCAGTAGTAGTGTAGTGTGGTTGGTTAAGATGTTGGGCTAGTAACCAAAAGCTTGCTGGTTTGAAACCCTGAGCTGACTAGGTGAACTCTGTCGACATGCCCTTGAGCAAGGCACTTAAACCTAATTTATCATGTAAATTGCTCTGGATATGAGTGTCTGCTAAATACTACACACCTCAGTCTACTAGCCAGTGTAAAATGGGCTGGGTAGTAATGTTGTGGGCTGGGTAACAGACTGAGTTTTGTAGTAGTATTTGTGTTGCGAAAGTATTCACCCCCACTTGGCATTTTTCCTATTTTGTTACCTTACAACCTGGAAATAAAATAGATATTTGGGGAGTTTGTAACATTTGATTTACACAACATGCCTACCACTTTGAAGATGCAAAATATTTTTTATTGTGAGACAAACATGAAATAATACAAAAAAACACAAAACTTGAGTGTGCATAACTATTCACTCCCCCAAAGTCAATACTTTGTAGAGCCACCTTTTGCAGCAATTAGAGCTGCAAGTCTCTTGGAGTATGTCTCTATAAGCTTGACACATCTAGCCACTGGGGTTTTTGCCCATTCTTCAAGGCAAAACTGCTCCAGCTCCTTCAATCTGGATGGGTTCCGCTGGTGTACAGCAATCTTTAGGTCATACCACAGATTCTAAATTGGATTGAGGTCTGGGCTTTGACTAGGCCCTTCCAAGACATTTAAATGTTTCCCCTTAAACCACTTGAGTGTTGCTTTAGCAGTATGCTTTGGGTCATTGTCCTGCTGGAAGGTGAACCTCCAACCCAGTCTCAAATCTCTGGAAGACTGAAACAGGTTTCCCTCAAGAATTTCCCTGTATTTAGTGCCATCCATCATTCCTTCAATTCTGACCAGTTTCCCAGTCCCTGCAGATGAAAAACATCCCCAAAGCATGATGCTGCCACCACCATGCTTCACCGTGGGGATGATGTTCTCGGGGTGATGAGAGGTGTTGGGTTTGTGCCAGACATAGCGTTTTCCTTGACGGACAAAAAACTCAATTTTTGTCTCATCTGACCAGAGTACCTTCTTCCATATGTTTGTGGAGTATCCCACATGCCTTTTGGCGAACACCACACGTGTTTGGTTATTTTTTTCTTTAAGCAATGGCTTTTCTGGCCAAACTTCTTTAAAATCCAGCTCCGTGGAGTATAGAGCTTAAAGTGTTCCTATGGGCAATTACTCCAATCTCAGTAGTGGAGCTTTGTAGCTCCTTCAGGGTTATCTTTGGTTTCTTTGTTGCCTCTCTGATTAATGCCCTCTTTGCCTGGTCTGTGAGTTTTGGTGGGTGGCCCTCTCTTGGCATGTTTGTTGTGGTGCCATATTCTTTCCATTTTTTAATAATGGATTTAATGGTGCTCCGTGGGATGTTCAAAGTTTCTGATATTTTTTTATAATCCAACCCTGATCTGTACTTCTCCACAACTTTGACCTGTTTGGAGAGCTCCTTGGTCTTCATGGTGCCACTTGCTTGGTGGTGCCCCTTGCTTAGTGGTGTTGCAAACTCTGGGGCCTTTCATGTGACAGATCATGTGACACTTAGATTGCACACAGGTGGACTTTATTTAACTAAATATGTGACTTCTGAAGGTAATTGGTTGCACCAGATCTTATTAATTAAGGGGCTTCATAGCAAAAATTCTTTGGAACAAGTTATTTTTTTTCATTTCACTTCACCAATTTGGACTATTTTGTATATTTCGATTACATGAAATCCAAATAAAAATCATTTTAAATTACAGGTTGTAATGCAACAAAATAGGAAAAACGCCAAGGGGTTGAATACTTTTGCAAGGCACTGTACAAGGTGTGCTGGGTAGTACACTGAGGTGTGTAGTATTAGTGGTGTTACAGTGTGGGCTGGGTAGTAGTAACCGAAAGGTTGCTGGTTTGAATCCCCGAGCTGACTAGGTGAAATCTGTTGATGTGCCATTGGGCAAGGCACTTAACACTAATTGCCATGGAAAAGAGTGTCTGCTAAATGACTAAAATGTAAAATGGGCTGGTTAGTAGACTGAGGTGTGTAGTAGTTACAGTGTTGGCTGGGTGACAGACTTGGTTGTATAGTAGAGCTACAGTGTGTGTTTGGTAGTAGACTAAGGTGTGCAGTACTTGTGTGAGCTGGGTAGTAGCCTAGCGGTTGAGAGTTTCCGCCAGTAACTGAGGGATTGCTGGTTTGAATCCCTGAGCTGACTAGGTGAAATCTGTCTATGTGCCCTTGAGCAAGCTACTTAACCCTAATTGCTCCTTTAAGTCACTCTTTGTAAGAGCGTCTGCTAAATGTATAAAATGGGCTGTATAGTAGTAATAGTGTTACAGTACGGGCTGGATTACCAGCCCGTCACAGGTCTTCACTGATATGTTCAATCTCTCCCTGACTAAGTCTGTATTCTACATGTTTCAAGCAAACCAGCAAAGTCCCGTTGCCCAAGAAAGCAAGGTGTCCTGCCTCAATGACTACCGCCCCTTAGCACTCACGTCAGAAGCCATGAAGTGCTTTAAAAGGCAATTAAAATGGCTCACATCAACACCATCATCCCGGAAACCCGAGACCAACTCCAATTCACATACTGCCCCAACAGATCCACATATGACGCAATCTCAATCGCGCTACAGAGCAAGATGGCGCCGACAGATATTGAATTGCAACTCTACTTTGTCTCTATACTTCTAGCTTCTAAAAAACTTCGCAGTATTTCATTTTTTTGTGTGTTATTTCTTACATTATTAGCCCAGGAAATGTTTTGTGTTATTACATACAGCCAGAAATAACTTTTTGATATCAGAGCAGTGGTAACTCACCAGTATTACGACCGGGAATACAGCTTTCCTGAATTGGTTCCTTTCTTCGTACCCCCCAGGGCAATTGAACTGATTCCAGAGGCTGATCCAAAACACAGCTGGCTGAGAGGAGTGAACTACTAACAGCTGTTCAGATAATAAAGTAGACGAGCTCACGGTGAGAATCTCCTTCCAGAGAGACATCAGGGCTCTCTCGGAATATACTGTCTTTGTCCACACAGCCAGCTAGGTTCTCAGTATATTGTGCAGACAGGAATAAAGAACTCTCCGAGAAGAAGAAAGGGGTGGTGCATGTTTCATGATAACCACTCATGGTGTGATTGTGATAGCATACAGAAACTCAAGTCCTTTTGTTCACCCGACCTAGAATACTTTACAGAGGCTTGAAAGACAGGCGAGGGGTTACGAAAACGGCTCTAGTTACAGATTGGTAGCCCCGATTTGAAATCCGACTTCGTATTTGAAAA